>NW_024412377.1:30060567-30153062 GCF_014898765.1 Herpailurus yagouaroundi | reverse complement strand
AGGTTAGGGGCGCCTGGGTGGCGCAGTCGGTTGGGCGTCCGACTTCAGCCAGGTCACGATCTCGCGGTCCGTGAGTTCGAGCCCCGCGTCGGGCTCTGGGCTGATGGCTCGGAGCCTGGAGCCTGTTTCTGATTCTGTGTCTCCCTCTCTCTCTGCCCCTCCCCCGTTCATGCTCTATCTCTCTCTGTCCCAAAAATAAATACACGTTGAAAAAAAAATTAAAAAAAAAATAAATAAATAAAATAAAAAGAGGTTAGAGTGGAAGAGAGCCAAAGCATAAGAGACTCTTAAAAACTGAGAGCAAACTGAGGGTTGATGGGGGGTGGGAGGGAGGGGGGGTGGGAGGAAGGGGAGGGTGGGTGATGGGTATTGAGGAGGGCACCTTTTGGGATGAGTACTGGGTGTTGTATGGAAACCAATTTGACAATAAACTTCATATATTGAAAAAAAAAAAGTGTTCTTCCTGTGTTTGGAGGAGATGCTCACCAGTTCATCTTATCCACACTTACTGATTTGGTCCTTCTTACAAAGAAGGACACATTTACACGGTAGCTGTATGACATTACGTGTGCAAAAAGTCACAGAAAAGAAAAAAGCCTTTGGGCCCACCAAGGGACTGAACTGGAGGCACAGGGAATTGGGGGGGGGGGGGGCTCTGTTTAATGAAAATTGTTCTGGAGCCAGCTGAACCCCCACACCACTGCATTTCCATCCACCCACAGACACTAGTGTTTCAATAAAAGCACTTACGTTATTTAACTCCACGGTCACTTTCAACTTTCATACCCTGTTCTCATATTATTTTTAATATTTCTCCGTTACTCACATTAAAAGAAAAGATCCAGCTCCACTGATCCCCATTCCTTCACTCAGTTCCTGATTGCTTTAAGTCTCAGGCAGAGCTTTGACACAAGCCAAAGCTTAAACAGAAGCCCTCAAGGGCTTGCTCGGCTGTGATTGGAGGACATCCCCGGGGTAGCCCATTGGAGGAGGAGAAGCACATGACCCGATAACAGCCTCCTTCGCCCCCCCTCCCCTAATAAACACACACACATATCCGCTCCAGGCCAACAACCAATCAACTGTCAGTCTTTTATATGCGTGAACTTGGCTGAGACCGGAAGGATCTTGTGGCTGAGTCCATCTTAGATCACCACCCGGTGCGAGTATGCTATTAGTGCGCCCAAGGAAGACCAGAACTGCCCGGACAAGCCTAGCCTGAACTGCCATCCTGCAAATGTATAGGCTTAATCAAGACCAACTCTTTTCTTTTCGGTCACTGAGTTTTGGGTGGTTTGTTACATTACTGTGGCAAAAGAGATGATCCAAGTGCCCAAACTAAAAACTGTATAGCAGTCATTCAAGAGGGGTGAGAACGAGTGGGCAAAGACGAAGACTGCAGGACCCCTGAGGGCAAGGACTTATGCAGTTCCCCACTGACTGTATCCCCTTTGCACGAAGACAATCACCAGTCCTCAATAATACGTGCTGGATGAAAGAAACATCTGTTTGAAACAGATCCTGTACTGTAATGGTTCTCAGAATGGTCATGAAATCATTAACTTCCAAACTTTTAAAAATATAACTGACCCACTACTATCATTTATTTACCTTTTTCCTTTCCAAGTAAAAATCCTCAGCCAGCACACATAAACCACAGAGCAAAAAGAGTTTCTGTAAAAGGCTTCCCCCAAGCATGCCGATGACTCTTTGCCCCATTACATAAAGCCATTTCTCTCCAGCTGCCAGGCTGCTTCTGCAAGAGCCTAGCCAGTTACAGTAGCTGGTGTAAAAGCTAATCTTAGAAAGCACACATCACTTCTCCAACCCCGTAATTAAGACCAGAAATCCGTAACTGAGACATTCATAAAACTGGGGTTTCCAAGTGCCAGCTTTGCCTTAAAGTTCTGCAGAATGGGCCAGATTGGAGGAAGACTGCCCAGACCAATCTGATGGCCAGGCAAATGGGCTCCTGGATGGCCAAGAAACTATGGAAGCAAGCCCAAGCCAGTAATTTCCAAATCTTCCTCCCCTTCTAGCCGGTGGCTCACAACTTCTCTGTCCACCTTGGATTATTATTAAGTGCCAGAGCTAACCAACTATTAGCAAATCCATAATAGAATAAAAGATTACTATGGACAAAGGTAGCAATTTGGGGGTTCTTTTTTGGTTTTCTTTTTAAGTTTATTTATTTATTTTGAGAGGGGGCGGGGAGCAGAGAGGGAGAGGGGAGAGAGAGAGAATCCCAAGCAAGCACTGTGTTGTCAGCACAGAGCCCGATGCAGGGCTCAAACCCACAAACCACGAGATCGTGACCTAAGACAAGATTAAGAGTCACTTAACCAACTGAGCCACCCAGGTGCTCCAAATTTTTTGGTTTTTAGATTAATGTCTCCAGTGGCTAGTTGTCAGTGAGAAGGCTTGTAATTTCTCAGAAGGATATTTCTATTCTACCAAGTTTATCTTTCACAGAAGGGACAGGTTTCAACCAACTGTTTGTAGTCTTGATAGTTGGATTCAAGTCAGAGAGGGTTATTAAACTTATTTATACAATGCTTATTACTAAGTTCTGATTTATTAATGTGCTTATTTCGACAGAGCCATAATAACAAGGACTGGGAACCTATAGCCTCTCCTTCCCAAAGTGCAAACATATACATATGCCTTACCTCTTGACTACAGGCCTTGCATTTGTCTGGACAAAGTGCTGTTATTGGCAGGTCATTCTTGAATACGCTTTAGGAGTCTGCCTCTTTGATACAGCCAGGAGGATAAAACCGCCCTCTCCACATATGTCTTCAATTGCTGAGATATTCTTTTCCCACCACTTCCCACTGTGGAGACTTTTTCAATCTGTTTAATACTAGGGAGGAGCCAGGTTGCTATTTTGGGTTTAACTATGAAATATTTATTGAGTTCTAACTTACCAGGAGCTATTTGAAACCCCGGGGCCTTAGGACTGTAACATTTTTATAAAAATGGGCCCAGAAATTGATCAGTTAATGAGCGAAGGGAAAAGGAAAGTCACCCTGATTTGAAGGATCAGCAGACCAGGGGGCCTGGGTTATAAGCACCCAGAGGACAGGAAGGGCAACATTTGAGTGTTTCATTCGCTTTTATAGGCACAGAATATAAAAACTGAACAGCACCTTACAGATCCTGTGTTGTAAACTTTCCATTTTATATGAGGAAACTGAGGCCCAGGGCGTTTAAGTGACAAACCCAGGTCACACACCTAATCAGGGGAAAAATCAGAATCAATTTTTTTTTTTTTACTCTTTTTAAAATTCCAGCAAATGACCATAAGTATCATTTACAGACACAGGGCAGTGTTTTAGCGTTTGGTGGTGTAGTTACATACAAGCCAGATTTCAGAATGTTGAAGGTTCCTGCCTCCTGGGGCCCAAATTCGACACATTCATATCAGTAACATTTCTCATTATACATTAGCTCTCAAAAGTAAAGAATCTGTGCTTTATAGCAGGGATTCTCAACTTCAGCATTACGGACATTTTTGTGCGGATAATTCTTGATAATCTTTCATGTGGACGTAAGAGGGGATGCATTATAAAATGCGTTGCAGCATCTCTGGCCTCCACCCAGGAGATGCCAGTAGCTTCTAGTTTGGTTCTCCAGACACTGCCCAAATGTCCCCTGGGGAGCTAAATCGCCCCAATTTAGAGCCACTGATTTCAAGAAAAATTAATATGATACCTGTTCAAAGCTCTGTAAGCATCATTGAACTGCATGATATATTTGTATTAATGGTGAGGAAGTAACACCTAGAGACATAAACAGAAAGACCTGATATTGTCACTCCAGTACCTATAACCATTCCTGGTACAAAAAAACTAATATTACATCTTCTTAGAAATTAATATAGTTAATAATTGATACTTATTACTAACAAATGTTAATTTATGAGCTAATAAAAATCTTCGGAATGCTTCAAGTCTACATGAAAATAATTTTCTTTCATTTCTTACTCCTAGTGCACAGGTGGAATTCTTTGCCTAATGGTCATTGCTGTTCTTTTCAAAAACCTACATCACACTAAAAAGTTTTGCATAGCAAAAGAAATCATCAACAAGACAAAAAGGCAACCCAGAAGACACTTACAAATGGCATATCTGATAAGGAGTCAATATCCAAAATACATAAAGAACACAACACAACTCAACACCAGAAAAGCAAATAATCTAGTTAAAATGGGCAGAAGGCATTTTTCCATAGAAGGCATACAGATGGCCAACAGACACATGAAAAGGTGCTCAACATCCCTAATCATCAGGGAAATGCAAATCAAAACCACAATGAGATATCATCTCAAATCTGTCAGAATGGGTAGTATCAAAAAAACAAGAAATGATAAGTGTTGGCGAGGATATGGAGAAAAGGGAACCGTCATGCACTGTTGGTGGGAATGCAAATTGATGCAGCCACTATGGAAAACACCATGGATGTTACTCAAAAAACTAAAAATAGAAGCACCACACAATTCCACTGCTGGGTATTTACCAAAGAAAACAAAAGCACTAATGCAGAAAGATAGATGTACACCTTGTATATTGCAGCATTATTTACAATGGCCAATTTATGGAAGTAGCCCAAGTGTCCATTGATAGGTGAAAGAAAATGTGGTATACATTTACAATGGGATATTATTCAACCATGCAAATCTTGCCATTTGTAACAACATGGACAGACCTAGAGGGTATTATAATAAGTAAAATAAGCCACACATAGAAAGACAAGTACTATACAATTTCACTTATATGTGGCAACTAAAACACAAAACAAACAAAAACAACAAAGACAGAAACAGACTCATAAACACAGAGAAAAAACTGATGGTTACCAAAGGGGAGGGCAGTGAAGGGATGAGCAAAATGAGTGAAGGGAATTAAGAGATACAAACTTCCAGTTACAAAATAAATGTCATGGGGATGAAAAGTACAGCATAAGGAATGTAGTCAAATATATCGTTATATGCGCATCGTGGTGAGCATTTTGTAATGTATATATAGAATCACTATTTTGTACACCTGAAAATAGTTTCATATTACATGTCAACTATACTTCAATTCAACAGGTTTTTTATTTTAAAAATCATAACCTGAAGAGTATACAAAGTATACAAATGTGGAATAAAAACAATCCCTCCAAATAACAATTCAAAACAAAAACCACATTCACATTTGATCCTTTAGCAAATTAAAATTCATTTTGATTATTGGGCAAACACCCTCAGGTGGATTAGCTTGCATTAGCGCAGTCAGATGGCACCTAGCTCTAGCTAATGAAGACCTAAGTGGTTATGTGGGGTGTAGAGAGGGGATAGGGCCTTGGCATTTCAGAATACCAGTTTCATTTCATTTAAACTCACGGTTTAAATGCGAGCTTAATGAGCACCTGGGTGTTTCAGTAAGTTGAGCATCTGACTCTTGATTTCAGCTCAGGTCGTGACCCCAGGGTCATGGGATTGAGTCCTGCATTGGGTTCCATGCTGTGCGTGGAGCCAGCTTGACACTGTCCCTCTGTCTCTCTCTCTCTCTGCCCCTCCCCCTGTGAGCTCTCTCTCCCTAAAACAAAAATAATAAACAATTAATAATAATAATAATAAATGAATTTAAAACATAAACTCCCAGTATGATACAACTCCAAAGTCCTAGGGGATGTAGCCATTTGTAACTTGGTTAAGGTACCAATCTGAAGCTGGAAAAAAGCCCTGACAGCTGATCAGTGACCATGGTTGGACTCAGCTGCACTGACCTCTTCTAGCTGAAGACAATGGTGCAAAGTAACTCTGGCAGGCGACTTTTAAAAATTTGTTTCTGGGGCGCCTGGGTGGCGCAGTCGGTTAAGCGTCCGACTTCAGCCAGGTCACAATCTTGCGGTCCGTGAGTTCGAGCCCCGCGTCGGGCTCTGGGCTGATGGCTCAGAGCCTGGAGCCTGTTTCTGATTCTGTGTCTCCCTCTCTCTCTGCCCCTCCCCCGTTCATGCTCTGTCTCTCTCTGTCCCAAAAATAAATAAAAACGTTGAAAGAAAAAATAAATAAATAAATAAATAAATAAATAAATAAATAAATAAAAATTTGTTTCTATGTGAAAAATGCCATCAAGTGAGAGATTAAACTTCAGGGAAATTTGGAAAAGTGGTTAACTACAATTAACAAGCAAGGTGAGGGCAAGCACAGGAACATTTAACTCTCTGTGGAAATATGAATTAAGAGTAAATCAAGACTGTATACATTTTCTTATTCTCATTTTATTCTCAAATTTACGGAGTCAGAAAGTTCTAGAGAATCATCCTCTGGATCCTTAAAGGTCTATTGTAAACTCTCGCTAACCCAAGAGCACATTGGGATGGGAGTCCAATGAGTCAGGGTCCAGATTGAAGGGCGTTGAGCACCCTGAGATCACGGGCTTGCCGCAGGAGTGGCTAGGAGGTGGAAGCCAAATGCAGGCTCACTTGGCATTTCTGCCTTTCCAGAACTGCCTTCCCAAGTCATTCTCTTTTAACTTAAGTGTGGCTGAGGAGCAGACTCCTGCCATGGTGAGTTCATTCGAGAGTGGTAGATATGAAAAAGCAGCCCAGGGTCAAGTTTGGACGCTAGGTCTTCTGCTTCCCAGACCCCATAAAAGCCCTTTGACTATGGAAGGATACAAATGTCAGGAAGACCAGGCATGCGGAGGCCCAGGCAGTGCTCTTCCAGGGGGCTAGTAGGAGAAAGAAAGATGCCTGTTCCATGGAGTCATTGGCCAGGGTGATGGTGTATGTGTTTTCAGGGCTCACAAAGCTCCTCTCTCACATCCTTTCCCTAAAACCTAGAGGAACAAACCAGCTGTAGATCTTATTTCAAAGGGACAAAGGAATAGACTGCCTGCTTGGTTGCACTCCCAGCAGCTCCAAATCTCTGACTAACCATGGTTCCCACATAAGCCAGCCGAAACGTACTCACACTTGGTTCTACCACCATTCACCAAGCTGGAGAGAATGCCACAATTGTCCTTCTGCAGAAAGATTCACTGTCCCATGATGTGCCAGGCGCTTTATATTATTGTCTTATTTATACTTTGTAACAGCCCGCTTTATAACAACATGGCAAAGTGCATTTTCTAAATGAGGAAGTGGAAGAAAGGAGAAGTTACATAATTTGCCTGAGGTTGCACCAACATGAAGTGATCTGGCTAGGACAGAACCAAGTCTAAGACCTGCGCTGTCTCCATGGCAGCAAGGGATATTCAAGACCCAAGAGAGATGGAACATTTCAAACGAATCCAAATGGGAGTTGGAGCCCCTCCTGCCTGACTTGTTCCTGGGAAGACCTAGAAAATCCCACCAGAGCTGTGCCTCTCCACACCACCTGCCATATTGATACCCCAGCTATCAGTGCTACCCCGAGAGCGTCCTTGAAAGTGCCCCTGGATCCAGACTTCCCACCACACCCAATCCAGGACTTCCAGAGATTCAGTGCAGCCAGTTTCTCAAAGAAAGCCTCACATCCCAACCTAATACCTCGGGTACAGAGACTGCAGGACCGTTCTTGGAGTTGGGGACAGATGCATAGCCTTGGCCCAGCTACAGGCCCAGAGCCTCATTTATTACTTTCCCATGGCTGCTACGACACATTACCACAAATTTAGATTTGTATGTACAGTAGGAAAGATTTAGGTTAGGTTAGACAATTGGAAGAACTTGCCCAAATAATATGGATTGAGTTAGACCATTAGATTAAAAAGAATGAGGATGAGGGGCGCCTGGGTGGCGCAGTCGGTTAAGCGTCCGACTTCAGCCAGGTCACGATCTCGCGGTCCGTGAGTTCGAGCCCCGTGTCAGGCTCTGGGCTGATGGCTCAGAGCCTGGAGCCTGTTTCCGATTCTGTGTCTCCCTCTCTCTCTGCCCCTCCCCCGTTCATGCTCTGTCTCTCTCTGTCCCAAAAATAAATAAAAAACGTTGAAAAAAAAAAAAAAAAATGAGGCACCAGAACAGAATTGTCTTTCCTTGGAATCTTTCACAATACAAACCCAGGAGCTAACTAATGTTCACAAATTAACGTTCACAAACTGACCTGCGTCTTCTTCATTAGTGCTGTTATATCACTCATCCTTCCCACAGCCCCAGGGACCTAGAATGGGGGAGAGGGCCGAGTGGGGAGCTGCCACTACCTCCCAGAGGGAGTCAAACCCCAGAGTCAGTTCCCAACCTGTGGTTCTCAAAACTCAGTGGGCATCAGAATCACCAGGAGGGCTTATTTAAAAACAGACTGCTGGCGCCAGCCTCCAAGTCTCTAATTCGGCAGGTAGGTCATGGTGGGATCTGAGAATTTGCGTTTCTAACCAATTTCCAGGTGATGCCGATGCTGCTGGTGGGGACCTCACTCTGGGACGTGTCAGTGTACTTACTGTGTATTGTACCCCCGCCACCCTGTTCCGATATACACCTCAATTTAGAAGAGATCTGGGCTTCCTCCCACCCCTGTGGAATGTCCCGGGGTCTACAGGATGGCCAAGTGCATCTTCTCCAGTTTTTCTTAGAACAGTCTCTCGAGATCTTGCTGGAGCCTTTATCTTTCACAAAAGAGGCGCTGGCCCTCTCTCCCTGCCACAGATGAGATCAGGTCTTTTCTTTTCTCTGAAAAGACACTAATCTTGAGAGCTTGCAGAGGATGTGAGTCGCCTATTTACCAAGCCGCCACTGGCTTGGCACCGATGTTTGCTTAACCTTTGCTCAGCTGCCGCCTTCTGAGGATATTCTTTCCCCGCCCTTGGCCAGGCTCATGTTTTTCAAGTTCAGTCCTGAAATCCTCTTATTTACCAGTTTGAGGAATTTGGGTTTCTTTCCTGCACGTGCCTCTTTTTGGACTCCCCACCTCTGCTGTTCTCCATCCCCCAGCGGCAGAGGGCCAGAGGACAGGGACGACCTGAAAAGGCTGTCCCAGCAGGGAGAGGCATTTTATCACTCTACAGTGAACTGCTGGCACCTGATGATAGCAACAATCCGTATGCTTTATTACTGTTTTTAAATTCTCCACAGACAATGCACTCCCCTCCCCTCCCCCTATGGTCTGCACCTGGGACAGATGGTTCCCACCCACCCACACCTTGATACACCAAGGCCACACAGGGTTGCTATTCTAGAAGCCTTTGAGTTGAGCACCATCCTTAAAAGGACTGTTGTCACAGGGTTCCCTGGGAGCAGGAGTCAGGGTCTAGATACCAGTCCCCTCCTTGTCCCAGGAGACTTCATGCGGCTTCCCCTTTCCACCACCACCACCACCAACCTCCACAAGCGATCAGCCTCAGTGCCCCAGGTTCACACTTATTCATGTCTGCTTGCTGTTCCCTTCTCTCCTCAGCCCACCACCCATCAAAACCTGCCCAACCTCCTGCC
The DNA here is from genome assembly GCF_014898765.1 of Herpailurus yagouaroundi. Taxonomy (NCBI): domain Eukaryota; kingdom Metazoa; phylum Chordata; class Mammalia; order Carnivora; family Felidae; genus Herpailurus; species Herpailurus yagouaroundi. Next base: position 30,143,669 of record NW_024412377.1, on the reverse strand, counting down.
CATGTAACAAAATGATCTGACAAACTCATCCTCCCTAAGGCCTTCATGGAGAGGCAGAACTGCTCCCAGACCTTGCTGCACCTAAAATAACAGGCCTCCTGGGGCGCCTGGGTGGCTCAGACGGTTGGGCGTCCGACTCTTGGTTTCGGCTCAGGTCCTGATCTCACGGTTCATGGGTTCAAGCCCTGCGTCGGGCTCGGTGCTGATGGCTGAGTCTGCTTAGGATTCTCTCTTTCCCTCTCTCTGTCCCTCCCTCCACCCTCTCTCTCTCTCTCAAAATAAATAAATAAACATTTTTTTTAATAGCAAGATTCCTAGGTAGAAGGGTGTCTGTTTGCAAAAGATTATATTGGTAGTGGTGGCAATGAAGTATTTTGAGGCTTTAAGAAGGGTTAGTATGGGAAAAATAGCCTCTGAACAGGATGCTAGGATCACCTTGTGTATGTGAATTCTGAATGTCCTATGGCACCAGCCTTCTTTTAATAACCAAACAAAATGTCCTGAGCCCACATCCCATGGGAATACAGTACTCTCCTCAGGATTCCCAAGGGAGGGCATGTTGGGGGGCGGGGGGAGGAACTTGAGGTCTCCTATCTACCCCACACTTAAGTTCTCCCTTCCAGAGACTTCTTGGTCTGTAGTCGCCATCTTGCCTCCTGCCTCTGTGTTCTCCTCTGAACACCTGTATGTGCTCTCCTCCTAGGACATTACCCCCTCTTTCAATCCCATAGTCATACTGTTAGGGAAAGGTGGGGAAAAAAAACAGAAAAGAGCTTAAAATTGAATATTAGTTATCAGTGTTCTTAAAGTTGCTGTTCTATCCCCGCCACTCTTGCCCTCTCGAGCTGAATCTCTCCTTGCTCATCTTCTCCCCATATTCCAGGTTCCAAATCCCTGTTTCTCCCTCTACCCTCAAACTGCTGAGGGAAAACTGAAGTTTCTGTTACTTTATTATACAGACATGTTTAAGTATGAACTACCCCTCTCTAGGGACTTCGGGGCCTCTTCTACTCATCGGCTTAATAAGGTTTCCTTAACAAAGAACTGCCTTTCCCTGGCATGAAATCTTCTGTTCCCAGCACACAGGGAAGCTACAACGGTCATTTCTGTTTCGAAAGAGCAATCTTCCCTTCCCTGTTACATAGGCAATTTCCTCTTCTGCCTAGAGCCTCACTTTGATTCCTTAATCATAAGAAGTTTTTCTTTGTGCCAATTCACTTTTTTCAGTTACTTACATATATTTTTTCATAATTTCATAAGACCATGTCATATGTTATTGAAAATAAAGAACACAATCCCATCACCCTTACAGGCATCTGTACTTTCAAAGGCTCCATTTCAGTCTCTGTCTACCCAGGCATATTTGAAGGCATCTCTGTTTTCCTTGTCTGGTTTTTGATTTTACATACTACAAACAACTTTCTATGCCTTCACTGCTATTTTTTTTTTTACCAGTTGCAGAACATTCCATTGGGTTACTGCCCCACAGTTTAGCTACACATTCCCCATCACAAAAGCAGCAACTTTTGTCTTGTTCACTGATATATCCCAAACAGTGGGAAACAGCGTTTAGCATGTAATAAGATCTCAGTAAATATTTGTTGAAATGAATGAATGAATGAATGAATGAATGAATGAGACAGGTTGTTTCTAATTTCTTATTGCTATAGGCAGATGCAATAAACATCTTCATGCATACTACATTTGTCTTTAGCTTACTATTTCCCTGATATAATTGTTTCCCTGATATTAGAAACTGCTTCTAACCCATTAATAAAAAATAGTAGCAGCAGCAGCAGCAGTGATTATAATAGCTAACATTTACTGAGCAGTTACTACATGCCAGGCTCTGTGCTAAGAACTTTATACCCAAATTGTCATGGACTCCTTACAACATCCTTATGAGAAAAGTACAAATTACCCTCATTTTACAGATGAAAAAGCAAAAGATTGCTACTTGCCCAAGATCACATAGCTTATGCAGGGCAGAGATGGGATTTGAACTAAGGTCTATCCCACTCCACATTCTGAGGTCTTAACTATAATGACTTATAAGATCAAAGGGTATAAATGAACTTATGACTCTTGGTACATGCCATGCTGCTTTCAGAAAGGACCATGGCCATACACCTTATTTTAAGGTATATCACTTACAAGGTGCATAGACTCCAGTTTTGTTTTTTATTCACTATGACAACCTTTACCTTTCAATTGTAATATTTAGTTCGCTAATATTTAATGTAATAACTGGCTCATTTCTATTCAAATACCCTACCTTACTATTTGTCCAAACTGTTCTGTGTTCCTTTTCTCTTTTTTCTTGCCTTTTTTTTTTTTTTTAACGTTTATTTATTTTTGAGACAGAGAGAGACAGAGCATGAATGGGGAAGGGTCAGAGAGAGAGGGAGACACAGAATCCAAAGCAGGCTCCAGGCTCTGAGCGGTCAGCACAGAGCCTGATGTGGGGCTCGAACTCACGGACCATGAGATCATGACCTGAGCCGAAGTCGGACGCTCAACCGACTGAGCCACCCAGGCGCCCCTCTTTTTTCTTGCCTTTATCCAGATTGGTTTTGTCTCTTTAAATTGCATCTTTCCTTTCTAGTAGCTTGGGGGGGGGGTATATATTCTTTTATTCTTTTTAGAGGTTATCGGAAAAGGGTCTTTATTATAAAATCTCCTGGCATTCAATAAATACAACTATTGGCACATTTTTTTGCTAGATACTCATTAATCAACCTAAATTAAATAATCTCCTAGAGTCCTCTTCTCCCTACACGACATTGTGGGTCATGCAGAATTTCCTATACACAGGTAGTGCCAACTTCTGGCTGTAAAATATTAAGCAGCTCCTGTTGTCCTCAAAGGCATTCAATCCAGTACAAACAAGCAGGTGAATCATTCAATACCCAAAATCAGATGGCCATCAGTGTAAGACACAACCTGAGCACAGGCTGATGGCAGAGATGACCTCAAACCCAGCCCATGCCATAGACAAGCCCAGCCTGCCTCATGCTGCCCTCACAAACCTCAGAAGACCCTTTCTGGGAAATAGCACCATCCTCTAATGATCTGGTCCAAAATATCGTTCATCCTTGCAGAGGATATGGTAACCTTTTAATTATTCATTCGAACTGAGGGCATCCAAATATCCCTTATTCTTGGCTTTGGACTATAGTGTTTGTTTTTTTAACGTTTATTTATTATTGAGAGACAGAGAGAGACAGAGCGTGAGCAGGGGAGGGGCAGAGAGAGAGGGAGACCCAGAATGTGAAGCAGGCTCCAGGCTCTGAGCTGTCGGCACAGAGCCCGACGTGGGGCTCGAACTCATGAACCGCGAGACCATGACCTGAGCTGAAGTCGGATGCTTAACCGACTAAGCCACCCCGGCGCCCCTGGACTATAGTTTTATATTTACATTTGAGATGTTCTCAAACTTTAACAATAAAATGAAGCCATGTTGAAAAGCACTGGAGCAAAATAGGCTTGAAAATAGCCTAAGACTTTCATCCTCCCTCCAACCTGCTGCTAATACATTCAGCGTTTAGGGTGGGGTGCCGGTTGTCTAAGACCTCAGGGTATCTATGCATGCCCTTCAGTAATAAAGTTGTCTAGGAATTCCTAAAAATGATCTCCCTATGACCACAGACACGAAAAGTGAGAATGGAAAACATCTCTAGCCGAGGAAGTGAGCTATTTCTGTTCCTTTAGAGTATGATTTTGAATCTGTTGACAAAGCTTTGCTGTCTTCTCTGGAGTCAGAAAGGTCAGTTTGAGGTTAAGCCCAAGTGAACGGTCCATGATGAAATAAACACAGCACAACCCAGGGCTATGTACAATGTTATTCTTTTACCTTCTTCCTGGAATTTCAGAGGTTGTGCAAATGGAATACAGAAGTGGACAAAATAATGCAACAGTGCAAAATAATACCAGGGGTGAAATCTGCTTACTTGATGATTCAAAGAAATAAAATACACTTTAACTATGGATCTGTCCATCTCTGCTCCCTGCTCCCTGATAAGCGTCCCTTCCCCAAAAAAGAAAATCTTCTACTTTCTCTTATCTTTTCTTCCTTCCCTTAAGATTTTTGTTTCTAAAACTCTTTATCCCTCTCTCTCTTTACTAGATACATACAGAGACAGAAACTTAGGATGTTAGAACTGGGTGGGAGAGCTGAAAAATCAGCAAAGCCAGAGCTACTCAAACTTCTTTTAAACCAAAAGATATGATTATTTATTAAAACTTATTTGTAAGCTATGCTAGCTATGACTATAATAATGCTGTGTAACAAACCACTCCCCAAAACAAAATGCTTTTAACATTTATTCTCATGCTTACAGATTGCAGATTGAGGGTAATAAACGAGTGTAGGTGGGACTCAGGCTATGGTCAGGTTTGGGTCTGCTTCACAACTCTCTCTTTCTTTCTACTGGGACTACCTGTGGGCACATTCTCCTAGTAAATGAAAGAGCACAAGAGGCAAGACGAATCCTGCAAGTACATTTGAAACCTCTACCGATGTCACATCCTCTCATATTCCATTGGTCAGGGTAAATCTCATGGCCAAACCCAAAGTCAGTAGGACAGGAGAGTACAGTCTGCTGTAAGGAAGACAGGGCAGGGAGTGATTGTTAGCTGACCAATAATCCAATCTATCACAGAAACCAAATATATAAAATAGACATAGGTGATTCTTTGCTAGTTGAATGAGGGATGAAGGGAGCCTAGACCCCATCCTGTTCCCCAACTCCAATGTCCCAATGAGTCCTCTGGCAATGCCGGGGACTTCAAAGAACATGGCATGAAATGTGAGGCAAACCCACTCACTTCAGGGACAAGAAAACTGAGGTGCAAACAATTCTAACAACTTGTCTACCATCTGAGAAGTATCAGGCATGAGACCACAAGTGAGAGGACCTTTTCTAGGAGTTTTCAAATCTGATGACAACTGGTCATTTTCCAGTCTCAAGTCATAGCTACAGAGATTACAACAGTTACATAGTTTACGATGTGTGTAAATTGCTTGCAGGTGGAGAAAATGTTCACAAACAAGGTAGCATAGCAAATGAGAAAAAGAGGGAGGGGCGAATACAGTTCTGACTACCAAATCCCAAACTACTCATTTCACAGTACAAAACTCAAAACCAGCTGCTTCCATTCCTGGCTACCCATCCGTGATTTCACATGGGTTAGAGCAATGATGGACAAAATAAGAGAGCACATGGCTGAGTTAAATTCTAAATGCATCTTTGGTGAAGGCAATTCTCAAATTCAAGAATAGAAACTATATGATAATTCTATTTGTTGGTAAATGAAGCCTTCAGAAGCCAGAGTATTAGGAAGAGGGTAGAAGCTTTCCCAGGGCTGTAACTCCTGAGCACTTTGGAGTCACCAAGGGGATTGTCCACCATCTGAGGATTTGGCCACCAAAGAGACCTATAGGTCCAGCTAGAGGATTTAGCAGGAATAGGCGTCAGAAGTAGAGAGTAGGGTCAATACCAAGAAAAGAGCCATTCAAAGAGACACCAGGGCGAGGTCAGAGGCACACCAGAATCCCAAAGAGGGACAGGTGTCTTCAGCCTTACCCAGCCCCTGTGCAAAGTCAAGGATTAGTGGACGAGACGTGAGCCTTCAGTGCTTAGGGGGTAGAGGAGATGCCAAAGACTCCAGCTTCTGAGGATGAGATGAAATGGCCAGGCTATTCCTTGACCTGAGAGTATAAAGGGCTCTGGTGTCCAGTCTTCAGCTGCCCCTTGGCTCAGGTCTGGTTACCCTTGCCTCTCCCCACTTGAAATGTTAAAGGTGAGTGTCATGCACAGGCCATTCTGGGCGATGAAGCTTTTACTCCACCTGAGCTACGTGAGGCCCCCACCATGGTAACCATGTCCCGTGTCACAAGAACTAAACAATGTCCCAGAGTTCCTTCCCTGTATGGCTCTGAATTCAGGCTGGCAACAAGAGAAATCTGCATGAGATCTAGAAAGCAGGGTGAAGCAGTGACCACCCCACTCAGGAGGTCTGATTAGGGCACCAGCCACAGCAGAAGCCCACACAAGCTGTCTCAGACCTGCTGGCTCACCTGGGTGCTGTGGACACTGGCTGGGCCCACAGCATCTCCACTGCCCACTGGGTCTCCTCCAGCTTCTCTGGTTCCTGGCCCAGGTACTTGTGTGGCTCTGCAGTGATGGGCACCCACTTGTCCTGCAGATCACCTGTGTTATCAAGATTGGAGGCGGTGAGAGTGAGAGGCAGGTTCCAGTCTGTTCTTGCTCTCCCCCACTTCATATCCAACTTTCCATCCCACATGCAGGTCCTGCTGACCTGTAGAAACTTTAGGCCCAACATCAGACACAGAGACAACAGCCTTGCATAGACTTTTCCACTGGCTTCCACATTGAGGAAGTCTAATCTCTATAATAAATCCCTTATTCCATGTCACCCAGAGTAGCTCTGCTTTCCTCACCAAAGGCTAACTGATCCAACCAGCTATTGCCATTGCCTCAGCAAATGCAAACAAAGATACTTCTGTTTGGCTCACCATGTGGTTCCTCTGAACAGAACATCGATACTTCCTCCAAGCTTCTGCTTTCTTGACTGAACTTTTGTCACCACCAAACCATTATCACCACCATTATGGTCACCATCACCTCCACCACCTCCAAATGACCGTCGCTGCTACCACCATCACCATCACCACCACTCTTTGTTAGCAGAAAAAGAAGGCATGGATTCAGACAAGACCCCCAGAGCCGCGCTGGGGTGGGAGTGGGGATGCCAACCACCTGGGTGGCAGCACTGACCCAAAACCTGCCCGGGGTTCAGAGACAAAGTGGCCTTGCTTCTGTAGACCTCAAGTTCAGAGCCCCAGAGGAAAGGTTGCCCACTGAGTGAAGGTCAGGACGACAGAAATCCCGTTTGGCCTTCCAAGGACAGGCCAATGAGTTAAAAGAGGTGAGGGTCAGAAATGACCAGGGGAGGGGCGCCTGGGTGGCTCAGTCGGTTAAGCGTCCGACTTCGGCTCAGGTCGTGATCTCATGGTCCGTGAGTTCGAGCCCCGCATCGGGCTCTGTGCGGACAGCTCAGAGCCTGGAGCCTGCTTTGGATTCTGTGTCTCCCTCTCTCTCTGACCCTCCCCTGCTCATGCTCTGTCTCTCTCTGTCTCAAAATAAATACAAACATTAAAAAATTAAAAAAAAAAAAAAAAAAGAAATGACCAGGGGAAGCACCCACAATGACCACTCTTCATGCTTAAGCCAGAGTGGCTCTTAGCCCTCACTGCACATTAGAAGCATCTGGAGAGTTTTAAATGTATTAATCCCCAAGCTCCACACTCAAAACCTCTATTATCTCTTTAACACTCCCAGTTCATCCTGAAGTGTGAAAAGGATTGAGAAGCAATGCATTAAACCAGAACAACACTAAGTTCATGACTTCCTTCCATGTGTGTCCCGGGAGTTACCTCACACTCCGGGATGACTTAGTTGGGCTCTTGAATTAGGTTACTCTGGATGCTAGATGGTGGTAAAGCAGAGGAGAAAAAAGGATCCTCCCTAGAATTGAGAAAAAGATGAGCCTAAGTTTCAATGGAAAATTTACCTGCTTCTTATTCTGGGGTGGAAGAACTAGAGAATTAATCTATAAATTGAAGCAGTAAGAAAAGGAACATAATCCAGAGAAGACCCCTGCAGCTAGAGTAAGGTGCTTATCCTTGTAATTGTCCTTGTCCTCAGCCTCTAGGTGAACTTGACTTATTTTCTACCATGTCCAAGGCTTAAGGTAACAAGAGAATTTATAAGCAACAATAGCAATTGTTAACATTTGCCAAACACTTACCATGTGCCCGGCACCATGCGAAGTTCTTTACGTGGAATAACTCTTTTAATGCTTAAAAAAGTCTATGTGGTGGGTGTTAACATTTTCCCCATCATACAGGTGAACAGAAACTGAGGTACAGAGAGGCCGAAGAAGTTGCCCAAGTTCACACAATTGTCAGAGCTGCGATGGTATCCCAGGAATATTCCTCCAGAGTTCATACTCCTAACACCACACTATACAGCATCTCAGTCCCCACGTGCCCTGGGGTAGGTAATATTCTCCCCACTTTACAGGTGGGGAGACTGAGGTTGAGTAACTTTCTCATGCTGCCACATTTCCCCACTAGCACAGCCTGGACTTGGAACCTCCAAGTAGAATATACCAGAGGGGCTTAGGACAGTTAGGCCCAGAGGCGGGAAGATATCTCTAAATGCCCATCTCTTCCCAACACCACTCCATCCTGCACACTCAGAAGCTACACATGCAATCATCTTTCAAAAGAACTGCATTCAAAAAAATCCACCCACGACCCAAACCAGCACTGGCATGCACGTCGAGTCTGAAAATGGCACGTAAATAGAAGGAAAGGGTGAATCCAGATGCGCTCTAGGTTGGGCAAAACATCTCAAATTATTTGTTTCTAACATTTTGCAATTGGCAAGACCCAAACCACATTTTTCCAAGCATTCTCTTCTCCACCCCAACCCCACCCCCACTGCCCCGCTTTACATTGTAAGCCCGTGTGTATTTCCCCAAAAATGTAATCCATATGTGTCTGATCCGTTTACACTTAACTCATCAACTTGTAGTTTGCTGGGAGTTCTTTGCTGCCCATGAAGCCTTCTGAGACTGTCTGTGAGGCCTTCAAAAGGCTCCTTCAGGCTCTTTTCTTAGAAATAGGAAGCTACATTTAGCTAAGGGCAAGTAGAACTGAAAATGTCAATAGGAAGGAAGAGGTTCTAGGACCAAAAAGTTTATTCTTATTCTCCATAAGGCAGAAAAGCAAGGAGAGGCCCCCGAGGTAGTACATCAAGGTCCTAGAAACTTGCTCTGGTTGGAACACCAAGGCCAGGGTTGGGTCCAATTTTGTTTTCAGCCACATTCACAGTCCCTCTGCTGCCACGGCCCCTACAGTGGCTCTGGAATGTAATGGAGAGCCAGAAGCACATCCCTGACCTGGGTCACCGGTGATCCTGATGGTATCAACTACTTTGGTGGAACTAAACCCCATATACTGGGTTTCTACCTTGGCAGCCAAAGATCTTGCAAGTTCTGTTTTTCTATCTGCCTTAAACACACACACACACATATAGACAACCAACCAAACACTTCTCAAAACAAACCATTACATCTGATATGCTTTAACTCATCCATGTTTTTTGGCTTTAGCAAAAGGTTCTAGTTTGGGGTTTGTTTTTTTTTTAATTGCTTAAGTTCAGCTAACTTGTGTCCTTCGGGAAAACTGATCTATGTAAATGTGATTTAACTAAAGGGGTTTGAGCCATTCACATGTGTTTTACATTTTCTAATCATCCTGAGCTCTGTACATAGTGAGCAGACTGAAAAATGATGGTGGTCTCATTTCAACATCAATTTTTAGCCAATCTATCTCCCAAGAATGCCGAAAGACGGCTGGAGAGAATCTCACTTCCTATTTCCAGACAATCAGAAGCTGATATTTACGGAAACCCTGGAAGTGTGTGAAGTTGATTGGACGGGTAGAAGACTCATCAGAAGACAGCAATTCTTTACAATGTCTACATTCTTAAAATTGGCCAAAACTTCAGCAAAGATTCACTTGAACTATTCTATTTCCCTGATTAAATTCAACAAACATTTAAGAAATGCCTACTGTATTAGTTTTCTATTGTTGCATAACAAATTACCACAACTTTAGTGGCTGAAAACAACATACATTTACTATCTCATAGTTTCCATGGGTCAGGAGTCTGCGTATGGCTAAACTGGGTCTCTGCTCGGGCTCTCATAAGGTTGCAATTAAGGTGTCAGTCAGGCTACATTCCCATCCGGAGGCTTGACTAAGGAACCATCTACTTCCAAGTTCATTTGACTTGTTGGCAGAATTCACTTCCTTGTGGCTACACAGCACAGCTCCCCATATTCTTGAGAGTTGTCGGTCACGAACTGCTCTCAACTCACAGAGGCCACTTCAGGTCCTGGTTGTGTGGGTCCTTGCTCTTAAAACATGGATGTTGACTTCTTCGAATCCAGAAGGGGAATCTTTTCCTTTGGGAAAGTCTAGGCTGGTTTAAAGGTCTTTCACCTGATTAAGACAGGCCCACCAGGATAACCTCCATTTAGGTTAACTCTAAATCGACTGATTTGGAAACTTCAGTATATCTGCAAAATCCCTTTCCTTAATCATATAATGTAACCGAGTCAGGGGAGCAACACCCTTCATATTCACAGGTCCCATTCACATTCAAGGAGGTGTGTATACCAGGAAGGTGGGAAGCTTGGGGGCCTTGGGAATCTTAGAAGACCCTTGTACATATACCTGTACAAGGGCATGGTGATATATAAGTTATGAATCCTACCTTCATGAAACGCATACCCTATTCAGGGCAGTGGATATGCAACAAATAATTACTTCATGAGATATTTTCTGTAATAGAGGGATGTTCTGTGTTCAGAAAAGCACAAAAATGGTCACAGAGAAACTGGGATTTGTGAGATAAATAGGAGTTCAGCAGGCAGGCAAGTATGGGAAAGGGGCATTTACATGGGGTTGGCTTGAAACAATATGGTGTGATTAACAGTTATAAGGAATTGGATTTTGCTAACAGCTAAAGCAAATGTGCTGAGCATTTTTATTTGCTTTATTTTGACTTATCTTCTTAAAATAAAAAGAAAGGAAATGAATTGCTTTAAAGCCTGGCTGATGGACCACACGTATGCGTGTGTGAGATTTGCTGCATGACTCACCTATTTACAGCCACCATGAAAATAAAACCGAGGTGGGAATGTGTAACCAATTCACACTCCAACTGCTATGGGCTGAATGTTTGTGTACCCTCAAAATTCATATATTGATGCCCTAGTCTTGAGCATGATGGTATTTGGAGGTGGGTTCTTTGAGAAGTAATTAAGTCATGAGGGTAGAGCCCTTGTGGTGGGATAATAAAATCTTTTCTCAATAAGAAACATGTGGGGCACTGGGTGGCTCAGTCGGTTAAGCATCTGACTCTTGACTTTGGTTTGGGTCATGACCTCACGATTCGTGGGTCCGAGCCTCAAGCCTGGGATTCTCTCTCTTTCCCTCTCTCTCTGCCCCTCCCCCGTTCACACACGCTCCGGCATGCTCACTCTCGCTCTCACTCTCTCTCTCTCAAAAATAAATAAGCAAACGTTTAAAATTTGAAAAAAATAAAAAGAAAGATGAGCGAAATGATCTCTCCACCATGTGAGGATACAGTGGGAAGGCAGCCATCTGTAAACCAGGAAGAGGGCTCTTGCTAGGACCCAACCATGCTGGCACTGTGATCTGACTCGCAGTCTCCAGAACTGTGAGAATCGAATGTGTGTTGTTGAAGCCACCCAGCCTGGGGTATCTTGTTACGGCAGCCTGAACTGACGAAGGTACCAGCCCTATGAGAAAATATGCTTCTGGGTCCCCTTTGGAACGGGTAGAACTTTTACAGTCAGAAGCTTCCCTTGAATTGGTGTTTCATTCCAGAAAGGTGGATAAGCCCACCCCTACAAACTTAACAACAGGAAAAGCCAAGGAATTTCTGTAGCCCACAGCGCAAAGGACAGCAACTGAGGCTGGCCATGAAGTCAGGCCAATCCCAGCACCTGAGGACCTGTACCCCACATCCTGGTACTTTCACAACTTGAAACAGGATTCACTTCTGAAGCCTGAAGCCTCTGACTCCTCTACCACATTATATAAACGCAGGCCAGAAAGAAAATGCCTCTAAAAAACACAGGAGTTTCTATGTCAACTCCAAAATACCTCCTGAGCCACTAGGAAGATGACAATACTACAGAGGAAACGTAACCATCATGCAGGTGGTTTGATCCACGTGTTTCATTTCCATTGTCAAGTGCAACCGCGGGATACTATTTCCTGGTTACTCGGCACCACTCAGGTTGGTCAGCCTCTCTGCGGCCCTCTAAAAAGCCCTATGGTAGGGACGCCTGGGTGGCTCAGTCGCTTAAGCGTCTGACTTCAGCTCAGGTCTGATCTCATGGTTCATGAGTTCGAGCCCCGTGTTGGGCTCTGTGCTGACAGCTCAGAGCCTGGAGCCTGCTTCGGATCCTGTGTCTCCCTCTCTCTCTGCCCCTCCCCCACTCACACTCTGTGTGTGTGTGTGTGTGTGTGTGTGTGTGTGTGTGTGTGTCTCTCAAAAATAAATAAGTGTTAAAAAAAAAATGTGAAAAGCCCTATGGCAGAGGGAGCTACTGAGATACATTAGGAGATGTGCACTCCAGTTTCAATTCAATGTGTTCTTCCCTATACCCAGGATTGGTGGAGGACAAATTTTCCACTCACAGGGATAAATGGGTTTTCCAGACAACTGAAAATCTTGCTAGCCACAGGATGCTTGCACATTATTGTTTCAATATTGGAAATTCTCCTAAGATACTGGCATATATTAAGAGCACGGGCCCTGGAGCCAGGATGCCTGGGTTTGAATCCCAGCTCCACCACATGCTCACTGTCTGACACTGGGCAAGGGGACTAACTTCTCTGCATCTCCGGGGACGGTCCCTAGTTCATAAATAGTGGTGAGGGTTAAATAAGTTAACTACACAAAGACATTCACGTACCTGGCACATAATAAACATCTCAATAAGTTGTTACTATAAGACAGAATGTACAATATAAAAGATAAGTGAGGCTCTTTCTCAGGGTCATTTTCATAAACACTAAGCAAAATACTATATATATATGTGTACATATTATATATATGTCTGCTCTTGCTAAATATATGTAAATACATACCCATATATAAATATATGCACAAATATATAAAAACATGCCTTTGTGACCCACTGAAACATATTAGGAAGATGACATTTACCCTAAATGGCCTCAGAAGGTGGTTTTTAATGCCTTGTGTTTGTCTTTTTAAAACATTCTTGCCTTCTCTCATTGGTCTCACTGCTAGCCACAGTCATGTCTGGCTGTCTGTCTTCCTCCTCTGAGTTGTTCTATGACTGGGAAACCAGATGACAAAGTTTGCTATAACCGTGAGTAGAAAAAGAGCACAGAGATTTGAACGGCAGTCCTACAGGCTCCTTTATGAACCAAATGTATGGGCTTGAAACTGGGCATTGTGTCATGTATTTTGACTGATCAGAGGATAGCCTCCTGCTTACTTTCTTTCAGGATCTTGAACATATCCTGAATCTGTGGTTTTCAGCCACTCCCAGAGGGCCTTCATGCTCTGTGAGCGCATCTCAGGGGCCTCCTTGGTGGGGGGAGGAAAGAGGCAAAGAGACATTTACCCAGTAAGGCTCCGAGCCCTCCACTCCCACTTCAACCAGACAAGTTCTGATATATGTTTTATGTAATGGAGCTCTGCATACAGGACCATTTGAAAAGAAGGTTCCGCTGCTAAATCCATAAATAAAGTGACAGCTACTGTTCTACAGCCATGTTTGCCAGATAAATGACATCGGGACATACACTCTTTTCTGTATGTTTGAAATATCTCAAATGTAAAAAAAAGAGGGAGAGCCACAAGTCAAACCATCCCTAGGAATTAAGCATAACAAGAATTCATACATGATATATGAGACTAGACAGCTACAGAAAGCATTTCCAAATAAGCCACCATAAGTATGATTTGTAAAAAAAAAAAAATTTAATGAGATTAGGCTAACCTCATGTCTCACCAGAGACTCACCAAGTTAAATGTAAATAAATGTAAAACAAGTTACAATTTTGAGAAATCTAAAATGTTAATGATAGATATATATCGATGTGAGTGAGTTGCATGGTTGGGAAAAGCAGAATAGGTCACAATGATTTGTCAGTGTTTCTCCAGAACTCACCAAAAGAGGCTGACGCCATGTTTCTATTCAGAAAATTCCTTAAAAGTGAAGATGGACACATTAGCATGATGTAATTGACCTTTCAGCAACATCAAACTCCCTCTTGTTCAAACTCTATCCTTGCTAACTGTATCATTTAGGACTGTTTTGGCTGCGAAAAACATAAAACACAAAAGAGACTTTTTTAAAAGCTTAACCAAGATCAAAATGTATTTCTCTCTCACAGTCTGGAGGTAGTTAGCCCTGGGCTGGCACAACACTCTATGATTTCAGGGATCTAGGCTTCTTCTACCTATTGCTCTGCCCCAGGTGGCTTCCATTTTTAAGACCCCTTCTGATCCAAAATGGCTGCTAGAGCTCCAGACATTATGACTGTGTGCCAGACAGCAGGGAGGAGGAAGAAGAGAAGGGAATTGCCCTTCCTTTAAGAAGACTTTTTAAAGTTTCACATACCCCTCCTGTTTACATCATATTGGTCACAACTTAGTAGTAAAACCACACTTAGCTGCACAGCAGGCTGGGAAATGTAGTCTTTATCCCAGACAATTCTGTGTCAAACTAGGCATTCCATTTCTATGAAAAAAAGGGAGAACAGGTACTGGAAGACAATAAAAGTCTCTACCGTGCCAACTCACCTCCTGATTTCTATTTTGACTTCCTAAGTGGACTATTCAACTGAAATAGAGTGGTATCCCCATTATTCACTCTTCCCCCAATTATACTTTCAAAATTAATTTTCAATTCAATGTAATGCCACAAACATTTGTTAAATACCTACTATGACTTATACAATGGAATACTATTCAGCAATAAAAAGGAACCAATTATTAATATATGGAACAACATCAATGAATCTCAAAATGATTATGCTGATTGAAAACAGCCAGACAACAAAGAATAAAAATGTTATATTCCACTTATATAAAATTCTAGAAAATACTAACTAATCTACAATGGCGGAAAGCAGAACCTTGGTTGTCTGGGAACAGTGGGAGGAAGGGAAGAAGAATTGCAAAGGAAACTTTGGGAGCAATGGATATGTTCAGCATTTTGATTGTGGTGATATTTTCATGGGTGTATACACGTATCAAAACTCATCAAATGGAAAACTTTAAAAATGTGCAGTTGATTCTACATCACTTATACTTCAATAAAGCTATAAAACACTTAAAAAAAAAAAAGAATCTATTATATGCCTGACACTATGCTAGGCACTGAGGATACAAAAAAAGCTATGATTTCTGTCCCCAAGTACTCACAGTACAGTACACTGTTTTGATGAATAAAATAGGCTTATGGGTGAAGATGGGGTGAGTGGCTCCCCCAACACCTGATTTAGTCTTCAATAAATGGACAAAAGCAAGGCACTCAGTCTACAACTGAGTATAAGATCCTGTCCCATGTGTCCAATCAACCCCCAGAGCTCAGCCTGAAGCCCATGAGTTTTAACCACTTTATAGTAAGGAGCTATGTACCTGTACATGCCATCCTTTCAATCTATTTCTATATAAGGCTCTGGATACATATAAGGAATAATATTAGTACTTTAAAAGCCCCAAAGTTAATTGTGTCTTTTCTACTTTTAGAAATGAAATCCAAAGGCATGCTTTCTTCACTTTTCACATCTGTGTTGCAGAGCCAGCAAGGATCACATGACAAAGACAAGTAGTTGGCACAAAGGAATCTTTAGAAGGAATAGTCTAGCAAGACAGATATTTGGAAACTGTTTCCAATGACCACGACTTCTCATGTCTTGACATCTCTTGGTGATGCTGTTGTAGTGTGGGTAACATTGCAAGAGTGCAGCGTTAAGGTCTGGAACTGTCAGATGTTGGCTCACGGGCAAATATTATCGATCAAATTCCTTATTTTCTTCTCAATTTTGCACCCCCTAGTTCCTAGGGCTTTTGAAGGTCATTAGGACCTTTCCTTAGAACTGAAAACTATTGCTCCTACCTTTTCTACTTTGAGAAAAAAAAAAAACTCATAAAAGAACAGTGGTTGCCAGGGTTTGGAAGGGGGAATGATAGATGAATAGGACAGGTGAAATAGAGTGGTATACCCATTATTCACTCTTCACACAGAGTACAGAGGATTTTTATGCCAATGAAGATACTCCGTATGATACCATAATGATGGTTACATGTCATTATACACTTGTCCAAATCTATAAATTTTATACTACCAAGAACAAGCTATAAACTATAGACTCTGGGTGATGATGTTGTGGCAATGTAGCTACGTTAGTTGCAACAAATACACCACTCTGGTGTGAGTGTTGGTAATGGGGAAGGCTACACATGTGTTGGGGTAGGGGGTATATGCAAAATCTCTGTACCTCTGTATCAATTTTTTTTGTGAACCTAAAACTGGTCTAAAAATATAAAGTCTGAACAAAAAAATCAACATGCAAAATGGTAATCAACCTCATTAGAGTTGTATAAATTCTAATAAAAAATAAATAAAAGAGAGATTTCTTCCTAACATATTAACTTTTTAATTACAATAATCAAGATACTTCTATACAGTAGGTAGGGGTGTATATTGGCATGTTACTCTGGACAGTAATTTGGCAAGATATACAATGAGCCTTGTGTAAAGTTCCTGACAAGGTATGCATAAAACATTTCCAGAAGATGATACAGTAAAGTGTTAACTGGTCTTTTAAAAAGTTATCAGTTGCTGAGTAGATAGCTTCTTCATTAAAAAAAATAACAAGATTAGATCAATTCACGAGCCATGCCAAATAAAGAAAATTTTCTTCCCATCGTCCATGAGGCCTTTACTGGTGGGGCAGCCCTGAGCAGGGTGTGCCCTACAGAGTCACATCAAATCCTGCCCACAACCCAAAACACCTCCCCCTTCTATCCCTAACCACCCCTAACACTACTGTACTAGTGACCTCTTTAGATTAAGATGCTGAAGCTGAATTGTCCTCTGGGAAAAGAAAGCAAAAATCCAACTGGCCCACACTGCCCAGAAGTCGGGAAGGACAGTGTAAGGCAACCCCATGGGGTTGGTTTGCATGATCACCATGGACCTGGTGGGAAAGCAGCAAAGGACAAGGTGAGATGACTGAGGTGATGACAATGACCTTTGGTTATGGGAAATTTTCTTGAAGGCCAGTACTTCATATTGTAAAAAAACTAATCTGGAGTGAAGCGATGAATTATTCCATACAAAATCACCAAATCTTAATTCTTTTCAAATGTTGATGTGTTCTCAAAGAGCCACAATTCAAAGCACTCCTTTCATTTTTATTCAATCTCCTAATAAAAGCAGACTCCTTGTCCTCATTAATTCAATTTATTGGCACTTGAAATGTATTGACTTACTAGTATATGATTGCCCTAATTTCACTGGAAATTCCAAAGCCAAGGAACTCTGCTGATGAAAATAATCCCTCCCTAACACTTCCTTTCTCACCGGGCACTTCTGTGCATTGAAAACACATTTTCAGTGCTAACTAGGAAGGGCTTTCTTAGTTCATATCACATTAATCTTGCAGCCTTAACATTTTTACTGAAAGTCTGTTTCTTCTACAAGTCCTTTCCCTAAATCACTTTGAGAATGGCCTGAGATACTTCATCAATGAGAAGGCAGATGTGGAAGGAAGGAGAGAGAAATCAGTGACAATCTTCAACGTTTGTTCTCTAATGACAGGCAGCTCCTGAATAGAACGTTTGAATCAACTACTCCCTTCTGAAGCTGATGGGAATTTAATTCTGCCTGCAACAGAAGTCCCTCATCACGATGTGGTTTGCCTGAGCAGATATTTAAGGGCAGGGCGAGGAAGGTTTGGGACAAGGAGATGTCAAATATGGCCATCAAAACCTAACATTGTAAAGCCTACCTGTAAGACACTCATAGCTGCAAGTTGGTGTCAGTTCCAATTCCTAGCATGTCACAGAGGCTTTTACCACATCACCCTCCCAAGTACATCTACAGCTTGCTTTATGCCCTTGGACAAGCCACTGCTCACCTCTGAGTGTCCATTCTCATCCATATCAAGACAAGCCTGGACAAGGGGACAGTCCATTGTAATCTATTCTGTGGCCATGCTTTGTCTTGGTGCCTTAATTCTTCGTGGCATCACTCTTCTTCAGACTCCTCAAGGAAGCATAGTCTGATTTTTTAAAATACCACATCCAAAAGGCAGAGAGAGAACTTCTTCAGGTGCATGTTAAGGGTGGTTCATGGAGAACAGTTGGTGAAAGTCTACTATCTGCTGAACGGATCTTCTAAACACCATCCACGCAGAGTGGCCCAGAGCTGGGGATCAATTTTGCCCCTCAGGGCACATCTGGCAACCTTTGGAGACATTTTTGCCATAACTTGGGTGGGGAGGGGGATATTTTTATCATCTAGTAGGTAGAAGCCAGAGATGAAGCTAAACACCATGCAGTGCACAAGACAGCCACCAACAACAAAGAATTATCCAGCCCAAAGTGTCAACAATACCAAGGTTGAGACCCTTATACCTGGGACCCTGGCGTGGTCCACAGAATCAGTACTATTTGGTGCAGCCAGTTCCCCAGAGTTGATCGTATGCATCTTTTTCCAGCTCCTCATTCGTAAGATAACTTTAGCAGCTTGAAATTGACCATTGGGGGAGTACTTACACCACAGACATCAGCACACTCCACAAAGCAAGGCAATTCTATTTCTGAAAGCCAGCTGTTAGGATAACTTTTTTTTTAATTTATTCTTTTTTTTTTAGTAATCTCTACACCCAACATGGGGCTCAAACTCACGACCCCGAGATCGAGTCGTATGCTCTTCTGACTGAGCCAGTCAGGCGCCCCAGTCTGAGATCCAGCTGTTAAACAGCTGCCAACACACCGCTACTCAGAACCAACACATGATATACCTGATTCAAAACTCAAAGGTGGGGTGCCTAGGTCACTCAGTCAGTCAGTGACTCTTGATTTCAGGTCAGGTCATGATCCTAGGGTCATGAGATCAAGCCGTGCATTGGGCTCTGCACTGAGCATGGAGCCTGCTTGGGATTCTCTCTCTCACTCTCGCTCTCTCTCTCTCTCTCTCTCTCTCTACCCCTCTCATCCTCCCTCCTACCCCCACCCACATTCACATGTGTGTGCGTGCTCTCAAAAGAAAACAAAACAAAACTCAAAAGCACTTTCAGCAAGAAGGCTGCATTGTGGGAAACTGGAGATGATTTTACACATGGGCAAAGAGTCTGACCTCATAGCACCACCATGCCAAGAACAACAAAGAAGAAAGGAACAGTACAAGGAACACTGTGAGCAGGTATTGGAAGTCTCTCATGTCTTGTTGTTTTGTTTGCTTATTCATATACACCCTGCCTTCTTTGGGGAAGCATTTGAGGGGACCATTTAGGGAATAAACAATATGCTTGTTTATTAAAATCCTCAGAAGAGGGGCGCCTAGGTGGCTCAGTCAGTTAAGCATCCGACTTCAGTTCAGGTCATGATCTCGCAGTTTGTGGG
The DNA here is from genome assembly GCF_014898765.1 of Herpailurus yagouaroundi. Lineage (NCBI taxonomy): Eukaryota > Metazoa > Chordata > Mammalia > Carnivora > Felidae > Herpailurus > Herpailurus yagouaroundi. The sequence goes on along the minus strand of NW_024412377.1, from coordinate 30,124,359 downwards.
TTGGAGACCCGCATCTGGCCCTGTGTTGACAGCTCGGAGTCTGGAGCCTGCTTCAGATGCTCTGTCTCCCACTCTCTCTGCCCCTCACCCACTCATGCTCTGTCTCTCTCACTCTCAAAAATGAATAAATGTTAAAAAACATTTTTTTTAATCCTCAGAAGAAATGTATGATGGAACGATAATAATTCAATACCCTTTATTTTGAAAAAATGGACGTACAAAAATAAAGATCAACACACAACAGGTGCAAAGCCTGAGAAGCAAGCAAGTCGGTTTTTCCAAACTCAGCAAACTGAGAGATGTATTTTCCTGGTGGGTCCTGGAAGTCAGTAAAGCTGGACTCCACTAGATCCCCCCACGAGGGACTCTGGGGCCAACCACTGCGGTTCATAAAGGGCTTCACCCAGACGGTGGACGCCCTACAAAAACTCAAGCCACATTGGAAGGAAACCCTTTCCCGAGTTTGCTCTTTATTGCTGTCTTGATATTTGCCTCTGGTTGCTATGACAAAATCTGGCATTGGAATTTTTCTGGGAACAAATAGGAAATAGTTGTGGGAGGAGATTCAAGACCCAACGCACATTTAGGTTTGGTTATAAACATTCATGGTAAAATACGGCAATGACTCATTAAACCCCCCAAAAAGGAAACCCCAAAATATTTGTAAGCCCCATTCAGCATGACTTTGTTCCAGAGGTGACCAGCTAGAAGCTCTTTGTTCTAGACAAGGTCACCAGCTAAATGAACTCATAGGGGAGACTACTGACCAGTTGAGGTATTGGTCACCCTATGCCAACTCGCCCTCTGCTTTCAGTGTGTTTGGTTTCTGGAGCTGAAAGTGCTAACCCCACACAGTAGAAATTTTCCATTTGCTAGAGTTTAATTCTTTTGTCCAGCCTCACAGAAGAGAAAACCAGGGCTGCAGCCATTTAAGCTCTGGCAGCGAGGGTCTGGGAAATCTTACGAGAGCATTCAGGCCCAGGACCTGCCTTGGATCCAGATGGGCTGGGGGTCTCTTTGTCTTTGTATATGTTTATCTAAGGCTTCTGTATCTAAAATTTTTTTTCTGAATCTCCACTTTTGACCTAAGCCCAATTAATCTCTCGGTTAACATCCACTAACTTGTCTTCTAGAGCCAGCCTTATACGTGAGAAGAGGCACCTGCCACCATACAGAGTGCTGTGAGGAGAGTGTGGAAGCTTCTAGAGCCAGCCTTATACGTGAGAAGAGGCACCTGCCACCATACAGAGTGCTCTGAGGAGAGTGTGGAAGCCCACTTCACCCCATGTGGGCTGGTAGGCACGACCAGGCGTCCATAGCATGGAAGGCTGCCATCAAACACAAAGGATGTGGGGAGATGTACTGAAGAAATACCCTACTGATCCTTCAAATGGCCATCTGGCTCCAACCTATCTTTCCCATCCTATCCCCATATGCTCCCGAATGAGCATACACCACTCCAGATAGGGTCCTATCCCACCACCTCTTCCATCTGCCACAAATGCCTCAGAAATAATGATGAAAACACAGTTCCACATACGGCAATTTTTATCTCTCAGAATTTCTCTAAAGGGAAAACAGATCTATTTGGATGAAATAGTGAAGCAAGCTAGTTGGAGAGGACAGGCAAGATCTCTAGGGTTGTTCCAATAGCAAACAGTGGTCATTGGACTACTATTCATAAAATGAGGACGGAGGGAAAAGCCGAGAGGTGACAGGAGGCTGGGCCTGTGTGGGAGGGACTAAAGGGTATTAACTGTGAGACTATCTAGTGCTTGCCTCTACCTGGCACTGTTCCGACCTCTCTATACGTATCACTCACTTAACGCTACCAACAACCCTAACAAGTAATTAGTAATATTATTCCTATTTCACAGATGGGGAAACAAAGGCCCAGAGTGGTTCAGTAAGTTGCCCCAGGTCACTGGGCTAGGGGACGGCGGAGCGAGTGAGCAACAGTCTGCAGCCTGGCTCCAGAATCCGTGCTTTGAACCCTCTATGCAACTGCCCCGGTGCGTAAGCCTCTGGTCACAGTTAAGGAAGGACAACAAAGCAGGAAGCTACAAGGATTTCACCAAATATAAGAAACCCTACTATTTTATGTATTGCCATGACAATGTGCCAATTATACTATGACACACCATCACAGTAAGGCAGATTCTGACTCAGAGATATCAAATGTTCAAATGTGAAAAAGGTGCATCTTAGATATAAAGTACAGTATTGCAGGGGGATTATACACATGTTTGCTGCAGAGTATGCAGTGACATCTCCTCCATCTCTCCTTGAAATCCCCAGTGAAGCCCACCTTTCTCATTAATGCTCTTGTGGATACAGATTCTTGGGGGGAGGCAGCGGCAGGGAAAACCCGTAAAGATGCCATGTGTGTAGGTGTGTGTGCACTCACGGGCATGCCGCGCAGGTGCACCCACGCCTGCAGGCGTCGGGGAACACATGCAGGGCAAAGGCGAGTTCAAAAGCATCCTGCATTTAGCGACACAAAGAAAATATAGCTTCATTATTTTCTATAATTGATCTAATCTTTTTCCCCGAGCCCTTCACCTTACTATGTAGGGAGGGAAATTAAAACAGCAGCCAGTCCAATCATTTAAACGGTCTCCTAGATATTTCAATCTTGCAGTTTTCCTCCACTTTCCCTTTTCTCTCCAAGGTGGCCCCTGGGGGAAGAGTTTACTTTACCTGGTGCTGGCATGGAAGGGGACGGAGGTCCTCGACCCACATGATTCACACGCGCAGGTCCCTGTGCCATCCTCCGGGTCCTCCCTGGAAGGCCTGCATGCTGAAGTCGGTGGCTGGTAGGGTCTGCTATGGGCGGTCCTTGCAGGGCCCTGCTGCCTGAGCTCCACTCCGTCCTCATAGAAGCCATACACCTCCTGAGGTCCAGCTACGTTTCCCATCTGATCTCCAGCCTGGGAGTCCCCACGGTGGCAACGCCTTGGTAAGTCCGTCAGTTGGGGCTCCTCACGGCACTCGCATCACTCTTGTTCAATGAGCCTCGGTGTGACTGCGGAATCCTTCCCGTCGCCGCTCAATATGTCAGCATATTAAATAAGCTCTCACCATCCTGGATCTACTGGTGATTCCCTAAGAGGCACACCTGTTGGCCATTACCTGCACCCAGGAGAGAGTAATCGCCTGAAGGGGGAACACAAACGTTAGACAGACATGTAATCAGTACTGGCTGAATTAATAAAGATCTTTATCACCTACTGAACATGTGAGCATGGGTCCTAGTCCTAATTCTAGTAAACATTAAACCATCTATCTTCCCTGAGGGAGAGAGGGGAATGCATGCCGCACGCACATGTGCTGGTCGGCTCAGGTCTGCTTCTGACCTCACCCCCGCAAGGATAACCTGACCCAGTGGAAACAAGCGTGGCATATGTGGGTATGTCCGGAGTTTGCCCAGAACTTTGGGCTGCCATGGCTGAGAGGCTGAAGATCTGATACTGAAATCTCATCCATTTCATCTGGATGAACCCACCGAGATGTCAAGACGGAGCTCCAGGCAGCACGTGGTCCCCTCTGTAGACTAGAGCTGCCGGACGTGGAGAAGCCTGTCCGGGCCAGACAGCAGCCCCCGGCTCTTTCTCCACAGTCCGGCTCTTCCTCTTCCCAGAATATCTATCATCCGTCACCTCAACTGACCCTTTCCTCTGTCCAATGAGTGGAGTGTTTGAATTCCACATTTTCCTTTGAAAAAAAAAGAAAAAAACCTTCAGAAGGCCAAAAAAAAAAAAAAAAAAAAAAAAAGAGTGTGAAAGTGAGTTCTAAAAAAGAGGACACAGGGGAGTAGTATTGCCCCCGTCTCTCAGGAAAGAGGGCTCCCTGGACCCTACACCTCCAGCCATCCACTGGCTGTGCCCCTTTTCTGCCCAAGGGGTCCCAAGCCCACTTCCAGAGCCTTCCTACACCCGTTCTCTCAAGAGCAGGCCACATCTCCAGTGCACACACCACTAAGCCCAAGAACCAAGAAGTGGCCAAAGGGTGGCTCTTTGCCACCATCCATCAAGGATGGAGCTTGGACGTGCAGGCTGGGATGTCTACATGTGTGTGCATGCCGCACCTCTCATGAGGGGCTGCCAGGGAAGGGAGGGAGGCCACAGGCAGTGGGTACAGAGTCCACAAGCCCTGAGCCACCGCACTCCTGCATGGCACTCCCGGAGCCTCCAAATTCTTGATTCAAATCTGCCCTCTGTGCAGGTATATTTGCCAACGCAAAAGGATGGAACATAATTTTATTTGTTTGTCAGCTTGATTTATAACTTTTAAATATTTAGACATGGTATGTGAGCCTCCGTTTTTACACCTGCCAAAGCCCCACAAAAGTTAGGGGAGGACCCGGAGAAGGAAGGGATGGGCAACTCTCTACATCAAAGAAGACCAAAATTGTTTCTCTGCTGTGTGGTGCTTAGAATAATAGCACATGGCATATACTCAAATATTTGCTGAAAGAGAAAAGAAGGAAGGAAAGAAGGAGGAGGCAGGGAGAGGGAAAGGAAGGGCTTGGGTTAAAACTTTCACACGTTTGGAGTTTGTTTTACGGAGTCAGGCTGGAAATCAGCTCCTGTCTCTCCCATCCCACCTGCATGTCCTTGGGTAGGTTATTCGACATCTCCAGTCCTCATTCCCTCTTCTGGAAAAAGGGGAAGCCATGCCTATCACAAAGTGCAAACAAATAAATATTAACTACTTACATTATTCTCACCATCAATGTTTATTATATCCTCCATCCCCTTAAACCCATTTAATTTATAAGTCATGTTCTGAGGACCAATTTGTTTCAAAGAATCTCCGGAAGGCTACTTCTACTGATTGATGTGCCCCAGATGGATAGAGAGCTATTTCATGATCCCCATTTCAGCCCCACCAACATCCTCAAATGCCCCTCAACCACCAGAGCAGACGTTGCTGGTGCCCCATCCATATCCCTGGGCACATATGCTCTCACTACTCGGCAGCCTGACTTCCAGCTGCCAGCCCCAGAATTACTTTGCATAAAGGCATCCTCTTCCAGGCCCTACTTGGCCACTCGAATGGCAGGACAGAAGTGCCGTAGAATTAACGTCCAAGATGCAGCCTTCAACCAACATCGGATGGGAACTTAAATGTCCCAGCTCTGTCACTCCTGCGGAAGATAACTCCAGGGTGCACAGTCTATACTGAATCCCAGCAGGGTCACAAGATAGTTGCTCTTGGTGGTAACTTGCTGGATAATAATTCCTTTGGTTGCTACACAAAAACATACGAGTACGCCCACGCCAGTTACTATGCCCAGTGAATGTGCCTTCTAATCGCCCAGCGCTCATGCCTTCGCACTCGTTAAACATTTTGAAAACCACACTTCGCATTTAACCAATAAGCTGCCCCCACACGTGCTTCTTGAAAAACATCAACATTCTATAAAACGAGATCCAGCGGCAATTTCACCTAAGAAACTAATAAATATTTACTCTTCCCTCCTTCCTACAATGTGGCATTAAAATTCAACAGTTAAGTGGAAGAGAACAGACAATAAAAGATCATTCAATGCTTCCACCCACATACAAAAGCCAGCAAACGCCACGGGTTTTGTTGTTAGTTTTGGAAATTTCCCCATATGTCTAAGTGAGGACCATGACCCCACACAGTCTATCAAATAGGGCATCCGCTCAAATGTACTTTTGTACTTGGCAGTGACCTCAGGGCTTGACAAATATGTTGTCTCTGTGTTTTTATTTATTGTCCCAATCCTTTGGATGGCAACACATTCTGAGGTTAAAACAAATGTATTAAGATCCCAATATGAATGGCACATAACAAAAAAAATGACCTAGATCTAGATGGGTGAATGCCAATCCAAACAGTGGCTAAACTAGGCAGCTGTTTGCAGTTAGGTCCAATTAACACGTTTTAAACACGGCAGTGCTGGGAACCTCTTTGAAGTGTGTGGCTGGTAAAGGTTTTTCTTGAAAGGGGTTTCCTGGTGGGAACCAGTCAAAACCCACAGATGAACAACTCAACTTGCCCTTTTGACTTACGTGCCTTGTAGAGTTCACAGTGTTAGAGTTCATTTTCCCCAGGTATGTGTATAAATACTTCAAACATGTAATGAAACGTCTGGGAAGGTGTCTTTCCTGAAAGAACATTTTCAAGCCAGGGGGAGGAAAGCAAGGGCAGGGCTCCTGCATTCTAATTTGCAGTCTGTCGAACCGCCAATCTCTACTGGAAACATAAATCGCAAAATGTTTATGTAATAAGCATATGAGGGCATTGTCTGCCTTGAAATAAAAACTCCATGAGGGCAAGAACTTTGTCTCGTTCATCACCGTATCCGTAGCGCCTAGACTGACGCACAGCAGGCTTACGACAGGCACTAGTTGAATGAGTGGATGGGTGGATGCATACCAAGCGAACAAACAAATGCATGGATGAAGTAATAAAGTGAATTAATTCTACATACGTTTGGAAAACCATAAGCTAAAGTCCCTAACCCACATGTGTGTGACACAAAGGCACCACACACTCAGAGAAAGGGAGAGGACTGTCTTAATTCTCCTAATTATTTTGCTGGTGCTGCCTATTTGGGAATAATTTGGGACTTAAACCTCAGCTTCATTTTTCATATCTGACAAAAAACTGAAGAATGGCGCCTGGTTTATTTATTAAGGAAGCACTCAGTAAGTATTCGAGGACTAGTGAGTGACAAAACTAAATGGCGTTTGGTTCCGTAGTCCCGGACCAGAAGAGGCCCTGACATCGCAGTGCTCCATTCCTTGTGTGGTTCCTGAGCCTTGTTCACTGTCCTTCCCACATGACCTTCTCATCCGCAGACACGAGGACCAGCCACACAAGAGAGCTTTGGAAGAAGAGGTAGGGAGACGTCTTCTCTCCCTCCAGTCCTGTATCTGAGACAGAAGGGTCTGTGGCTTTGTTACAAGTGAGGCAGACAGGAGATGCTCTGTAATCAGTGGGAGATCTGCTAGGAGAACGGGTTCTAAAGCTGGGCTGCCCATTAAAAATGCAGATTCCTGGGGCACCTGGGAGGCTCAGCCGAGGCCACCGACTTCAGCTCAGTTCATGATCTCGTGTTTGGTGAGTTCGAGCCCCACATCTGTGCTGACAGCTCAGAGCCTGGAGCCTGCTTTGGATTCTGTCTCCCCCTCTCTCTGCCCCTCCCCTGCTCACACTCTGTCTCCCTCTCTCTCTCAAAAATAAATAAACATTTAAAAAAAATTTTTTTTTAATGCAGGTACCCGGCTCACAGCCCGCAAGGCTCGGACTCAGTGGGTCTGGGATATAACTCAGGAATCTGCATAGAAACTACACTCTGGTCATTGTCATGCAGATGATAAATTATTAAGGACACGGGTTAGAAGGAAAGTATTCTGGAAGGAGAAAAAGTTTCATCCCTGAGCGCCTCCAGAAAAGTAATTGGTCTGGTTGGGTGATGCCATCCTGGGACATCTCTTCAAGGACATTCTGAAACATCCTCTAAAAAGATCACAACTTGCTTTAATTTAAAAGAGAAAGGTGTAACACATATCCTTTTTTTCCTGTGGTGGTAGATCTCTCACACACGCGCACATACACATATCATCAACCAAAGTGTTTTCGCTCCTGAAAAATCTACAAACTAAAGAAAACACCCTTGAGCGCAATCTGAGAAACCATCCACTTCTTCTAAAACTCCTTTTCCCTTCAAGGAAATTCAGAGGTTCTCTATATCATAGAAACAAACAAACAAACAAACAAAATAAAACTAGAAAATAGAAGTTGGAAATACTGATGCTCAAGAAAAGCAAGGAGGAGGAGTGCAGGTGCCAGCATCTAGAAGCAGAAAAGAGCCAAATTCACCCACAGGACAACCTCGCAGGACAGAAGGGAGGGCCGGAACAGAGCTGGACTCCAGGACAGCACTGGAGTGACAAGTTCCTGCAGCTTGATAATTTAGAGACTTAGAATGTATCTTTCCACATAACAACTAATTTCAAAGTCAATGGTGTACTCCTTGAAGACAGCCTGGAAACCTGGAAACTTCGAGACAAACGGCCTGTTAGCTTAGAGGAGCTCGTTTAAATCCTCCATTTATCATGCCTGCATGAAAGGATTCCTCTGTAAACAGAGGAGCAAGACCACACTGCCTTGTATCAAGATCTGCTCAGCATTATTTTCCACTGGGCATGTGGTTTCTTCACGATTTCACCACACACTGTGCACACAGCGGAAGCCTTTTTTTGGACAGGCTCCTGGGCTTAGCCTTTTTGTCCTACCTTGGGAAGCTTAAAGCCACAGACTCTGCATCTACGGGACCAATGGGTCAGACCTCCATCTCTCCCCGAGCCCACCATCAATATCTCTCCCCTTCCCACCCTGCCACCATCAGCGTCTTTGTTCTTGGACCCCTCGGCATAAACAAAGGTACTTGCTTTTTGCTTCCTTAACATAAATATGGTTTTAAAAAATTAAGTGGTAATTGTATTAAGCATCTTATGACAATTATATAACACGAGACTCAAATCATTTCTGTTGACTCCCAACCATTAGGCTCATGGCAAAGGCCTTGTGACTGTGTGCTGGATACGGGTGACTTGTCACAAATGTCGGGAGGGAAGAGAAGATACCACATTCAGAACAGGCTAGTTTATGCTGTGGCAGCAAACACTACTCAAATCTCAAAGGCCAAGAAAAGGCCTCTTTCTCATTCCAGCACATCTTCATCACATGTAGCCACACACGTGGGAGAGGACAGCACAATCTCGCACCAGCAATTACATGCTTGGTCTGGTGGGGACACACATCACATCCGTTCACACCTTCCTGCCCAGAATAGGTCATGTGGCCCAACCCTAGTCACCCAAATAACAAGGGGGCCAGGAAGTAAAATCCTCCCCCGTGCATGGAAGTCAAAGAGTCAGAAAGATCTGGATAATAGCACTGATGACCACCAAGAGAGGAGAAAGTAAGGGAGAAGAATCCAGCAACTGACTGCTAATAAGGAAGACACACTGAAAAATCTCACGTATCATCACTGACTGCACCCTGGTCCTGATTCAGCAGCAGCTCCTGCTGCCTATAAAATCCTGCCAGTTTTGTAATTTCAAAACAATAACAAAGATTTTTATCTAATTATGTAAGTTTTTTTATGTTTTCATCGGCCGTGCATGAAATAGGCATTCTCAAACATTACTTTTGGTAGCAAAATTAATCAGGTCTTTCTGGAATATTGCTGGTTATGTGTAGAAAGAATAAAAGTTTCATTACCTTTGGCCCTGTAATTCTACATCTAGAAATGAATCCTAAGGAAAGAAGCAGAAATGCAGATAAAGATACATGTAAGAGGATACTTTCTTAATACCATTACTATTAATGTTCCAAACTGGAAGTAGCATAAATGCCCAATAAAAGAAGATTGGTCAAATAAATTCTGCTGCATCTATACGCTAGAATAGTCTATAGCTATTAGATGAAATGGCTCAGCAGGCTGGTGTGTCAATACAATGGACTATCACATTGACATTAAGAATAACAATTATAGGGGGCACCTGGGTGGTTCAGTCGGTTAAGCGTCTGACTTCGGCTCAGGTCATGATCTCACGGTTTCTGGGTTCGAGCCCTGCATCAGGCTCTGTGCTGACAGGTCAGAGCCTGGAGCCTGCTTCAGATCTGTGTCTCCCTCTCTCTCTGTCCCTCTCCTGCCTGTGCTTGCTCTCTCTCTCAAAAGTAAATAAACGTTAAAAAAAAAAAAAAAAAAAAGAACAATTATAGGGGCACCTGAATGGCTCAGTCAGTTCAACATCTGACTCTTGGTTTCAGCTCAGGTCATGATCTCGTGGTTCATGAGTTTGAGCCCTGAATCAGGCCCTGCACACTGACAGCATGGAGCCTGCTTGGGATTCTCTCTCTCCCTTTCTCTCTGCCCCTCCCTACTTGTGCTCACCCTCCCTCTCTCTCTCTCTGTCTCTCAAAATAAATAAACTTAAAAAAAAAAAAGAATCACAATTATGAGCATGATCTATAAATATGAAAATAATTACATGAAGTAATGATAACAGGACAAAACAGAACTCAATAATATACACATTAAAATTATATATGAAATAAATAAAGTCTATATTAAATTTAGAAGGGACTGGCGCATATAACATGATGTTTCAGGAGTTTGAGTTTTTCTGGTGATTTCAAATTGGTTCAATGCTTGTTTAGTTGATGAAGGAGAAAAACAAGCAGGGCAAGGAGAAAAGGGAGAGTGAGAAGGAAATAAAAAAGGAGAGAAAGAAGGACGAAAGGGAGACGGAAGAAACAGACAGTGGAAGTAGAAGGGGCGCAGAGGGAGAGAGGATTGAGAAGGCTGGCTGCAGTCAGCATCCTGTGCTCGATCCTTGGCAAAGTCCTGAGGCGGTTCCTTCTCTGCGAGCTACACAAGCACAGTGTGACGTTAGTCCATCTAAAGTATGCTTGCTATTCACTAAATACACGGAAAGTGTAAAAAAAAGACCCTCGATGCCTCTACGGCACACTCACAGACAGTTGTCACATAGGAGAAAGAGCTTTGGCATCGAAGCAGTGTGGCCACCTCGAAGGTCCACCAACTACCCAGTGAGCTGGCTGGGTGTTTCTGGGGTAAATGGTGCTTGATCTGGCCAATTCCCAGTTGGTGGTGTTGATGAGCAAGGCTGAGTGGCAAGTCTGGGTCTGGGCTTGGTCTAATTCCTTGTGCCCCATCCTTAAAGACAAAACAGAGGACCTAGAAGTTAGTATTAGAAGTTCTCAAACAAGCAAGCAATGTTTTGCAACTCAGTAGGCTACAAACCATGAGATACCATCACACATCCAGCAGAATGGGCACGATTTAAGACTGACATTGTTGGGGCACCTGGGTGGCTCAGTTGTTGAGCGTCTGACTCTCGATTTTGGCTCACGTCATGATCCCAGGGGCATGGGTCAAGCCCCACGTGGGCTCCGCACTGAGCGTGGAATCTGCTGGAGATTCTCTGTATCCCTCCACCCCTCACCCCTGCTTGCACTCTCTCTCTCTCTCTTCCTGTCTCTAAAGTGTTAAAAAAAAAAAAAAAAAAAAAGACTGACAGTGTCAAGTATTGGTAATGGGATGATGAACGGGAACGCTCAAACACTGCTGGTAGAAAATGGTACAGCTATTCTTGAAGACGGCTTGGCTGCTTTTAGTGTAATTCCACTCCTACATTTGTACTTGAAAGAAATACATGTGGGGGCACCTGGGTGGCTCTGTTGGTTGAGCGTTGGACTTCTGCTCAGGTCATGATCTCACGGTTCGTGAGCTCAAGCCCCGCATTGGGCTCTGTGCTGACAGCTCAGAGCCTGGATCCTGCTTCAGATTCTGTGCCAACCTCTCTCTGCCCCTCCCCCACTCGTGCGGGTGCGCGCGCGCGCGCTCTCTCTCTCAAAAACTAAACAAACATTTAAAAAAATTTAAAAAGGGGCACCTGGGTGGCTCAGTCGGCTAAGCGGCCGACTTCAGCTCAGGTCATGATCTCGCAGTCCGTGAGTTCGAGCCCTGCGTCGGGCTCTGTGCTGACAGCTCAGAGCCAGGAGCCTGTTTCAGATTCTGTGTCTCCCTCTCTCTCTGACCCTCCCCCGTTCATGCTCTGTCTCTCTCTGTCTCAAAAATAAATGTTTAAAAAAATATTAAAAAAAAAGAAATACATGTGTATACCCACAGAAAGACCTGCACAAGAATGTTCACGGTGACATCATTCATAATAACTCACATTTGTTCCATCCATCTCCTTTCTCTGGGATGATGGACTGCCCAAGGCAACGGTTTTCTCATGGTAGAGCCTCTCGGCACAAAAAAGCAGAGGACACTTGTCATGCCTGTTGAAGTCTCACCTAGATCTAACATAGGGCCACTTCTGTCCTTTTTCTTTGGCCACAGCAAGACCTGTGGCAAAGCATTCACAGAGCATTTACTGCAGGTCTGACTCTTCTCGTGCATTTTCATCTTTCCAACAATGCAATGAGGTGGGCACAAGTATTATCCCCCTTTATAGCTGAAGAAACCAAGACTTGGGAAATTAAACAATTTTTCCAAGTTACAAGACTAGTAAATGGCAAGGATTTGAGTGCAGAGAACCAGACCTAGAAGCTCCTCACCCTGAACCATTAGCAGATCCCAGATGCGGCTTATTCTCGACTTGCCCAACCATCACTAAAGCCTGCGGAGTGAGCTGGGGCATACATTTTTAAGTGGCTTGAAAAAAAATCACTTAACCTGTCTCGCTTTCAATTCCTCCTCATGTAAAATGAGAATTATATTGGATCTCTAAGCTCATTCCAGGTATAAATTTAACGCCAAGATTCTGTGAGCCCGGTGGAACATTTACAACAGCTGTGAACGGATAATTTGCTAATCACTAAAAGCGGGCCTGCAAACTACCAGATTTCAGCATGAGCAACTGTATTGTGGGAGGACACAGTGAGATGGTGAAATCTCCTTATGTAGAATGGATACCAATTTAATTCCCATTTTTTTAAATATTGAATTTTGGGTTGTGGGTGATCCTAAAAGCACTAGAAAAAAGTAATTCATTGTAAAATTAGATCAATTCCTCTGTTAATGCAGGATTTTGTCTCAGTTTCCATGGAAGTATAGTTAGGCTTCTGGCAGTGGGTCTTATCCTCTACACCTTCTCCATGAAAGAAAAAAGCAGAGTGGGGTCGATACCCAGGAGGGGGGCCTCTGGGTGTTCATTCAGACAAATCCCATTCCAATAAGAGCAAGAGTAAGTGCTAAAATTGCCTCACATCTATTGTTTCTTAAAATAACCTAACATTTTCTGAGGATGTTTTTAAACATACTTCTCCGGTCTCCCTAAATGGACTTACAGACTCAGAAAACAGAGAGAGCTTCTTCTTGTTTGCATCTCCATGATCACTTGGTACTGTACTGTCATAAACCAGGATGGATGGATGGATGGACGGACGGACAGATGGACAGATGGACACATGGATGGATGGACAGGTGAACGCACACAGTATCTCTGTTAGGAATGCTCTTTCCATCCCACTCTACACCTTTCTCCTAATTAATTCCTAGTCACATGCTGGCTATCAGATCAAACATTGCTTCCTCAAAGACGCCTTCCCTGATGGCCCAGTCAAGGGGGACAGGTTCCTTCATTTTCCTTTCACAGTGCGGTGTTCCCTTCTTCAGAGCACTGATGATCTGTGTGTAGTTATTCATTCATCATAGAATCAGGTGTTTCATGTTGACCTCCTCATCAAGGCTTTAAGTTCCATGAGGGCAGGAACAATGTGTATATATACACAAATACATACACACACACACACATATGAACAAACAGATAAATGGAGAGGTGAATGTGTGCATAGCGGGCTATGAGCTTGGAACTGGATTATGAAGACATTTCTACTGTAATCCTAGAATTGCAGTATTTAGGAAAAGGAGAAATCAAGGTTAAACGCTACTCAGTTTTGAGGGACCTTTGGTTCAACCTCCCACATAATGTAGGAATCTGCATTGTAATGAGATTTGACCTCTATGAACAGAGGGTATTACTTGGGTAAGGCTTTCTTTTTGGAGTATTTTTAATTCCTTGGAAAATGTTGCTTTGGTACCCCGAAACCCTGAGATGTTTAATTTACTTTACATTAGTGTACATTTTATTCTAAAGGGTTATTTTAGTCATGCTTTTTCAATTAACCAATTAATCAATTTATAGGTCTACCTAGCTTAATCAATGCAACAGGTATATGTGTGCATGTGTGTGTGTGTGTATAGAAATACACATATATAAATTATGTGGAAGTCATATTTTCGTCAGCGAAATCATTTGAAGTACACCGAAATATTTTCTTCTGGAAGATGAAAAATATTTTAAACTTGAAAATATTTAACCCCTAATTGTGTTTTGTGACCCCAGATTTTTTAAAATATTTGTTTGTTTGTTTGTTTCTTTGTTTGTTTGTTTTGAGGGGCGAGGGGCAGAGAGAGAGGGAGACAGAGAATCCCAGGCAGGGCTTGAACCCATGAACCGTGAGATCATGACCTGAGCTGAAATCAGGAGTCAGACGATTAACCAACTGAGCCACCCAGGTGCCCTGTGGCCCAGATTTTTAATCTGAGCTTCCTGAAAATGAGATACACCTACAAAGGTGCCTCCAGTACCAGATTTTACATTAAAAAGATTCCTCAGAAACATGACTATGGAGCATTTTATCATAATATAGAATAATATACGGGCACTGAACAGGTCCTCCCTAGTATGTTCCAGAAGCCATATAGAGATGACCATCAGGTTCCTCCCCTTTCTGCAGGTTGATGTGGAGATTCTGCCCTCATGCAGTCTCAACTCATAGCCTGACCCTGCCAGCTAACTGCAGTGGTCTTGGTGCCATTGTACCGGACAGCTGGCATGGCACCTGGAGGATTCATCTCAGATTGTTCTTAGGGAATTAGCTCATCAGCTATTCCCCAACCTGATGCCAGCCACACACCTGTAAGAGGAAAGGAAAATAATGTGGCAGGCTCCAGTAGTTGCTCTCTCATCTTCTTTGCTAGCAGAATCCTCACTGTTCAGGTGGCATTGTATCCAATAGCAAAAGCTGACTCGTGGTTTATACAACAGGAACATCAATCCTCTTCCCCTTTGCCAGTGATGTGGCTAGGATGGCCATGTGAACCAGTTCTGCTCAATGAGATGTGAAGAGAAGGCTGCTGAGGGAAGTGCTAGGAGAAACTTTCCCCCTTGATAAAATGAGAGAGGGCTATGAGAAAAATCCCTTGTCTCCCCATTCCTCCCTCTTGATTTTTATTTGGGACACTGCCATGTGAGGACAAGACTTTTGGGGTTGTGACATCCATCTTGCGCTGTGAAAGGAGGTATCACCAATACATGGATACTAGCAGAATGTAGAAAGCAAACATCAGGTCTTGAATGATATCATGGAGCCACAGCACAAATCCTGGGACCTTGTACATTCAGGTAAATGAACATTAAATTTCTTTATGGTTTAAGCCATGGTTACTTCAGTTCTCAGCTACTTGCAACCAAATGCATTCCTGATACAGATAATAATGTAGTGAATGTCTTACATCAGCACGTCACTTCACATTCTTCAAAAGCTGTCACATCCATTACCTCATTTATTCCTGCCAACAGTCCTGAGATTGAGTTTAGGAAGTCAGACTCCAAAGCCCCTCACACTGAATGGGGGGAGTCAGAAGATCCTAGATCCTTGTTCTCAATTTGAATGGCCATCACAAAAACCTGTGGAGTAAGTTGGGGAAGAGATAGGGGAACTACTATTACCTCTCATTTTAGAAATATAGAAATGAAGATTTAGAAAGAATTAGTCTACTGCAAAGAAAGAAAGAAAGATGGAAAATAGTATGGAGGTTCCTTAAAAAATTAAAAATAGAACTACCCTACGACCCAGCAATTGCACCACGAGGTATTTATCCAAGGGATACAGGTGTGCTGTTTCAAAGGGGCACACACACCCCGATGTTTATAGCAGCACTATCGACAATAGCCAAAGTATGGAAAGAGCCCAAATGCCCATCAATGGAGGAATGGATAAAGAAGATGTGGTATATATACAATGGAGTATTACTCGGCAATCAACAAGAATGAAATCTTGCCATTTGCAACTATGTGGATAGAACCAGAGGGTATTATACTAAGCGAAATTAGTCAGTCAGAGAAAGACAAATAACATATGACTTCATATGAGAACTTTAAGACACAGAACAGGTGAATACAAGGGAAGGGAAGCAAAAATAATATAAAAACAGGGAGGGGGACAAAACATAAGAAACTCTTAAGTATGGAGAGCAGAGAGTTACTGGAGGGGTTGTGGAAGGGGGGATGGGCTAAATGGGTAAGGGGCACTAAGGAATCTACCCCTGAAATCCTTGTTGCGCTATATGCTAAAATTAAATTTAATTTAATTTAATTTAAAAAAGGAAAGAAAGAAAGAAATAAAAAGAAAAGAAAAGAAAAGGAAAGGAAAGGAAAGGAAAGGAAAGGAAAGGAAAAGAAAACAAGAAAAAAGAAAAAGGACTAAAACTGATTCTAGACTCTGCCTTAGTCCAAGGGATAGCAAACTATGGGCCATGGGCCAGATATATGGCCAGCAAATAAAGAGGGGTTTTGTGTGTGTGTGTGTGTGTTTTTTTTTTTTTTTTTTTGCATTTTTAAATGGCTGGGGAAAAAACTGGAGAACAGTAATATTTCCTGACGCGGGAAAATTATGTGAAATTCACATTTTCATGTCCCCAGTAAAGTTTTATTGAAACACAGCCCATTCGTTTCCATGCTGTCTATGACTGTTTTAATGCTACAATTGCAGAGCTGCACCGTTGTGACGGGCTATATGGCCCACAAAGCCTAAAATATTTACTACCTGGCCCTTTTACAGAAAAAGTATGCCGACCTCCCATGCTAGCCCTATCAAGCCGACTCAAGAAAACTCAGGTCCCAATAAAAACCACATAGGGTGGTCAGGACACCATATTTTACACACTAGCATAGTGATCTGAGGTTTTGTTTGCTGTTCGTCATTTTTTTTATCATCTGAGTATAACCTACTGACAGCCTCATAATCCCCAGACTACCCAGATACGAGCAGGGCAACGTCTTGACTAACTGCTAATTAATCAGTCTGGCTTAAATTCTCCCCTCAGTAAACACCAGAACACATCTGTTTGAAACAATGTTTTGATGAAACAGCCCCTCCATCATAAAGAAAAAACTAACATCCCAGGCATGCCACACTGCAGCAGTTTTTTCTCTCTGAGAGTGGCCATCACATGAATGTAAATGAATCATGCAAAATCTGGTGTAAAACATACAAAAGACTTCCTCTACAGAGAGATTATTGGCAACCATATTATGCAAACCAAGATTATAGGAGCCAGAAAAAGCAGATATAAAACAAATACATCATTTCACTTAACTTTTTTGTTTTGATCATTGTAACATAATATTTAATGAACATTATATTTTACTGGGTGAGAAAGTACACATACAAACGTAGAATAGGGTACCTAGTATATGTTTTGTACTTGTTAAAATTAGTTCAAAAAAAAATTTTTTTTTTCTTTCAACGTTTATTTATTTTTGGGACAGAGAGAGACAGAGCATGAACGGGGGAGGGGCAGAGAGAGAGGGAGACACAGCATCGGAAACAGGCTCCAGGCTCCGAGCCATCAGCCCAGAGCCCGACGCAGGGCTCGAACTCACGGACCGCGAGATCGTGACCTGGCTGAAGTCGGACGCTTAACCGACTGCGCCACCCAGGCGCCCCATGTACTTGTTAAAATTAGTTCAACCTGAAATTCTATAAATCATGGGGAAGAATACTTGGGGAGGAGAGAATATTTTTAAACCACTTAATTGTTAAGATATTTCTTAAAAGTATGCATTTTTAGCACATAAATGCTAGGAATCGGCAGTCTACTGAAATTCATCTGAAAATAAATTTTTTTTTATTTTTGCGGCTTTGGTTTAAACCACTTCATAGAACCCCCAAAACATGCCTCGAAAGACACAATACCAGCTTTATTCCAGCCAACATGGTTATGCCAACATGGTTTTGCATTGTTCTAAAGCAGATGCAACATGCTCATCTATAAAGATTCCTTTAAGAATTTTTATTAAAATTATACCCATCCCACTATCATATCAAATAGAGGCATGGGTTCTCTATGACAAAAGGTTCTTTATAGGGCTTTAGAACTCCTGGCTCCCTGTCACCCAGACAGAGAACTCCATGTTTTGAGTTTATCTGCTCCCCCTGCTGCCTGGTTCCATGGTAATTACCAGGCTCCTGGAGCTGGGCTGACATGTGATAGAAGAAGTACACAAGCTAAGAAGTAAACACAAACAGCTGCGTTAATTCCAGCAGCGTTCAAACCTTAAGGCTGAAGGAAAGTTGCTGAATTAAAAAGGAACAAACCCAGGGGGAAATAGCTCTCCCAACATTCTAGAAAAGAACCTAAGGGCTGTAACAGTAGGCCCAACCAGTCAAAAAAAGGGGATTGTAAAATGTGCAGACTTTTACAATATGATGGTTGAAAATTCTCTTTCTTTCCTAGACAAAAGCTGTATTTTAATAATTGCGCATTGCACGTTCTCTGGAAGAACTGATATGAATTCGGTAATTGTGTTACCAGGGGAATGGATGGCTTGAAGATGGCATGTGAGAATCGCTTATCACTGAAATTACCTTCGCACCTTCTGAAAGGTATAACGTGGGCATGTATAATCTAGTCAAGTAACTGCATTAATTAATTTTTAAGATTACATATTACATACCAAACATATGTTGTAAATAGACCAAAGTTATTAAAAGCATACAATGCAAGTTATGACTTCTAATGAAATTCTCCACTTTCCATCATTTAATACCATTTATGTGCTTGGTATTAAGGATGCAAAAGCAAAAGATGTGATTCCTGCCCCTGCAGAACATTTGGTCTAACAAAGCACGATATGCATA
Source organism: Herpailurus yagouaroundi (assembly GCF_014898765.1). NCBI lineage: Eukaryota > Metazoa > Chordata > Mammalia > Carnivora > Felidae > Herpailurus > Herpailurus yagouaroundi. The sequence goes on along the minus strand of NW_024412377.1, from coordinate 30,105,852 downwards.
CAAGCAATCGCATATAGTACAAGGTGCAGTGGGAACAGAGGAAGGATGCCCGGCAAACAAACACAGACATCCCCAAATGTATCTTACCACCTCCTAGCAGTCACCTGGAGATACCATTCACTTTTTCCAGAAATGCTGTTATGGAGTTCCTCTTTTGGAATCAGTTTACAAGCTGTATTAGTCATCGATGGCCATGACAATGCTGTGTAACAACCACAAAATCCCAGTAGCATAAAACAAGAAGCACTTATGGCTCATCTATCAGGAGTGGTCAGTGAGGCAGCTCTGCTGATCTGTACTAAGCTCACTTACACATCTAGGGGTGGAGGTGTGAGCTAACTCTCAACAGATCTGAGCTGACCTTGGCTGTGATGAATGCAGCAAAACTACCTGAACCACCAGTCTCTCACCCTTCCTCAGGCTAGCCCAAGCATGTTCTCATGGTAATGGCAGAGTCTCAAAGAGTCGGTCGTGGGGGAGGGCGCCTGGGTGGCTCAGTCAGTTACGCATCTGACTCTTGATTTCAGTTCAGGTCATGATCTCATAGCCCTGCATCGGGCTCTGCGCTGACAGTGTGGATGGAGCCTGCTTGATATTCTCTCTCTCTCTCTCTCTCTCTCTCTCTCTCTCTCTCTCACTGATCCTCTCTCTGCCCCTCCCCCTCTCAAGAATAAATAAAGATAAAACTTAAAAATTAAAAAAAAAAATAGTAAGTGGGAACATGTCCGCCTTTGGGGTCCTAAGCTCAAAAGTGGCAAATGCTTACTACCATTGCATTTTGCTGGCCAAAACGAGTCACAATGCCAGTTCAGATTCAAGGGATGTGGAAGTGGATACCACCCTGTTAGTAAGAGCATTTGCAAAGTCACATGACAAAGGGCTTGGGTACAGAAAATGAAGATGAAGAATTGAGGCCCTCCCTGCAATTTACTCCCAAGCCATACGAGAAGCAGCCTTCTCTTGGTTTTAACCCACCTCTTTCACTAGAATTTATTTCAGATGGCTTGGTCTTTGCCCAAAATTAAACCCATCTTCAAAATCCAGAAAACTACCACCACCAAATATGGGGGTGCCATCTCATGTCTTTTCATGTCCTTTGACAACTGCCAACACAAGTCCTTACGAAGCAAGGTGTCTTCACGACCATTTGTTGGATGAATGAAGAAATATATTTATGTGTCAGGTGTTTTTGAGCAATAGCTGCGTATTAGGATACATGGATAGTCTCCTCGGGTGGCCATTTTAAAACAGATGACACATTCTAATACACAAGTGCTCCTGTGTTTGTATAAAAAATTAACCCACTATATTTAGGTCATATTCCTACTGTTCAACATTGTAAAGCAGATATTTTATTACATTTACCTACCTTACTTTTCACCTTTTGTTTTTACTTTCTAAAATGCACTTCCCAAACTTTCACCCATTATTTTTCAAATAGTGAAGTCATTCTACAAATATGCTATTCCCTCACCTCGTGTTGGGCATATTATGGACTGATCTTTCATTGGCTAGAGAATAACTCTGGAAAGGATAACAATGGCCTACCTTACAGGATTGTTCTGGGAAGCTGCATGATGGGTCCCGTAAAGAATGGTCTGCAAATGTGCTTTTTTCTAATATTAATTCTTTGCATTTCTAGAGCTGACTTTCTCTCAAAGAACTCCAAGCGCGCCTCGGCCCCACATAAAGCAGGCAGGCCAGATCCTCTTGGAGTGTAAATTATGCCCCAGGAGTAAGTGAATTACTTGGAGGGAGGCATTAACTCTTTCAGGTCACTTAGAGCACCGCAGGAGGGCAGTAATTTGCCAAATAGCACCCCAGTGGCCAGAAAGTATACATGCAACATAAATTATTCCCAGGGAGTAATTTATGAACTCAGAATATCTGGTTTATTATCTCATCTCTTCACACACTGTCCAGTGAGAGAGGAGTAAGAAGAGAAAATTAGGCAAAGCTAAGGATGCTAGAAGTTTCCCACAGCTTGTCTGGGGCAGAGGTCCAACTTGAATTGCCTAATCATTGGCATAACTTCCTCCTTATTCCTGGCTTCAGGATTTGGGGCCCTCACCTGGACATTTCTGCTAATCAGGGGTGGGGACTAGCGTGGCACCTGCCCCGCAAAAGGAGAAGGCCCAGCTGCTTTATCCTGGTCTCGGCTCTGCTACTGACTCATGAGGGATATTTGGGTGGTCGCCTGAAACGTCTAAAGACCACAAAATTCACACTTACAGTTACTACTTGCGTCTCATAAACCCATACTGATAAGGATTCATTAGTTAGTTCATTCATTTTCTCACACTGTGAAAATATGGGAGCCAATAATGGTAGAGAAGAGAGGCTGTCATATTGCTTTGTTGCCAGAGTCGGAAGTGGTCAAACAGCTCATCTATTTTAGGTAAGAGGAAGGACTGAATTCAATCTACATTGAAGTCTGTATTATGCAATTCATACATGGCAAATATGCCCTTGGAATATTTTGGCTTGAAGGTCCAAATATGGAGTTTTTGTCCCAAAGTCAACTATCTTCTATGGCATTATCTTTAACTATCACCCGTGTTTTCCATTCTTTAGGAAGGCAGCAGGGACTAGGTGGCTTACAAAAGAATTCGGATACAGGTATCTTGATTCCCCACTCAAATCTCTCTCTGTCTCTCTCTTACGCACAAGCACACACAATATATCTCTGTGCCTCTCTGATGAGATCCTGGGTAGCCGCTGTCTGAAAGCTAATCAGGAATAAAATGGTTTTTTAAGGAGGGGGGAAAAAACCTAGTTAGGGTTCTGCTCTGCCCGGGAGCTCTGCTGTGCTCTAAAAGGCAACAATCGACCTCCTTTCAAAGTTCTGTTTCCATTCAGCCTGACATCAACCTCTGCCACCAATAAAGATTCCAACTGATTTCTCCATATGTTGACTCCTTTCTTGCCTCAGTGAAATATACTAAATCATAATTTGAAAGAACAGTGACACAACATACTCCCATGTGCCCTCCTGTGCTGCCACCATGCATGCCCATGACCACACACGCATACCAGTGAAATAATTTTATCCCACGTTTTCTCAGAGGGTAGGGGTATGTCACTCACTCAAAGAGTGGTCTTGGATGAGTCACTGAACTACTCTCTGCCTCAATTTTCTGGTAAAATGAGGAGACTGGACTAGAAGCCTCGGGTCCCTTTTCATCTTCGGTATTTCATACCTCTAGAGCTGATATATCTTCCAAGTTACAACTTCAGCCAAAGCTGAAGCCAGCAAACTATAGCCCTCAGGTGAAATCCTGCCCACTGCCTGCTTCTGGATGATCTATGAGCTAAGAATGACTTTTACATTCTTAAATGGTTGAGGGAAAAATCAAAAGAATAGTATTTCATGACAGGTGAGAATTATATAAAATTCAAATTTCAGTGTCTATAAAAAGTTTTATGGGAACACATCTCTGCACATTCATTTACATATTATCAGTGGCTGCTTTTGTAATATAAGGGTAGAGTTGAGTGATGGCAACAGAAACAGTATGTTGGCCTACAAAGCCAAAACTAGTTACTATCTTTACAGAAAATGCTTGCCCTTTACAGAAAAAGTTTGCCCATCCCAGATCTAAGCCATGAGACCCTCTGCATAGCAGCAAAGTCTGCCAATAACCCTCTTACCTGAGTGAAGTTTTATTTCTGGAAAAGAGGAGTCTCGTCAAGTAATCTCAAGAACCACAAACAAAATTAGTGGATAATTAGACAATCTGATCCTCATAAAAGAAACTCTTGGAAATCATTGATAACTCTACCATGTCAATGTCAGAACTGATTTCTTATGAGAAACAATTTACCCCCCAAAATTTGTCTTTTCCTACTACTTTGCAAAGGGGCCGTTATAGCCCATTTTTCCCTTTTCTTTTTTTTCTTTTCTCTTTTTATAAGTGGTCTGAAGGATAGCAAATTTATCTTTTCTTTATGAGTAATAGTATCATCGGTGAAAGTGACTGCTAAAGAGCAAGCAAGCATGAAACAAATCCCTCCCCAATAAAGTGGTGACTTTGAAAAGGAAATTGCCCTGCTCAAGTGATGGATTCTGTTTCAGCCGTCATGACCCATGTTATGAGGGAGTCCTGGGACCCGGGTCCTGGCCCTTATAGGCAAAGCAGCTGCAAAGCCCCACTGGGAGCTCCCTGAGGAGGATCTGTGAATGGCCAAAGGCTGACCCGCTGCTCCTACCGCCCCTGTGGGCTGCAGTGTTAAGCGCTGAGTCTCCAGAGACCCCTTCCACCTAGCCTGGAATGCTCCCCTCACCCCCCCCCACTTACTTTCCCCAAGAAAGGCCTAGTTTGAGTTCCAAATATGGTAATAGTCGTGGCCCACAGCCTCATGATATCCTATATTACTTTTTGTCATCTTATGTTTGTGCTTTCTCTTCCCTGGGACTAGAAGATCCTCGAGCACAGAGAGCACCCATCATTTAAACATCTTCCAGTTAGAGACCTACAATAAATTCCAACGAACATGTTCAGGATGAAATGGGAAATGAATAGCGTGTTGAACCTTTCTTCTCAAACAGAAGATGAGATGCTTGAACAAATCTTGCTTCTCTCTTTCTGATTCTTGGACAGGGCTTTCCAGATGAAATGCTGAGATCTAGGGCCAATGGAAGGATTTTTAACAGTGTGGTGTTACTTTATGAGGGGACAATCTACCTACTCAGAGCAAAAATGGGGCTGCAGATTGTTCTTTTCTGGGTTTTGTTAAGGAACAGTTTCAAATCAAACTTTTGTTGGTTCCTCAGAAAAGGAGAAGATGGAGCCATGAGCCAGGGAGGGGTCCCTACTTTCAGCATTTGGTGGCTTTGAGATTGTGACATCAGGCCATCTTCTTGTCCCTGAGACATCAAATGCTTGCTTCATGGAAGAACTTTGTTTTTCATTGTAAAGATCGGAGTCTGAGGAGATTTTTGTCAATACCAATTATGGTACATTTAAATATTGAGCTTTGTAAGAAGATTTTGACAATTTTCAACCTTTTCCTCTCTTCTGCAGTCATCTGAATGTTGCGATCATGCAAATAAATGTTTCTTCAAAATTAGAAGTATTTACTTTAACTCTGGATTCAATTTTATATTTTCCTTTATACTACAGTTGCCAGATAATTAGTAGTATTCCAAAAGGAATTTAATATTTTAGAAGTGTCTTAGTCCTGGAAGTTTCTAGGGCTATCAAACTAGGTAAGTCTCCCAGTTTTGCTCTGAGAAAGAATCATAAAATGATTATAATCGTTGAAAAAAAAATAAAGCTAATTGATACTTCAACCCCAGCTGTGCTTAGAACAACTAGGGTACATGTTACAAATTACTGACCTCTGGGCTCCACTGCCCCCAAGAAAGTCTCATTTAATTGCCCGAGAATAGGCCCAAGGCACAGGTATGTTTTCATAATCTCCCCAGGGTTTGACTGGCAGTGAGAAGATCAGACACAAGCACCTCATACACACCTCTATTTGAGCATTTAGCACTCTATGCTGTGACTGCTTGTGTGCTGGTGTGCTTCCTCTCCTTACAGATGCTAAGCGGAGGGAGACCCAGGAGTTGTATCTTACTCAGTTTGAGTCTCGTAGTAGACAGAGGTTTGTTAAATTCCAAGAGCCTATGGTTAACAAAATTCCTTCTGCAGGCACAGGTCCAGTGGAAAGAAGGCAAGGAGGAACCCCAGGAAGTTTCTAAAGCAAAGGTGGCCAGGCTCAGTACCACGTGACCCCAACAACTTGGACATAGGTAACTAGCCCAGGAATAAGCACCTGACCGAGGTCTGCTGATCCACAGGGTGTCCAGCAACCCAAAGGAGGCCTGATACAAATGCTGAGTCCAACTCTAGCACGTGGTTAGTGCCCGGTGCGGCCAATTAGATTCTTTCACTAAAGGAGTTAAAACGTGAGATCAACAGAAAGCTGAGCAGTTGGTCGCAGGATCAGAAGCCAAGAGACAACTGAAGAAAAACAGAGAGAGAGAGGAACTGAATCACCTTGGCGGCTAAGCCTGCTGGTAGGGATCGCAGATGCCTGCTGCTCAGGGGGCAGCGAGATAACCCAGTCACAGAGCCGTATCCTGAATGACCTTCCAGTTCCTGAACTTCAATCCAGTTTTCGTGAGGCCTGGCTGGGTGGCCTTTCCGGAAGGCTTTTCGGAGACACGTGGCTGAGTGGTGGAGATTCCGGTCAGCCTTCCTTCCACAGCAAACTCCCATTACTTAGGGTAAACTCAGTGCTATCTGTTCTCTGTAACCCCAAAAAGCCCAGCCAGCACATTCCCAGGGTCTAGCACGTAACAAATGCTAAATCATTGGAGGTGCCTGGACAGCATGATCATCCCCAGTGAAAAACCTTCTGAAAATGAAGAAGTCGTTCATGGTAGGAACACTGACTAGGGTCGCCTTCAAATTCCAAAAACAATGCTAAGCTACGACACATCTTATTAAGCTTAGTCTGACCTCCCATTCCCAAGCCCATGCACATTTCTACCATAAACCTATCAAAGAAGGAAATGTCACATTCTGCAGAACTACAGTGAGCATCCAAACTTCAGCTAAGGTATGTTTGGATGACTTGATTTTCACTCCGCTTCATCTTAAATCACAGTAACATTAGTAAGAACAATTTTCCTCCCACACCAGCTTCACTGACAAACCTCCAAAGTAGCTGATCTTTGACTTTTAAGAAGTTTAATACATGATCTTCTCCCCACATTGCCACACATTCCCCTTGTCTATTGTCTGTATTCGCTACTTGAAGAACACATACTCCCCAACAACCGGATGAGTCACACAATTAGAGATACATGGATGTAAACTGAGCCTGTTTACCCTTTCCCTGGCCCCAGCTAATAAAATAAAAGAGGTCCCACTCAATTCGGGTCCAATGGCTTCCGGAAAGCAGGTTCTGCATAGCAAAGACGTACCTTATTTAGTACATTATTTTAAAGGCAGAGCTAATTTCATGCACTGTGTGAATTTATGGGGAGAGTCATGGGCAGGGTGTGTGTAAGGACTTGCCCTCTTCATGTCCTCTACAAAAGAAGGCTCCGGCTGCTTCTGGTGGTAAGCTAACCAACAAAAGGAATGCCTCAAAGGTGTCACAGAAATCGGGAATGGGAGCTGGGTCCCTGCTCTCACTGGAAACCCAGCACCCAAGGGAGTGCTCGCTTCGGTTACCCATCTGCATTTTCGAAAATCTGGATAAAAGCAGGTTTAGCCCAACCTCCCTTGACCTGTTCCTGATAAAATGATCTTACCCCTGTGGAATTGGGATTTTGAATGTATGTGCCTACCCCACGTCTGGTATTCTATTACAACAGCATGAAAATGGAGCCTAGGACTGAGGAGCCGGCCAGCCTCAGAAGCCTTCTTCGTTGCCTGCCATGTAATACATGATATGCAAAGCCTCTGACTTCAGCCAGCAGGTATTTGGAGACCGTGTTGGCCCTAGCATGGGGACTAAACTAATGTGTGTTTAGGTCAGAAAGCGAATCAGAAAAGCCACTGGAGGGCACGTCACTGAGTGAGAGCCTTATAAATTCATCCCCACTCTCAGCGTCCCCTGGCAAACACTCTGCCTCCCTCACTGGGCCGCTCCACATCTCTCCACACTCCTTCGTAGTGCTAGGAGGACTCCAGCAAGCAGCTCCTCTCGTCCCCGCTGCCTTCTGCCTCGCAGAAAAGCGAGAGGGCTAGATCCCCGGGAAGAAAGGAAAGCCTTCGACAGGCTCGAGGAAAGCCCAGTGTAGCCCTCCACCCGACGGAGCGCTCTCCCTCACAGCGCGGGGCGCGGGGGCATAGCCCGGCGCGGGCGCCGCGGTCAAGTTCAGATTGCCCCCTTCGGTTGGACTGCTCCGAGCTCCGCATTCCTCCGGATCTACCCCGCAAGGAGGAGACGCGAGCCCGGCAGCGTCTCCACGCGCTGAGCGCGCTCTCCCTGCACCCCGGGGAGGAGCGCCTCGCGTCACCCACTCGCACCCCGAGCCCTCTCCTCGGGAGCTCGGGCGCCGCCTTGCTGCTCTCCTTTCGCTCCCTCACAACCGCCTCCCCACCCCTCCCCTCCCGGGGCCCCGCGCCTCCCCTCCCCCACCCGGCCCCCCGGCCCGGGGTTCTCAAGGACCAGCCTGCGCTCCTGGCGCCCTCATGTCTTCACGGGACTCCCCGCGCCGGTTGACGTGGTGTCTCGTTCGGATTTCCAGGCCAGACCTCAGCTCCGGCGGCAGCATCAGCCCGGCCCATCTCGTGCTACCAAGCGCTGCGCCCCGAGAAGGCGCAGAGCGCTGCCGCCGCCGCTGAGCCGCCCGCCGCGCCCCGGGCCCGCGCAGCCCCGGCCAAGAGCGCGGCGCGCGCAGCCGTGTCACCCCCCCCCCCCCCCGGCGCCGGCGGCGGCGCGGGCCTCGGGGTCTGGGGGTGCAGGGCATCGGCGGAGGAGCTGTCGGCATCCCTCGCCCTTCTCGAGGCGGCGGCGGCGGCGGGAGCCTTGGCTGCCGCCTCCAGCGCGCCCTCGCTGCCCCAGGATTTCGAACTCGTGCCCCTGACCTGTTGGGCGGGGCTCTGCGCTCCTGCCCTTGGCCCGGATGGGGCTCCTGGCTGGGACTCGGGGCTCCTGGAGTTAATGTCCAACTGGGGGTCTGCGGAGACCGGATCCGAGGTGAGTGGGGGAGCGGGCCGGAGGTGCAAGGGGCGGGTGGCGCTTGAGTCGCCGGAGGGCGCGGCGGCCTGCAGGGCGCGGAAGACAGAGGGGGCGCGGCCGGACCCCAGAGCAGGCGGTAACATTGGAAAGAGGAAAGACTATATGGAACCGAGGCGCCGGGAGGATAGAGGAGAGAGAGAAGTTGAACGGGAGAGGGGCTGGCCTTGCAGAGATGCCGTTGCCTTTCCACGTGGGCAAAGAGCGCTGGTGCCCGATGCCTGTGGACCCCCGGAATGCCCGAGAGGGTCAGTTTCCCTCCCCGACTCGGTGGGGCGCTCTTCTGTCAAGTCCCAGGACGGTGCGGGTTTGGGGTTATCTTTGAACCCACCGCGACCAGAAAGTGTCCTCTCTGGACGTGCAGCTACAGAGATACCATAGTCTGGAGTATAACTTACTATTGAGCTTATTTGGGTCTGTTCCGAGGGAAGGCGCACACCGTGGAAGGGACTGCTGCAAAGGTGCTGAGAACATAAAAATAGCGGGCTAGCCTCTTCCAGGGTGCTGTCTTGCAAAGCTACATTCCTCACCCTTTTCTGAACCCGATTGCTTGCACTTTGATAATCCCCGCAACCCCAACTAACCATGCCCGTCGAGGTTAGGAGAGGGGCTGCCTGGACAGTCCAGGACTTGAGTCTCCGCCTCCATCAGTTTCTTGAAATTCTTCAATGTCTCCGCCAGGCCATCGAAGTTATTTTAGTGACTTTTTTTTTCCTGTACTGTGCCACCTCCCCAATAACACCCTCCACCATTACCTTGCACCTCTGGGCTGATTGCGCCGTGGCTTGGTTTACCAGACCCACCCGGTGAAAACGAACCCTCATCGGGGAGTGGTGTGGCCTTTTACCGGAACCCCCAGCCTCCTGGCGCCTCCCTGGTTTGGGCTTTGGCAAACCCGCCCGCAGAGCCGACGCGCGCGCCCGGGTGGGGAGGGGGGTGCTGCCCAACCCATTGCTCCCAACATTTTTGCTCATTGGCGGGGACAAACACAACTCTTCCGGCCCCTGCCGCCGGTGTGCTCGAGCGTACTCCACAGTACTTTGAATGTACATTTAAAGTATTCCGAGGAAGAAATGCAGCTTAACTTCACGCACGCACCTCTTCCTTCCTCCACCTCAAAGTAGGAGCCGCTGGGTTTCCGCCCGGCCCGGACCAACTCTAGCGCCCTGTTTAGCCACACCTTCGGTTTGGCGGGGTTTGGGACAGGGTCGCCTTTTCAACAAGTGTCAGATGCCCAGGGAGCCCGCAGCGTCCCAGCCCACTGTCGAAAGGGTTTCGGCCGTCCCCCCTCCCCCCCGGAATATGGCCTCGGGCCCCTTACAGAGAGACCTCTCCCCAGACTGCACGCAGAAAACGGCCCTCCTTTTTCTTTCCCCTGGTCTTGGGCCCAACAGTTAGGGGGAAATAAGTTCTCCGTCAGGCTAGGACACGAGGCACACTTAAGAAAAGCAATACATCTTTCAGCAACTTGTGTCCCTACCCCAAAAAGAAAACTCGGAGTTACAGCACGCCCCCCACCACCCCGCCTCCCTTTTCTCTCCCGGAGCCCTGGATCTTGAAGGCAATGCCCAAACAAACCTCCCAGCCTGCCAGACAGAGGAAGGCGCGGGGGCACGGGCGGCGGAGGCACTCGCCCCCGGGGAAGCTAACACGAGGATGCGGGGAATTGGGGGAGGGGGAATTCTAAAAGGTTACTGAGACACCAGCTCAGGTGAGGTGGGAAGGGGAAAACTGGGGAGAGGATGAAGGGTCGGAGCCTGAAGAGCAGGCACACTGGTGAACACATCCGGAATTTTCGGGAGTAATTTGGTATTAGGGGGAATGAGGTAGGGAGGTGCTTGTTCACCGGTTTTATACTTAAAAAGACGACGCAGCCTCTTTCGCGTGGGCACTACAGGACTCGGACGGTTTCTGGTGCCCCCTGGTGCTGGGAACCCAGAAGCGCCCCACCGTAAGCCGCGGCTTTTGCCGGCACTGCGGCTCTCCAGGGCGCCCTTTCCGCCGCGGGCCTGGGGACCACCGGTGCGGGCGCCCGCGACGCGCCCTTTCCCTGCGGGCGGCGATGGTCCGGGGCGCAGAGGGGAGGCGTCCTGTGGGGTACAAAAATGGGTGCGGGGGCACCTGGTGGAGCCGACTTCGGGAGGAAAGCGTGGTTACCGCACGTGGCAGGCAGCGCGTTAAGCAATTCGCGCGCATAGCAAAGGCGGCTGGTTGCAGGCGGAAACACGTCTTGCAGCTGTGCTTTGAGAAAGCGGTTAGGGGACAAACAGGGAAGGGGCGGGGGGGGGGGGGGGAGTTGGGGAGCCCAGATGGGCTCTGAGAAAAGCGTCCCAGTAGATCGCTGTGTGTGCTGAGGCCCCAACCCCCCGCCTCTTCCTTCGCCCAGCAGATACCGGGAACTAAAGAGCCGCCCCGAGTAGAGCCGGCCCCGGCGATGCTCCGAGGGAAGAATGCGCCTCCCTGTCGCGGGGGAGGTGGGAGCGTGCTTTCCGGGCCTGCGCCGCACCCGGCCGCGGGCGGGAATGGGAGCCGGGAGCTTCCTCTGGCCAAGCGGGGGACTTTTCCACTGTTTCCTCTTTTGCCAACTTCTCCACACTTATAATTGAGGATCTCCACGTCCAATTTAAAAAGCTCTCCGTCGGCCAAGCAGGAAAAAAAAGGAAAAACCCTCTTAATGCGGAAGGGAAATCTGGTGCCTCTGTCGCTTCCTGCTGGCGGGCACCTCGATTTGGAATGGCGCATTAACCCCGCGGCTCCCTGCTCCTCAGGGCCGCCAGCCATTTCGCACGCATCCTGGAGCTGGCACCGGGGCGAGGGGGCGGGAAGCCTCGCGTCCCCCCATTCCTCTCTGTGCGCTCATTTGCACGGCGTGGGTGCAGTGTTGCCTGGGCCGCTGCGCCAGAACCCAGACCTTTCCCCGCGGGTTTGTAAACCAGCCAGTGCGGCATGAGATGCCCGGAGCTACAGGTTGCCTGGAGTTCCCAGCCTCTACAAACGCCCCGAGCCTCACAGTTGCTTAGCGAACAGACTCCCGAGGGATGGAAAATGCATTCGTCTCCGCAGCGGTGGGAGGTGGAGACCGAATTAAACGCTTCCCCGGGTGGCCTGCAAGGGAATCTGGGCGGGAGTTCTGGGTGGAGATGGGGGTAGGGCTGCTGGAAGGGAGGCGGGTAAGCCTGGGAACGTATAGAAAGATGTCAGGCCGAAGTTTCTGCTTTTACCTGGAAACCGTCTTGCTCTCTCCCATGGGAAAAGTTCAAGGAGATTTTCCTTAGAATCGTATTTGGAGGAGAGGGGATAATCAGTTGCATGAATCTCGTAGTTCCCACTTGAGAATTCCCTTGGAAACTGGAACCCTGGCATTGGGAAGACACTGGGTAACATCATACCTCGAGGTGCCTGGGTCCTCTCCACCTCCTGATTGGGTGGGGCAAGCCCCGAGTTGACAGTGCCTTTTTCTCGCCCGCCCCCAACTGCGATTGCGCAGTCCGCCTTTCTAGGGCTGTTGAGGCCTGGGAGGCCAAACGCAACCCCGGTCCCTGAGAACTGAGCCCCAACTCCGCACCGTTTCGTGGTCTAGGCCTTCGGATGCCCGTGCGCCTCCGCAGCGTCAGAGGCGGCGTACAATTGTCTCGGAGTGACCGTGGCAGGGGCACGAGGATCTCGAGACTCCTCTGGGAGGTGAAGGGATTTGGGGCCAGAATCTCGCAAAACTGCAAAAATAAAATAGAGCGTCTTAGGGTATACCACGAAGGATTAAAATTCTCAAGACAAATGCAACCTAACAGCAATGCTGGGGCATTTATTGAGCGCTTACTTTATGCTCCTCTAGGTCTTTCATACGTTGTTTAATGTTCATAACTTTAAAGGTGGAAGTAATAATTTAAACTGAGTTGATGCTTTGGGAAATAACATAACGCAGGTATTCCCGTTCAGGCCAAAATTCTCCAAGTCCTTACTAACTTCTTGTCCAGCAACAAAATACTTCCATAAATAAGTGTGAGTAATGAAGCGCTGGGGTGGAGTGAGTGGGGCCACCAGGCCTGCCCCTGTCAGCAGGATCAGGACCCCGGGCAGAGGGACCTTGATTTTATTCCTAAAATGAAAAGCTGGCCGATTGCTTGGGTGGAAGGCTGGTTCCCTGGACCTACGGGAGCTGCCGGGAAGGTCGGGAGGTCTCTAACTGGGGCTGAGGATGCACGGTGGTCGCTGCCTCGTCGTTCCCAGGGAATGGGGAGGTGGGGATGCCAGTACTGGTTTCGTCGTGTTGGCCAGGTATCGTGCTGTCGTCGAGTTGGTACGAGCAGGGGCAGCGGCCCCGCTGGGAAATCTAACCCCCGGATCCAGTAGCAGAAGAGAAGGGCAGTTGTAGATAGATTGGATGTGGAGAGCCAGCCGCGCCTGGGACGCAGACGGGACTTGGAAGGAGGGCGCGGGATGCCCAAGGAACCGCTGGGCTGCAGCCGTCCGGGAGGAGGGCCGTGACGAGTTTGAAGGGGGGGCACCAGGACCCGCCGGGATGCCGCGTCCCGGGCGTCCCGGCCTAACGCGCACTCGCCGGTCCTCTTCCCCGCCCGTGCAGGTGCCGCCGCCGGACGGGACTCTAAGATGAAGTTATGGGATGTCGTGGCTGTCTGCCTGGTGCTGCTCCACACCGCGTCCGCCTTCCCGCTGCCCGCCGGTAAGAGGCCTCCCGAGGCGCCCGCCGAAGACCGCTCCCTCGGCCGCCGCCGCGCGCCCTTCGCGCTGAGCAGTGACTGTAAGAACCGTTCCCTCCCCGCGGGGGGGCCGCCGGCGGTCCCCCACGCACCCCCACCCGCCGCCCGCACGCACCCCAAGCTGGCAGGGACTGCTGTACGGCCTCCCACGCCCGCGCGGAAGCCCCCTCCCAGGGTGTGGTTGCCGGTTGCCGCCCAAAGGCCCCGACGCCTGGTCGTTATATGACGCGTGCTGGTTCGTCCAGCACAGGGGGTATCAAATGTTTATGCTGTCCGTTTAGCGTTGCGATGAACAGATATTTTCGCTACCACTACCACCACCATAGGAAACCAACACAGCCTTCCCCTTTTCTAAGCGTCCCCATCCTGTAGACACACTCCCTTTTTTTTTTTTTTTTTTTTTCCCCTTTCTTCCAAAGCCCTTTATCTGTTTGGGTGTGCCTGGCTGTGCCGAATTCTGAAAACAATTGCATTTCCATCCTAAACTGCCCTTGCAAGGGGAGAGGCTGAGGTTTTTCCAAAGCCAAGCCAGAGTCAGAGAAAACACAGAAGGGCCTCGATTTCCAGAACAAGCATCTGGGTAGTGTCAAATCTGTTCAGAAAAGTTCCGGTTCTAGAAAGACTGAACGGTGAAGAGTGCTAGCTAGGACTAGGGGGAAAAAAAGCTGTAGTTCACTGCACACGCGACAATATTAACTCTTAAGAAAAGACTACATAGATAGATAGATAAATAAATAACTGTGATTTCCCCCTCAAAAATGTTTTAGATTGCACTCTATTAGGGCATGTCAACTGTGATTTGATATAATTTACCCTCTGCTCTTCAGAAGTTTATCTGTTGCTTAAAGCAAGGTATGTGCATACATTAAAAGTTAGAGGTTATTGGGGAAATATGTAGGTAACAGAGGTAGCAGTAGAAAATTTGACACAACCCCGATATAAAGCAATGGTGAGCTGTAGCCTGGATGTCACCCTGGCTACTCCCTCTAGCTATTTTGTACTTAAACTGAAGTCAAGTGCACAACGGAAGCAGCCCCCGGGCAAGTCAGTTGTATGCTAAAGAGTCCCCCAAACCTAGTGGCCTTGAGCTAAAAACAGTGCAGGAAACGTGCTTAATTACAACAATAAAAGCATCTTCTTCCAGAAGTCCCAAGAAAAGGGGGGAAAGTGCATTTTTTAAGGCAAATTAAGACTTCAGGAGTGACTTGGGGTTAGGAAAAGAACATCCGTTGATCCCTTGAAATTAAAGTAACTGTTCCAAGAGTTTCTGTCAGTTAGTTGTATAAACCTATTTTTTTTTCCTAAAATTTATTTATTTTTGAAAGAGAGAGAGCACAAGTGAGGGAGAGGCAGAGAGAGGGAGAGAAAATCCGAAGCAGGCTCTGCATTGTCAGCCCAGAGCCCCACTCCGGTCTCAGTCCCACCAACTGTGAGACCATGACCTGAGCTGAAACCAAGAGTCAGATAATTAACCAACCGAACCACTCAGGCGCCTGTATATAAACCTATTTTTATAAATTTTTTTTTCAACATTTATTTATTTTGGGCACAGAGAGAGACAGAGCATGAACGGGGGAGGGACAGAGAGAGAGGGAGACACAGAATCGGAAACAGGCTCCAGGCTCTGAGCCATCAGCCCAGAGCCTGACGCGGGGCTCGAACTCATGGACCGCGAGATCGTGACCTGGCTGAACTCGGACGCTTAACCGACTGTGCCACCCAGGCGCCCCTATAAACCTATTTTTAAAGGCTTCGGTTTCAACCATGAATTTCTACTTTAGTAGAATATAAATGTTTAGTAGTAGTAGTAGTATATAAATGTTTCTCCAACAGAAACAATATAAATGTTTAGTAGTAGTAGTAGTATATAAATGTTTCTCCAACAGAAACTTAAATTTAAAATGCCCCTTAGTGCCATTGTCTTCAGAATAGTACCCATGAGAGCTGAGTAAGCGGCTTTTCTTTTTTTTTTTTTAATTTTTTTTTTCAACGTTTATTTATTTTTGGGACAGAGAGAGACAGAGCATGAACGGGGGAGGGGCAGAGAGAGAGGGAGACACAGAATCGGAAACAGGCTCCAGGCTCCGAGCCATCAGCCCAGAGCCTGACGTGGGGCTCGAACTCACGGACCGCGAGATCGTGACCTGGCTGAAGTCGGACGCTTAACCGACTGCGCCACCCAGGTGCCCCTAAGCGGCTTTTCGTTCACTCAAACAGCCTAGGCCAGAGGGACAGGAACAGTGTTAGATAATAGTTCTCTAGCCAGGATGTTCAGGAGAAATATGACTGGGCCTGATTATGAAGCTGATTAATTCATGGAAATTTAATTAGCATATTAGTATCATGTCTACCTCAGTTTATTCAATGCTGGCTCTGCTTTCAACTAATTCTGACTTTGGACAAGTTACTTACTTACTATAGACCTCAGTGAAGTTTACAACCATGCCATAAAGGGAGTCCTTTCCACTCCCAAACGCCAATGGCTATGAGATTTTGTCCCCTTAGCCTTCATGTTCCTGCCCTAACTGTCCTCTGGGTAAAGGCTCAGGAGGAGAGACACCCCCCCCCCCCACCTCACTGGAATCCCCTGGGGATCTTTAATGGCATACTGATGCCGGACCTCACCCTGAGAGATTCTGATTTAGTTGGTTTGGGGTGTGGCTTGGGCATTTGGAGATTTAGATGTCCCCCAGGTAACTCTATTGTGCAGTCAGGGTTGAATCCCTATGATTTGATAATACTCTAAGAAAACCTATGCCCATGTAAGATAGAACCGGTAACAAAGCAAACAAGGTAGCATAATCCCACCGATTAGGGCAGGGTGGGGTGTGCAAAGGACTGGTGGGAGAAGGGACATTACTTCCCTTTTCCAAAACTGATGCTGAGTCATCACTGGACAAGATTCCTACTACTGTGTTTACATTTGAACCAGCAGAACACACCCGATTCTGTTTTATCTATGGCAAGACCCAGTAGATCCTAGAGGACATTTGAAACGGAAACATTCCAAAGAGAAACTGAGCTGCATTGTAAGCCAAGTTGACTTCTTTCCAGGTATGTTCAATTCGGTAGCAAGCTGTCAGTGCAGGGAAGGCAGAATAATGACAACGTGCAGACTTCGAACACTCAACCAGAGTCAGCATGCCCCTGTCACAGTGCTGACATGTATATCTTGCACTCTACACCGTGCAGCTGGTTAAGGCTTATGTAGAAAACATTAAGTCACTCATTTCATTCGAAAATCGCCCCTCTTATTTTCAAATGCTTGTGGCTCAGTGATTGAGCAAAGGCTCTTTCGGGCCACCTTAACAGCCACTCTGTTCAAAGGGGGCTGGACTGCATGCACTCACTCCTGAGGTTGTATGTGTTCTGCTCCCAATGTAAACGAAATGGCCAGAATTCTGTTTCTGCATCATCACAAGGTGAACCACCAAATAGAATGCATAGCTGGCTCACTTGCTTGCCTGTAGGTTGGCTATCAAGTAAAAGGGCTGTGGCTACCTCCTGTAGCAACTACGAACTTGTCTAAACTCAATGACTTGTGGTTTTCCCTTTGGGGCATCCAAGACTTTTCCCTTTAGCTATCTTTTTCTTTTGTTTTCTGTCAGTATCTTCTTCAAAGGGTGATTAGAGCCGGAACCTAGGAGGTGAAAAAGAAGGTGAAATTAGCAGATGTCAGCATTGTAGGGCTGAAAGTTAACCCCTTGTGGTCCTCAGGGTAAAGCAGCGTGTCCAAAGTACCAGAGTTCCACCACGGTGGGTGGCAGTCTGCAGACACTGGGACCAGTTTCCCCAAACCACTGAGATGCACAGCTTTTGGTTTTGCTACCTAGGGAGGAAGGTCTTCAACTAGTGACTCAAACCCTGTTGCACAAGGTTGTCTGAATTTATTAAAGGTTCGTTAATCGTCACGTATGCTGGATCTCGGCTGTATATGACAGCTCTGTGTCTCACAAGCAAAAGCAGAAAGTGCATGTGATTTTAAAATTTGCAACCTAGGGGCGCCTGGGTGGCTCAGTTGCTTGAGCATCTGACTTCGGCTCAGGTCATGATCTCGCAGTTCCTGGGTTTGAGCACCATGTCGGGCTCTGTGCTGACAGCTCAGAGCCTAGAGCCTGCTTCAGATTCTCTCTCTCTCTCTCTCTCTCTCTCTCTGCTCCTCCCAGCTCATGCTGTATCTCTCTCTCCCTCTCTCTCTCTGTCTCTCTCAAAAATAAAATAAACACCGGGGCGCCTGGGTGGCGCAGTCGGTTAAGCGTCCGACTTCAGCCAGGTCACGATCTCGCGGTCCGTGAGTTCGAGCCCCGCGTCGGGCTCTGGGCTGATGGCTCGGAGCCTGGAGCCTGTTTCCGATTCTGTGTCTCCCTCTCTCTCTGCCCCTCCCCCATTCATGCTCTGTCTCTCTCTGTCCCAAAAATAAATAAATGTTGAAAAAAAAAATTTTTTTAAATAAAATAAAATAAAATAAAATAAACATTAAAAAAATAAAATAAAATTTGTGATCTAAAAACATTTATTTGTTCAACAAATAATGTCTGCCTACAGGTGCCAGGCACTGTCCTAGGTGCTAGGAAATCCCTGGTACATATAATAGACAAAAGTCTCTGCCTTCACGGCACATACTATCCTAGTAGATGTATAGTGTGGTATGCTTAAGCAGTATTGTAAACCAAAACTAAACATGAACTGCCTTGGGCTAGGACAGTGGACTTTTTGTGTGCCTCGAAGCCAAGTAGAAGAAACAGTGAGCATTTGTTAAATTATAATTATAGGTAGTGCACAACTTATGGTAATATGATGGGATTATATTCCACCAGTTTGGTAGCAAGTGACAAAATTTTCTATGAAAACAATCTTATAAATCAAGCCTGGGCTGGACCACACAAATCTAGGTGTAAACCATAATATAGCTAAAATATAATTCACAATATTATTAGGCTAGAGCCTCTTCCTGGGGTGTCGGTCCCATAATCTGCAGAAAGAGGGCACAGAGCAAGAAATCGGGGAATTTCAACAGGCAAGAGTTGCACTTCACACAGTCAGATCAGACCAGGGTTTGGATCCCAGCCTGGGCACATAACCAGCTATTGCTTTTCTCTTAAACCTCAGTTTCCTCATCTGGAAAACGGGGACAGTATTAAAACCGTCTCAGGGGCTGCGATGAGGGTTAAACAAGATAATGCGCTGTAAAACCCATGCCCCATAAGTATTGCCGTTGTTAGTCGCCATCTTCCTCCTTCCAACAGCCCAGTGAACGCCTTTTTCTGGCCTCCCCCTTCCTTTTCAGCCTCTGCCAAGACATTGCTCTAAATGGTGGAATTTCAAGTAGCACAACATAGTAAGGACAGTGAAAGAAATGCAAGCCTTACAGGCAGGCTCTTTTGGGCCCTGAAGTCATCATTTGGTCAGCACTAGTCAGGGTGGCCTTGCCTGGAATTCTACCACCGCATCCCCCCCCCCGCGCCCCACCCCCCCCCCCCCCGGGCCGGGCCCCCTGGCTCTCCCGGACTTCACACCTCCTTCTCTTCCTCATTTTCTGAGCCCATGTAGTTTCTGTGAAATTTTTCCTACCAGCTTCCCGTGGGCATGTTAGAGTGACCCTCTTCCCCCACTGCAAGAAGGCAGACAGACCCTTGTGTATATGATGGGGGCCGAGGGGGAGGGACTGTGGTTTGGAGGCTACCTATATTGAGTATTTCTGTTTTAAGTGATCCCTGTTGGATATTTAATTTAAAAATGCTTATTTTAATTTGGTTCAGAAACCCAGCAAAAAACTTTCAGTGAAATTTAGTAAATGTTCAGCCCATTGTTATCCAGCAAAGGAAGCTTCTAGAAGCTGGTTCAATGTTAAGTTTCAAATCTAATGTTATGGGATATAGAATTTGGAATAAATAAGCATCTACCTATTGCTTTTTCTTGCTTTACTGGCTGTATGAATGAGCCGTACTATAATAAATTAACTTCCCAAGCTGGAAAGGGGCCCTGCCCCTTGGGATGAGGCTCCTGAAATCAATAAATTGCATGTCAGACCCTTTTAGGAAGCACGGATTCCTCACTTGAGATCTGAGACCAGTATCTCACTCTGGCCCCAGTCTGGAGACCTATATCAAACTGTCGCCATTTAGTGAAACCTATTTCAGGCTTAATTTGGGTTGGCCAATCTTAGGACCTTCAGCTGACCCAACAGCCTAAGAATTATGCTTAAAAGATTCTGCTTTC
Source organism: Herpailurus yagouaroundi (assembly GCF_014898765.1). Classification (NCBI taxonomy): domain Eukaryota; kingdom Metazoa; phylum Chordata; class Mammalia; order Carnivora; family Felidae; genus Herpailurus; species Herpailurus yagouaroundi. The sequence goes on along the minus strand of NW_024412377.1, from coordinate 30,086,215 downwards.
ACTGATATAAAAATAAAAGGGCTTTTCTCCCCTAACATCCCTTTCATCTTTATTTATTTAGCCCTTAATGGTCCATAGCACCTTCATTCAATTAAAACACTTATTTAATCAATCACTTGAGCTCAATCAGGAAGCGAGTCTTAAATATCTTTAATGTGCTAGGTGTTGTGTGGCTTCAAAAAGACAAAATTGCAAATTTAAACAGCTCATGATCTAGTTACACACAATGGATAGGCAGATGGGTGGGTGGGCGGATTATCAGTCAGACAGATAGATATGTCTACCAAGGGCTTTACATTAGCTGAGGTCATGGTAAGAATTCCTAGCAATGAGGTCACTGGGATTTAGAGATCATAGCAGGAAAGGATTCAGGGAAGAGTGAGGATTTGAGCTCATGCTTGAAAGATGGGTATTAGGAAGGGAAGGGAAAGGGAAAAAGGCACATTCCAGACTCGGGAGAAGCATAGGCAAATTTATGACTATGATATGGGGAAGGGGCAGGTGGTGAATACAAGGAGGAGGCCAGACCAGTCGCCAAGTGCTGCGAACAGGTGGCAGGAAGTGGTGTGAAATTTAGGATATCTCCGTAGGTGATACCCAGATTATGAGATGCTGTAAAATCCTGGAGAAGAAGGGGTTTGCTTTTTTTTTTTTAAGTTTATTTATTTATTTGGCGGGGGGAGGGAGACAATACGAGTGGGGGAGGGACACAGAGAGAGGGAGAGAGAGAGAATCCCAAGCAGGCTTCACGCTGACGGTGACAGCGTGGAGCCTGATGTGGGCCTCAGACCCACAAACCACGAGATCCCCGACCTAAGCCTAAACCAAGAATCTTACGCGTCACCGGCTGAGCCACCCAGGCGCCCCAGGGGTTCTCTGTTTTTGATGGCAGCAGGGCACCCCTGGAGCCTCTCAAGTAGGCAGGTGGCTGGGAGTGGGACTGTGCTGAACTTCTTGCTGCAGAAGTGACTCAGGTACACAGGCCGCTCACGAGTAGAGTCGGTGGCATAGGTGTAGTTTTCATTTTGCAGTATCGTGCCCTCATTTGTAAAAAGTTTCTAGGCATAGACACAGTTTACTAATCCTCCAGTAAGTGAATAACTAACAACTACAAGCTGAGTAATAAAGCTAGTGCCATAGTGCTTCTTAGTTATCCACGTGGTCAACTCCGTTTTTAATGAGTAAGTTTTATATCTTATGCTAAAATTAAGGAAGTTTGAGCTCTACTGGAAAGGAGGAGATACTTGTATCCCCATTTTACAGAATAAGAAATGAGACCCAGAGACCTGCTCAAGGTCACAAATCTAGTAAGTGATGACACCAAAATTTAGACCTCAGACTTCTGGTCTCAAAGCCAGTATTTCTTGGCTTAACACAGACTGTGTTCCCGTATTAGTAGACTGAGAAAACACAAACACTGGCTTGCTAAAAATACATTCACTAACCCTGAAACACAGATTTTTCAAGAAAATCAAAAGAGCAAGCTAATAGAAGCAGGGAATATTAAATTATCTTTATCTTTAAGCCTTTTTTTTTTTTTTAATTTCCATTTGGGTAGCAGCCGGCCTAGGCTCATATTATTAATAGCTACTTTGAAATCCAGACCAGAAGCTTTTAAGAAGGGATACGTGAATTTCTGTACGTACTTCTATATCACTGATGTTTGTTGCAGTGAGAGCAGGCTCCTGAACATTTTGGGACAAAGTGAGGTCTGCTCGAATGTTTGATAGGCTGGCAGCATTCGGGAGGCCTTCTGGGAGGCACTCATTCTCAGATCACTCCCATTTTGCCCAGGGAAAGGGGACATTCACATGGGAAGCCACAGGTGACTGCACAAGCACCAGAGTGATCGCCACAGCAGGAATAAATGGATCTGCACAGGCCGAGCTTGGGTCACCACTGGGAATTGACCAGTTAGCTCAGTAGAGACAAAACCCACTTTGGCATGACCTTAATAAGGTAATGGAGGTAGAATGGTGTTTTTGTTTTTTTTTTTAATGTTTATGTATTTATCTTAAGAAAGAGAAAGAGAGGCAGAGAATCCCAGGCAGTCTCCACCCTGTCAGCGTGGAGCCCGACGTGGGGCTCGAACTCCCCAACTTCGAGATCATGACCTGAGCTGAAATCAAGAATTGGATGTTTAACCGACTAAGCCACGCAGGTGCCCCTGGAAAGGCATGGTTTTAAAAGTATTCAAACTTTTTTGTTTGTAAACCTGCAGAAAGAATGTTGAAAAACTATTGTGCAGTTCTGAGATGATATCTATAATTTTTTAATCACAAGCTTAATAGTTGTACGAGATATAATTTCCAGGGGATTGGCAAAATCTTGGAGCTGCAAATTTAGTTGATTCAGTGCGTGGAAAACCATCAAACTACAGCCCAGATTAATTGACTTTTGGGTCAGAAAAGATATGACTCCATTTTCAGTTTAAAGACACATGTTAATGTATATACCTGACAACCATTACACTTCTGGATCCTAATTAGGTGATGAATAGACAGATGGGTGGATGGACAGACAGATAAATCCCAGAGCCTTGCTGTGAGTGCTGGCCAGAAGGAAATATGGAACCACCCACTTCAGAATATCTTGGTTTATTTGTATGGGACTTCATAGTACATAGTTCACAATACAATTAACACCTGTGTATCCTTTACCAAGACTGACCTCTTGGCATTTTGCTTTTTTTTTTTTTTTTTTGAGAAAAAATTTTTTTTTCCTTGAGAATTAGTTGCAAACATAACATCAAATATTCGGCACGTACCTTCTAAGCACGAGGACTTGACCTTATATAACCACAGTTCAGTTGTCAGTCTCAGGAAGTTTAATAATACTGCTATCCAATAGATAACCCATATTCAGATTTCCCCAGTTGTGACAATAATGTCCTTTATAGTTTGTTCTCCTTAATCAAGGATCACAAATTGCATTCGATTATCATATTTCTTTATTCTCCATTAGAATAGCTCTGAAGCTTTTTTTTTTTTTTTTTTTTTTTTACCATGACATTGACAGTTTTGAAAAGATCTGATGTCTTGCCTGCTATTTTGCAGACTGCCCTTCAGTGTGGATTTCTGTGATTGTTTCCACGTTATGAGATCCGGGTAAACGTCCTGGGACTAAGTTTGTGATGGTGTGTCCTCATGTCGGGAGCCACCCGATCCCAGTGTGCCCCAAAGAGCCACGCGTGCCTGAACTGTCCTCACATGGCACCTGCAGCTTTCATCCCCTGGACGGGGCTTCCCAGTGAAATGAGTGAGATGGGCAGGAAGTGCACCTCTCTCACTGAGGTGGAAGGCTGATCGCAGGAGGGGACGTAGGAAAAGAACCCGCCACAGGAGCGTTCGTAGGCTGATTTCAGGATGCAGCACCTTGGAAACTGATTCCTTTAACCTGTAGAAAGTTTTCGTGTGCCCTCAGCAGGACACCTGCCTGCTCAGTGTGAAAACACGGACCCATACCCATAGTGGACACAAAAATACCATTCATGGGCTGTGAACTCGGTGGGGGTTTGTGTGGTTAGTTTTCGGGCATTTCTGGGGAGCACAGAAGCAGCAGCACAAACAGCACCTGCTCCTTCCGCACCCAGACCTCAGACCGCTCTGCTGGGGCTCCAGGCCCTCTGCTCTGGGGAACACACTAGACCAGACTAACAAGGGACAGTGTCTGCACCTCCTTCGGGCTAATCTGGCTTTGTGCAGACAGGCAGAGTTGATCTTCACACTGCTGCCCCCGTGTAGGTGTCGCTGAAGAATTGTCACGGGCAACCATATGGACTTAAGACCCCATTGGTTAAATGCTTTCAGGCACTGAGCAGAAAACTCTGTTCCATTGTGGTGAAGATGGGACTATCCCCATTTTAAGGGGAAATTGGGACTCCGCAGGGTTAAGCAACTCAGCCAGACTCTGGACCAAGGGCAGCCCGAGTCCGGAACTCACTCTTGTGACCACACCCCCCCAGATCCCCTCCTGCCAGCCCAAGACACTCCTATCTGACCCCTCTGGCTATGTCAGGAAGAGAAAAGTCAGGTGTTGGGATTTTGTAAATGCCAATCATTGTTGAATGATAGGTATAGCTGATTTCATGAGGAGTCTTTGAGATGCCAGTAAATTCATTCACTGGGGGATAGAAAGTCTCTCCTCATATCTGACTACAGGAATCTATGGAACTGGCCCAGATGATTGAGAACACTTTTCTTTCACCCCCTTTATTTTCCTTTCATCTTCTCTTTGTCCCTCCTCTTCGTGCCCAAGTCCCTCAGACCCTCAGCATATTCCTCTTACCCACAGCCCCTGGGGAGGGCTGAGGGAAGTAGGATGCAGAACCCTGGAACATTCTGCTGCGTCTGGCTTCAGGCAGGGCTTTGTGGGAAGGAAGAAGCCAAGGGTCCTTTGCTTCCAGGTTCCTTTCGAGTTTCCCCTCAAAAACCACCCTGCCTCTGATAACACCATAAGGGATTATGTTTTCAATTGACTTTTTGCGCACTTGATTTTATTGGGTCACTTTCTCACCCTTCCCATAAATTTTTTATAAAGGCAATAGCCAAGCTCATGGTGTGTGCTTGTTAGCATGGGGCGTTTACTGCTGACTATGGAGTGCTTTTAGCTCACACCAGGCGTTCATGGATTAGTTAACAAATGGACGCCCTATGGGGTGTGTTTGTGACTTAAAAGCAGGAGAATGGACATTTTCACCCCAGGGGAGCCATGCTGTATTACTGTAAAATTATTAACATAACTGTAATAAAAGCATGGACCACATAGGTGGAAATCAGAACAGGGCAATCAGAATCTGGATAGCAAAATGATATACTGTCCGTCTCCTCCTGAGTGAGGTTTTTTGGCTATTTGTATTCATGGAATAATTTCCATTACACTCATGACAAGTTTTCTTAGTTAAGTTGTAAGATAAAAATTCAAGATAGTATAACTAATACTCGTGTGCAATGCTGGTCAGAGTAGGTGGAGACAGTGGATAAAATGGCATTTTGAAAAGCGAAGTGGCTTTTAAAAGTGTACCCGAGGCTCCTTTTCCTAGTCTCTGAAATGGTTTGCATTCTAGTTGGTCTTTTTCTTCTGCCTTGAGAGGATCCAGAAATGCTTTTTTAAACAACAAAACACTGGTGTTTTTATAACGCAAATACTTTTCAAATAAACCCATGTCATGCCTTCTTGTCAACAAACCACGGGTCACGGAGAGAATGCACTGGTAGCTCAGGCAGTGGTCATAATGACTTAGTAAATTGCCACAACCGCTGATTATTCTTTGGGAAAGAGCTGCCATAGACTCCTCTTGAAGGTAACCCAAGAGTACCCAATAGCTAGGACAGCCCGTCTCACACTGGGTGAATACTCTGCCCGGTATAGGAAAGCTAGGACGGTCGTCAGCATTCTGGGGCTTAGGGACCTGTAGACTTTTTATTTTTAATTAATTCAAATAAGTGAATAAAATCAACGCTTATAAATAGCAGATGACAAAACGCTGTAGAACTCTCCAGAGAACTGGAACATTCTCGTGGACTAACACCACACATTTCAGAGGTCACTGAGGGGCAAATAAGAACAACAGGCAACAGCTTCCAAGACAAGCTGGATCCATGATGCATTTGGTAGCAGTTACCGTGGGCGATTCTAGCCTTGGAATCATCAGCCGGGTATGACCCAAACGTGCTTGAAGCAGCGAAAACAGAAATGGATAAAAATGAGATTTTAAGAAAATGGCAAGTGTAGCGTTTGACTATCAGCTGATGGGGACAGAAGGATGACAGCATACTGGTGTACTGTGTCCCCTCAGAAGTCATCGGCTCCATGCCTACCTTTACAGATACATACTGAGGTGTAAGGATGCCTCCCACGAGAGGAGACAGTCCACCTCTTTAGGCAAGAGGTAAACCGAAAAGGTTGAGAACGCTAGAACCTAAAATACCTCCCATGGAAGGAGAAGGCCCCACAGCTCAGGAGTCAGAGCGCTGGTCTTAGAAAATACCTCCCTCGGGGTTTTGTGGGGCCCGGAGCAGAATGGTCCTGAGGCATCAGCCAGAGGCGGGCCTCTCCCTAACAGGGTTGACCGAAAATGAATTCCCCACCAAGACCTAGACTGCCTGCATGTTAGGGTTTTAGCACTTGGGGAGAGAGTGGACAGAGAAGGTCTCATTAACCTCAGAAGGGCTAAACAACTAGTCCAGGGTCACGAGTCCAAGGTCAGGGACTGACCCCAGACTGTAATTCCAGGCTCTACAGCGAGAGCCTCATCATTTGGTGCCAGAGTGAGTTTGAGAAGTTTCCGGAGATGGGGCCTGTCTGTCTGAAGCTGCCATGCCACCACCCTTGGCTGCTGGTTTTCCGGTTTTAACTGGGAAATTGCCAGATCTGCCTTAGAGTGATATGCAAGAACCAGGGCATGGGAGATGCCCCTGAAAGGCATGGCTTTTCCGTTTTCAGAGACAGTTTACTGTATCCTGTGGCTCAGGGCAGCCTAACTTTAGAATCTCCTTCATGTAACTCAGTTCGTACTGGATTTTCCAACAAAAGTTGGTATCTCACTTCTTGTTCTGAATTTGGTAAACGTGTACAGGTGAAATCAGCATAATTTTGCACTTGCTCCAGAGTAAATTACCACATGCCTCAAGACTTGAAAAGCTGCATGGTAGTAGAATTTTTACTTAAAAACAAATAGGTGGCCTGGGACCCTAGAACAGGTTGAGCTTTAAAAACTAAACCAACTGAGTTCACATTTACGAGGAGTGTGGGTTTTTTGTTTTTTGTTTTTTTTTTTTAAATCTTCTCTAAGCTTCAGTTTCCTGATCTGTAAGGTTAGATAATATGCAATCTCTACTTTAGCCTTGCAGGGATGTTGTTGGCCTTAAAGTTAACATTGTGTGAAAGTAAGCATCCTTCCTACCTTTATATTGGTAATATTTTTAAGTGCATCAAGGAAGTTATTTTATTATTTATTTATTTTTTTTTTTTAATTTTTTTTTCAACGTTTATTTATTTTTGGGACAGAGAGAGACAGAGCATGAACGGGCGAGGGGCAGAGAGAGAGGGAGACACAGAATCGGAAACAGGCTCCAGGCTCTGAGCCATCAGCCCAGAGCCCGACGCGGGACTCGAACTCACGGACCGTGAGATCGTGACCTGGCTGAAGTCGGACGCTTAACCGACTGCGCCACCCAGGCGCCCCAAGGAAGTTATTTTAAATATAGAATGATGAAATTTTGTAATGTGAGGAATTTTAAAGCTAAGACTCCACCATGTGGTTCTTATAACATTTCAGTGTTAGTGACGAAAATCATGTTTGTATCTTATTGAAAAGTAAAAACAGGGATGCCTGGGTGACTTAGTTGGTTAAGCGTCCGACTTTGGCTCAGGTCATAATCTCACAGTTCATGAGTTCGAGCCCCACATCGTGCTCTGTGCTGACAGTGCAGAGCCTGCTTGGATCCTCTGTCTTCCCTCTCTGTCTCTCTGCCCCTTCTCTGCTTGCACTCAATCTCTCTTCCTCTCTCTCTCAAAAATGAATAAATATTTTTTAAAAAATTTTTTAAAGGAAAGTAAAAAAATGTATTCTAAAGAATGACATTAGTTGGGAATTTTCTTGAGAAGTTAATCAACCAGGCTGATTCTTTTCATGTAAACACACATGTGCGCATGCGCATACACACAGATATGTACGTATATATGTGTGCAGATAGATGGAACTTCTGTTTTTCATATACATATGAAACTGCGGAGCAGTTTGTACTTTACCAGGTGCACAGGTGGGTAAAGAATATCAGATTAAATATTCCCACCCGCAGGGGGTTTTCCCCTTGTGTCCCATCTGTGGACAGCCTTTCAGGAGAGGCTCTGCATGGGAGGACAGACTGCCCAGCACTCAGCAGCCCCAGGCTTGGCCTTCCGTGGCCTCATACCGGAACAGGGCACCACCTGGAGCAAAGCCATTCGGGCACTTGTTCCAGATGCGCCCCCCACCTGTGTGGCCTTGGCTGAAGCGGCAGCTCACTTCTGTGGACCTCAGTGTATTAACCCTTGCCCTTCTAGTCCATAGAAGCTGGGTGCTTTACAGTTATGTACAGAAGCTGGTCCTCCCCAGAGCAAGAAATAGTTGGGCCTTCTTGCTGGGCCTCTGCATCCCTGAGGCTTACTTGGCCCGGAAGACAGCTCCTCTAAGAGGAGGTACTGTGGGTTCTAGGAGCCAGCCCCCTTTATTCTGGAACCCTCAGAGCCTCAGAGACCTTCCCTCCATTCTCAGAGCCCATTCCTACTCCGGGTGAGGCGTTATCTCCTCACTGCTTCATAGATAACTTTGTGCTGCCTTCCTTTGGGGCCCATGGGTTCAAGACAGGCTGAATGAAGGCTGCCTTAGGCCCCTGGGCTGAGGACACAACTTGATAGGAATATAAAATGACCTCTTTGATTAAAATATAGTTAATAACCTGTAGTGTTTTTAAGAGAAATCTAACGTTTAGGAGACTGCTTTGTCTATTCAATGCCTACTCAACTCAGATAATGTTTTGAATTATGTACTTTTTAGGTAGCCTATTACAAGGACTACTCTGAGGCCTTACCGTTGTTTCTATAAAAACTCAACTGCCTTTACAAAACAGGCAACATCCCAGTCCTTTGTTCCTGAGGTGACTTTACTATATTTTCCCCATAATCGAGGGAGGCAAAGTCTCACTCTGAATGGTTTATTCCCAGAATTATGCCCCAGTACAGGGTCTCATTTGTTTAAATAACACTGTTTATACAAAGGACACATCAAAGTTAAAGTATTTTAAAGAGAATAATGCCAGAATATGTGGTTGCATACTGCAGGATCACTTAAATGCATTTGAACATCTTGATTTTTTAAAAACGTTAGCTTTTAGATGGACGTATTTTTCCCAGATACATCCTCCAACTGTGTCTGGGAAATGAGCAAGTGTTTGACCTAGTTTTTTTTTTTTTTTTAAATGATGCTCCTCTTTTGTGGTTTGCAAATACTTTATTATCAAAGTTAATACTAATGAAGGCTATTTGTGTAGCAGACGTTCTGCCAAGCCCTTTATAGGAGGAAGGAGGAACTGATATGCTATTAAGTTTTAATCTAGGGAACTAATCCAAATCCCAGCCCCTCTGTTTCCCCTCAGTGACATGAATTCTTGGAAGATACAGGCAGCTGTGGGTCTGCCGGGGCTGCGTTCGAGGCTCTGCAGAATTTCTAAGGACAGGCGCGGCGAGGCGTATGGCTCCTTATGCCCCCCAAATGCCTAGTGTTGATAAATTAAGGCACCTCTCTATAAGTGAACTCAGCATCAACACGCCTGGAGTTAGTAATTTAGTTGGAAGAGACAGGCCTAGTTGTTCTCTGGCTTTTTCTGGTTTCTAAAATTCATATCCATGTAAGACTTGCAAGATGAATATTTATTTTGTGCTCTATTTTTCAAGAAGGAAAAGAAGGGAAAAAGAGAAGGGGAAAATAAGACCCTTCGACTCAATAAGAATCGCCTCCGCCCTGAACCTGGGGCTTCCATAAATATTTCCACATTAACAATAAGGTATGAGGGAGATTTTCCCATCAAATGAGAAATTCTTATTAGCTATACCCTTTGGTGTAACATTGAACATTTATTGACTGCTTTCCAGGTTCCTGGAAGCCTTTTAATTCAGGATCAATGACCTGTTCACCACCTCGTCCAAAAGCATGGGTGATCGGTACATTCACGCTGCTACACTCATCACCCTGAGAAAGCCAGGTGGAATATCAAATCAAGGGACTAAATGTTCTCATCACAAAGTATAAGTATGTCGCAAACATTATTTAGGACTGCTTATACTAAAAATTTATCTGCTATTAACCTGAAATTCAAATTTAACTAGGGTGTTCTGCATTTTATCTGGCGGGCAAAACCAGTGGACAAAGCCATGCAGTCAAGATGTCGTAAAAAGGAAGGAAAAGGTTTTGGGGGAACTTTGAAAGTATCAGGCAATAAATAAGAACATTATATATACTGATTCAAATTGTTATTATATATAACCCCAGTGGTATAAAATTATGTAATTTATTGTTACATAAGTTAATAAGTCTCTAAACCAGTATAAGTTGAACTTTTGCAACTCAAATGTTTTCCCATGAGTTTAGGTTAAAATTTTAGTAGTGTTTCGCCCTCATTTCTGATTAACCTTCAGTTGATTCCTAAGCGATTTTAACTTTCTGTGTCCCCAGGTTCTTAAGTTACTGATCCATTCAGGAATTCTTGAATGGAGCGCAGGGTTGGGAAGGGGGACCCTCATGTGGGTCCTTTTGTAAAACAAAGAGTCTTTGGGGGGAACATGAAGACTTTTTTTGTACTTTGATTAATCACCCCTAATATATCAATTTTAGAAGTTCGGATTCCTGTACAAGCATGTTTTTTTGAAACTGAGCACAACTAAACCTAATTTCCTCTTCAAAGCTGCTTCTTGAAAGAAAATCGCAAACAGTGTCAGCAGCTCCTTTTTCAAAATAAGAAACTCTGGTTTCTTTAAACCAGAGTGATTTCAAGGTTTTTGTGTTTTAAGGAGAAGAGAAAACTTCCTAAGGAAGTCAGCTAGAAAGTGGTCAGAGGAAATGACAAACTCAGAGTACCCTTCCACGCCAGACCCCTGGGAAGGTGTCCGTCCCACGGAGCACGAGCCGTTTCCCAGGCTCAGAATGAGGTGGATATTGAGAGACAGCACTTGAGTGCTTCGGGAAGCTGGAAAGGAAAGTCAGCTTGCAGCTGGATGTTTACCTCTCAGGTGGAAAATTATGGTGCCACTCAGGGCATCATCGCGGCTTCCTGTTTACTTTGGAGCCTGTTCTTTCATAATGGTGTTGTTCTCAACTGAAGCCCAAGTGTCCCCTTGAAAAATTAAGGACTCCTTCTTCTGTGCTTTTTCAAGTGCCCTAATTCATTCAAAAAGTCCGGAGGGCCTCCAGGGGGCAGACCTATTTTAAGCACTTGGGATTCATTGGTGAGCAAGCCAAGCAAAGGTCCCTGCCTCCTGGAGTTGACTTTCTATCAGAGGAGACAGACAATGAATAAAAAAAACATGAGAAATAAGTCCTCCAATGTGTTGGAAGATTGTATAGTTGGGGGCGGGGAAGCAAGGGAGGAGGGTCTGAATTCGGGTTTGAGGACAGATTGCATTTTAAACAGGGAAGTCAGGGTAGGACTTGGTAGTGATGACATTTGGGCAGAGATGTGAAGGGGATGCGGGAATTAGCCTGTGTGTCTGATCTGTGGTTCTCAACTCACGATGATTTTGCCCCCAGGGACATTAAGCAATGTCTAGAGGAGGGTGGGGGGATACCACTGGCACCTCCTGGGCAGAGGCCAGGAATACGGCTCAATATCCTACAACATGGGAGGACAGCCTCCCATAGCAAAGAATGATCCTGCCCAAAATGTCTGTGGGGCTAAAGTTGAGAAACCCTGTATGTGAGGAACAGTAAGGAGGCCAGGGAGGCTAGAGGAGTGGCAGAAAGGAAAAGAGAAGTAGAAGATGAGGTGAGACGTAACAAAGGCTGGAGGAGAAGGGGTGGCCAGGTCAGGTAGGGCCTTAGGCCAGCGTGGACTTTGGTTTTTACTCCAAGAGAAATGGGGAGCCTTTGGAGGGTTTGGAACAGAGAGGGACATGACCTGCACTAACGGTTTTAGGACTATTGCTCTGGCTGCTGAATGGAAAATAGACTGAAGGCTAAGGCTGGCGTGAAGGAGTTCAGGGGCTGCGGTGGGAATCCAGGCAGAGATGTTGGGGCTCAGACCAGGAAGCAGCTTCGTGATTTCCATGCAGCAAAGACATCCGCAGCCAAATTTTAGATATCAGACAATGAGGTGTTCTGGGGATTCCACACAGTCTCCACTCTTTTCATTACAATGCATCCTATAATATAATATATATATATTCTATATAACCTAGATAGAGCAGTATCGATCAATATAGGTCTCTCAGTTGACCAAATGATCAGTAGACATGGTTAAGCTGCCTTAGCTGGATTTTGTTCACACAATAGGATTCCTGATATTTAACAATCAGTGCATGAAAAAACAGTGTGCCATGGGTTAGGCACAGCGTAACCCTTCTCTACTTTACCATGGTCTTGGCAAAACATGTTCACTCTTGTGAACAACTATTTTGAGGTGTATTTTTCGAAGCCGCGTACAACCCTAAACATGCTCAATTACCTACAATTGGGATGGAGGGAGCATAAAAGGTCTAGGACCTAATAACCAGGGGTTTGAATAGCTTTCTTCTTTTAGAAATGTATTTAATTGAGGCGCCTGGGTGGCTCAGTTGGTTGAGCGTCCGACTTCGGCTCAGGTCATGATCTCATGGTTCGTGAGTTCGAGCCCCATCTCAGGCTCTGTGCTGTCAGCTCGGAGCCTGGAGCCTGCTTAGGATTCTGTGTCTCCTTCTCTCTCTCTGCCCCTCCCCTGCTTGTGCTCTGTCTCTCTCTGTCTCTCAAAAATAAATAAATGTAAAAAAAATTTTTTTGAAATAAAAAAAAGAAATGTATTTAATTGTTCAAATAGCTCCTCTTCTCTTACTTGCTCAGCCAAAGCAAATGCTGCAACAGAGCAGAAAACACTAAGGGATTGGGAATTCACGCTCTTACCCAGAGGTCTCAGGCATCTGAGAAGCATCGCCTCCCCATTCCTCTGTGTGATCTCCGTAAAGACTACATCTCTCGTCCTGTGTCCTCCGCGGGAATCCCGGGGCTGCAGAGGCTGGGCCCCACCCCGGGGTCAAGCCGCCTCTCCCACAAACAGCATCCCATTGATTGCTGATACATTTAAATGTCTTCTTACAGTATGACTATATATTTTTAATTTTTTAATGTTTATTTTTGAGAGAGAGACAGAGTGTGAGCAGGGGAGGGGCAGAGAGAGAGAGGGAGACACAGAATCCGAAGCAGGCTCCAGGCTCTGAGCTGTCAGCACAGAGTCCAGCGCGGGGCTTGAACTCACCAACCGTGAGATCATGACCTGAGGCGAAGTCGGACGCTTAACCGACTGAGCCACCCAGGCTCCCCTGCTGTATTTTTTTTTTTTTTAAGTCATGCTGGTCCAAGGAAGCGGTAGTCTCTCGGTCAGTGAAAAGTAGGTTGTTTGCCAGGAAGTTTTTAAGGAAGTTTTAACATACAGTTGGATCTATGAGCTTTTCACTGGTTCTATCAAGATGGGTCTGGTCCCACTCAGCCGCCCAGAGGTGTCGAGTCGGGGAGGGGCTCTGGGGAAGAGTGCTCCGTATTGCAGATGCGAGTGGCAGTGGTGGAGGATCCTTCCCGATCCTCGCCCTCTAAGACAGGGCTTCTCCAAGTACGGTCTGCGGGTCACCTACATCAGAATTCACTAAAAATGGAGATTCTTTGGCCCCCTCCCCGCACCTTCCACCAAGGGCAGGGCCGGGAATCTGCATTTCAGTGAGCATCCCGCACCTTCTCATCCACACGCACATCTGAGAGCCACTCCTCTAGCTTCCATTAGCAGCCGTGAAAAATGGCCTTCAAGGATCAGCCTGCTCACAGCAACCTCAATACAGACTCGTTCAGCACGGCAGCTGTTATGCAAATGAAAGGTGCGCTTCTAAGGATTTGCTTTCTGCAAGGAAATGTGTCACCCACCACGCTAGTCTCCCCTTTTAACTGGATACGCTTCCTTCTGTGGAGACGTGGGTGCGTTCTAGCGTCTGTTGTCGGGGGAAGACAGTGGTTACGGAGCCTGACTGGCTGGTGGCTCCGCTGTGGGTCCCATCCTGGCTGACTGTCGGAGGCACTTTGATGTAGCAGACTGCTTGAAAGGATCCCTGTCATCTCACGTGACCTTTTCTGTTTCCTTGTTGAACAGCAAATATGCCAGAGGATTATCCTGATCAGTTTGACGACGTCATGGATTTTATTCAAGCTACCATCAGAAGACTGAAAAGGTCACCCGAGAAACAAATGGCCTTGCCGCCTAGAAGAGAGCGGAATCGGCAGGCGGCAGCCGCCAACCCGGAGAATTCCAGAGGGAAAGGTCGGCGAGGCCAGAGGGGCAGAAATCGGGGTTGTGTCTTAACTGCGATACATTTAAACGTCACCGACCTGGGTTTGGGCTACGAAACCAAGGAGGAACTGATTTTTAGGTACTGCAGCGGCTCCTGTGATGCAGCTGAGACAATGTACGACAAAATATTAAAAAACTTATCCAAAAACAGAAGGCTGGTGAGTGACAAAGTCGGGCAGGCATGTTGCAGACCCATCGCCTATGACGACGACCTGTCGTTTTTAGATGACAACCTGGTTTACCATATTCTAAGAAAGCATTCCGCTAAAAGGTGTGGATGTATCTGACTCGGGCTCCAGAGACCGCTGTGTATTGCATTCCTGCTACAGTGCAAAGAAAGGGACCAAGGTTCCCAGGAAATGTTTGCCCAGAACGGAAGATGAGGACCAAGGAGGCAGAGGAGGAGGAGGAGGAGGATACAGGAGGAGGAGGAGGAGGAGGAGGAGGAGGAGGAGGAAGGCAGCCATTGGGGGAGCCTGGTAGAGGGAGATCCAGCTACAGAGAACTGGAAGGGAGAGAAAACAGCCATCCAGATTCTCCTGGCCGGCAGCCGACGTCACCAGAAGCTCAGGGCTGGTGTCCCTGGTTGGGCGTTTCCTTTCATCTGATAGAGCCCACCGTCACCGGTCATGGGCACAGTTGCGGATGCACTTGAAGCCAAACCAGTGTGTCTCCTGTGGTTTATTTTCACATGTCTGGAGACACCCGGGGAAATGGTAATCCTGGTGTCATTCCTTGTCGTGACGTTTTACTGCTGAAAGCAAGAGAGGTTTCTTTTTCTGTCACTCAGCGGAGACATACCCCAGGAAAGGAGGAAGGCGAAACAACAACAGCAACGACACAAGAGATAGTTGCCTTTGAATTTGAAAGTTGAGGCCTGAGGTTTACTACAGCCAGCGTTTTTGTGAACGGTCGGTGATTGATTTTGAACATGGTGTGTGGGGTGGGAAGAAGTTGGCTAGGAACCAAAAAGGCTGTCCTCGTGACTAAAAACAAACCTGAAGGTATTTCCTTTATGTCCTTGGAAACAGGAAGCCAGTTGTGGTTTTCGGCAGCATTCTTGCAGGAGAGCAGAGTGGGGACGGCCCCCAGCTGCACCGGGGCAGGGACACCCACTGGGCCTGTCGGTTTACAGAGAGACAGATGTTACATACACCCCAGCTCCGTTTATGCGTGGTCACCAGTGACCAGAGAAGCTACTCGATGCAATGCATCTGTTTCAGATACAGAAATATAGAGAAGATATTTATTGAGATTTAAGTTATTGTTATTTATTACCGTTCACTAATGAGTTTCTCTTTTTCTCCCCCCTTATTTATTAAAGTTTCTTTTCGAAGGTGCCAAAGTATATGTGCTCGCAAAATGCAAAGAAAGGTGACAAAGGAAATTTTAAATTGGGAACAAGGGTCCATGCTTTCCAAAGTATTAAAAAAGTTCTTCGCTAGGCAAAAATCACTTACTTTACCTTTTTAAGAAAAGCCCTCGTTAATCTCCCCGATGTCAGCATCTTCCTTGTTTTTATTTTTGAAAAAAAGGCATGTGTCAGAAGGAGCGCTTCTGACAGGCCCCCTTTCCGGGAGCAGCATGCACAGACCGTCAGCACTGGCTTTATTTCCTCACTGCTCCGTCACTGAGTAGATATGCCACATGTTCCCCTTTCTGTTGTATGTAAGCTCTCACTCCCTTCCACATATATCTATCTGTGATATGCATAACCATATATATGAAAGGTTAAATTCCTTTTAGTAGGTAGTCCTGGATTCAGTGTTGACCTAAAAGTAAAACAAAAATCCTGTCGGGTAACCAGGGTCCCGCCCTGACTCGTGGGGACCCTTCCTCCATCCTTCCGTCCACCCACCGTCTTCTAGAGAAACGTGCTCACACCCAGTGCGTGCCGGACTTCCAGAAATGGGATCGACCTGGTTGCCCCAAAAGTCCCCTGGCTGTGACCTTGTGGGGCAACAGTTGCTGTCCCTGTCAGAAGAAGGTGGCTCAGAAGGCAGGACGAGGAACACGTGTCTGGCCCAGCCACATACGCACACCGAGTCTCGTGCCCACAAAACGTACTACCTGTGTGCTGAAAGCCTTCGGAGAGGCGGGGGCTGGATGGGAACCAGCACCTTGCACGAGTCCCGGAGGTGGGTTTGTCTGGCAGCTGACCCATGCACAATGCACTGGGCCCTATATTCGAGTTTGTTGCACGTTTCGCAAAAGGGATTTTTATCAAGGAAATCATCTGTCACTACCTGCGTGGCTATTAGCCCCAAAGTAGGACAGAGTTAGCAATCAAATGACCTACTGACCTCCCTCAAATAATCACGTTAATTTAAAAAGTAACCAAGAGACGGCATTTACCAGATACCCCTTCCCCCAAGCCCCCGAAAACCCAGGCTCTCCCTCATTCTGTCCCTCTCTGTCCTTTCTGCTCCCCTTGCACGACTTGGAAATAAAGGGAAAGGACCTCCTAGGGCCAGAGTGGAGACTTTGCTGAAAAGCAGCCTGCTCAAAAATCGTGACAGACCCGGCCATCTGGCCATTCATGAAGCACGATTTGACGCAGCCCCAGGATCATCTGTCTGATTCAGAGAATCCTGGCAGATTGGGTGGCTGGTGTCCCCAGATGTCAGGCTCAGTTATCCGCACCCCCGGCAACCCTGATTCCCACGGAGAGCCCCTGCCCACAGGCGCCCTAGGATATGGTGGATGTTGACAACTCGTTCCCAGCATCACCTACACACCACAAGCAAGTTTTCACTGAAGCAAATCACTCCAAATCCACAAAAGGGTAAAGTTTGTGATTTTTCTATATCGTTGCAATTACCATCTGATCCAGTAAGGAGTGCACTTCTTTGGAAGTTCCAACTTCTCTGATCTGTCCCAATCGTTTGTGTTATACAACCAAAGTTCTCTACAGACTTTATTTTTGTACAATATCATTTTGTAACTTTTTACGAATAAAAACTCATTTCTATCGCTCCCTGTCCTGTACTCGCTCGTGCCTGTGGACCACAGCTAAGTCCCGCAGTCTTACCAGCCAAGCCCTGGGCTAGAGGGCTGTCCCCTTCACCACCACACAGCCCACTGGTTGGTCAGTGGCCTTGCCCATCAGCTCTCCATAACCAGTCACCACCCAAGTGAGAAAAAACTTGCCAAGTTGTTCTTCGCTTATTCAACCAATATTTATGCTTTGCCTCCACTCTGCCAGGCACTATTCAAGATACCGGCCATCCCAAAGCGGCCAAAACCGAAAATTTTTGCCCTTGTGTAGTTGATATTTTACCCTAGTGGAGACTGACAGTATTCAAAACAGTAAAAGTAGGTGGTGATCCAGTCAATGATAAATGCTATAGAGAATACAAACAGGCTATTATAATAGAAAAAGAAATGGGACCTGCTTTAATTAGAGGTGACATTGAGGCAGGACTTAAGAAACAGGCAGTGCCTGCAAATAAGGAACGTCTTGGCAAAATCCTGAACAAGGCAAACAGGAGGGAGCCACCACGTTGCACAACTTTGGGTGACACCATCCGCCTCTGTTCTGTATGACAGTGTAGCAGACAATGATGCTGTAGCAACTCCCTGGAGTTGGTGCAAATGGTGGCCCTTAGCTTTGTGTATTCTGGTGGCAAGAAAAACGCACCAAAGAGAGGAAATGCCACTGCTCTGGGTTGGGGATGAGAGCATGCTTCCTCCTCAGATGACACACACCCCATGTTATGTCATAGGTGGCCTTGTGACTGTTGAAAGGTAGCCTTGTGTGGTGTTTTAAACCCCAAACAAAACTGACACTCTTAACACTCATGCTAAGTGTCTGCCAGCTTAGGTTTTCCAACAGACAGCATTCCGAGCAGTGCCAGGCTTTGCCCGAAATGCCCTTTCCTTCCTGACACTCACCGATCCCCTGCGCTGAGATTCCATGGTGTCTCCGGGCCCCACTGTGGGCTCCAGTGTTTAGAGTCCTTTTGCCAGGGCAGTGCTGAGGCCAGCCTCGCTTTCTGTGAGCCACATTCTGGTACGAAGTTAGTGACTTACAAAGGGAATGCAAAGATTGTAAATTCTTGCTTGCTTCTGCTCCCTTTTCAGAGTCATTTCTCCAAAGTGTGCTCCCAGGATGGCTAATTGGATGAGATGCTCTTCAAAAAAAAAAGGAGGATGGGGCGGTTCTCTGATCAAATAAGTTTGGAAAACACTGAGATACTAACATCAAACAGTTTGTAAAGTTAAAAGGAGAAGTGTAAAACTTATCAGAGCCTTGATTACACCAACAAACACTGTGACAGTCCAGTAGGGGCATGGTGTGTGGAACTTTCCAGGTGGGTGCGGCCATGGAACTGACTGCTCCCTTGTTTGCTTTCTCATCGCACCTGCTGACCATCCCTTGAAACTACCTTGGGCTGTGTTGCCTACTCCTATCAGCATCAGGACGAGCAGAGAGGGGGCTAGAAATCAGTAGAGAGGCAAACTGCTGGGAAGCTCCCACAGGAAGGACACCTACACACACACACACACACACACACACACACACACACACACACACGGGTACTGTGGCTTCTTGCTCAACATGATTAACCAGTGGTCAGCCTTGGAAATTTCCTTTCCAAAGGGAGAATGTGAAATGAGTTTCTCTCACGTCAGAGAGAATGTGTTGAAAGCTGGGAAATTCCTAGCCATAAAAAAGAGAACTTTCACCGTGCTTACTGAAAATCCTCACCGGGCTCGAGTTGTTTTGAACCACAAGTGCTTTGGCTGCTCGGTGGTCTGGAGGGATTGCTTCCCCCTTGCAGTGGTCTTCAGAGGACATACTGCTTTTGTGGGGCTCCAGGTTCTGAATTCTTGGCGGCCAGGAACCGTGTGGGCGCACTGGATTAGGAGTCCCGTCACCAGGCTCCAAGAGTCTCGTGTTGCTTGTGCTCGTGAAATCAGCCCACACTGATTTTCTCTTGTGTGGCCAGAGCTGAGTGAAGCAAAGGTTTAAGAGAACTTTTTGAAGAGTCAATCCACTCTCAAGGTAAAGGTGGAAAATCAGAATTTCCTGAACCTATTTAGGTCTCAAAAACAGAAAGCACCACCCCCCCCCCCCTTCACATGGGAAGTCCTACTTGGGTGGAGGCTGATTTGCTATCTGACCCCAGAATCACAGGGAGGAGGGAGCCCAAGACATCACACTGTCCACCTCAGAGCACAATGGCAGGGGGGAAGGGTTTCAGCCACAGGCTCTGGGGCTTTTTTCCATCAGGTAATGAAATGTCTGAACCCGGAGTGTCTTCTTGGGACACATCTTTCTTAACAGAACTGTTACTGCGATCCCATGCAACAGTTAACTTTAGTCTCATCACATCCTGAATGAAATTAACACCAAATACCGCCAAGTCATCCCTGAAAACAAACAGGCAGTTGGGGAAATAAAGGGAAAGTGCCCACTGACTCATGTATGACAACCCGTGCACCTTCACATCCTGGCCCCGTGGCAGGTGAGGGTAACAGTGGTAAGAATGCAGATGGGGTGGAGGATGTGTGGGGACAGGTGCACAGAGAGTGCTGGAATGTCCTGGCCAGCAGCAGGTGAGGAGAAAACCTGAAAGGAAAAGGAATCAGGGAGAGTTAGAGAATAGGGCAGCCAGGTCATTTGAATTTCTGATAAACATGTGCAATTTCTCAGTATAACTCTGTCTTTATGCAAGATTTGGGACTTGCGATATTTGGGACAAACTTACATGAAAACGGTTACTCGTTGTTTATCTGCATTTGAGCTGGGCACCCTCTATTTTAGCTTGCTACCCCTGGCAAGAGAAAGCGACATTTGAGCTGAGCTTTGAGGATGAGCATTAATCTGTCAGGTGGACAAGGGCAAGGGCGGGGGGTGGGATGAGGGACAGACGTCCCAGGCTGAAGGAACAGTGTGACCCAAAAGGACAGAAGGGCACCGTACATTCAAGGAGCCATGAGCAGGGCGGTGGGCTCAGGGCTGACTTAGCCGTTAGGCACAGCAGACGCCGTGGCTAGGGGCCACAAGACTTTTAGAGGGCCTTTTACTTAAATAACAATGTTAATATTTTTTAAATCAGAAGAAAAATTGAATAGAACAGTATTGAATATATAATAACAAATCCGGTCTGGATTATCATCCTCTTTATGAAACAATGTGGTCATATAATTTTTGACATTTTTGGTGGAGAAGGGGCCCACAAAGGCAAAAGCGCCTGGGATTCACAAAAGTACCACAGCCCAGGGGCGCCTGGGTGGCGCAGTCGGTTAAGCGTCCGACTTCAGCCAGGTCACGATCTCGCGCTCCGTGAGTTCGAGCCCCGCGTCGGGCTCTGGGCTGATGGCTCAGAGCCTGGAGCCTGTTTCCAATTCTGTGTCTCCCTCTCTCTCTGCCCCTCCCCCGTTCATGCTCTGTCTCTCTCTGTCCCAAAAATAAAATAAATGTTGAAAAAAAAAAAAAAAAGTACCACAGCCCTGGGTGCACTGCTAATAACGGACTTGCCGTGGCCTCTGCCTACAGTTTCTCACCCTCTCGTCCACCCTGGTCGTGAACATCATAACTAGCACCTGATAAGAACTTTTTATGTATATTATCTCATTCAGTCTTCACAACCACAAGGACAAAAACCCTCTTCCCACCCTTCGAGTTAACATTGTCTTCTCAAGATATTTGCATTTGCATCCCACTCAGGGAAACAAATCTAAGGGCAGGCCAGCAACATTCCAAGAACCATTGACCCCCTTGGAGAAGACAACGTTGAGTCAGGCGACCCTGAGCATACTGGCAGCAAGGAGACAACAATGGAGGGAAGAACTGGTCAGACAGAAGGAGAGAAAGCTAGAGAGAAGATATAAGGCTCCACGAAATGAGAGAGCCAGCAGAGTTGAGCCATGACAAATAAGGATGAGGTTTTTAAACACGTGGAATAGATTACTTTAAGTAGGGAAATTCTTTAAAGTGGTACATGTAAGAGATTTTAAGCCATTTCTGGCTATGTGCCTGGGTTTCATTCATTCAATGAATTATTAAGCATCTATCTCCTATCAGGGGAGGATATAAAGATAAAAACATATTAAGATAAAGCCCTCAAGTGGCCCCCAGATCAGAGGGACAGAAATAGATTTTACAAATACATGATGAGGACAATGATAAGGACAACACAGTGCTATGGGAGCTTCAAGGACAGACCATAAATCCAGATGAGTTTGGCAGGTGGGGAAAGGTATCAGGGATAGTAGCTTCCTGGAGGCGGATGCCTCAATGTACTATTAAAGAATGAGTAAGAATTTTCCAGACTGGAATTGGGGGAAAAGAGGGCATTCCACACAGAAGAGACTTGAGAGCTGGTAGCAAAGCCAACAAGAATAGAAACAGCCTGGTGTACTTTTGGCTTGGAAGGTGGAGAAGGGTCAAGGCCAGAGCTTTGGAAAGCAGGACTAATGAGCCTTCCTGGGCAAGAGAGGGAAGGAAGCAGTGAGGCTAGGGGTGGTGAGGGGTGGGGGGACAGAGAGCTCTCCCTCTGTTGGGCTCCAGCTCGGCCTCCACTCTCGGGAAAGGATACTTTGACCTCCATGCCTGACTTCACCTTTTCAGACCCTCTGCCTCCCCAAACCCTGGTCTGAGCCCCATTCTCTCAAAGCCTTGTCTGTACTGCTTTCATTCTCCCATAAAAAGCCCTCCAGAGACAGCTACTTTCCACAGGGGACTCAATGGGACCAAAAAGACTTCCAGACCAACACTTCTCAAACTGGCCAGTTGAACTCTACGAAAGCATTCATGCATATAAGGGTTTCTTGATTTTAAAAATATGAGGAAATGCTGCATATTTTGGTTCCACCTCAGAAAGAGATAGTACATATTATTAGCATATTAAACAAGGCCCTGAGAAGGCCTGCAGAGGAAAACCTGTATTATTTTGTTTAACCCAGCGTTTCACAATCTTATTAGACCAAGGAGCATTTGGTGACACCTCTAATAGAAGTGTTCTGCTGGACACAACTTGGGAAATAGTCCTAGGAACAAAGGGATGATTCTTTAATGGAAGAATCACAGATGTCAGATGGTAAGTTATTTCTGTGCAGGGGGATCTTCCCAGCCCACCATCAGTATAAGGCACTTTTGGCCTAAAGGACCTAACAAATGGCCACCACGTTTTCCTACATGCATCAATTGGACTGACTCAGTAAGCAGCCCAACTCAACCAAGTTCTCCTTTCTTCCTGAGCTTGAGCTGAGGTGACCAGCATCCTCCCCTGTCCTCACTCTCCACCCACCTTCTCTCCTAACCCCATCTGGCCAACCCTCCCATAGCTCACAATTGCTGGGCTCTAAGATACTCCAAGGGGTTCTAATTCATGCTACACACACCAAATAATTACAAATTCACCAAATAATTACAAACCCCTTCCACTCCTGGTTATTTGTTAATATTACATATTTGGGTTCCCTTGTGGTTGACTGAGGCCAGTGACTGACCAAAGAGCATGAGCAGAAGTGGCATGTGTTTCTTTTTCTGAGCCTGACATTTAAATGCTGTTATGAGAGGCACCTGGGTGGCTCAGTCGGTTAAGCATCTGACTTGGGATCAGGTCATGATCTCACAGTTCGTGAGTTTGAGCCCCGCATCAGGGTCTGTGCTGACAGTTCAGAGCCTGCAGCCTGCCTTGGATTCTGTGTCTCCTTCTCTCTCTACCTCTCCCCTACTCACATTCTGTCTCTCTCTTAAAAATAAATAAACATGAAAAAAATTTTAATTAAAAAAAACCAATAAATCCTGTTATGAGACCCTCAAGAGTCTCTTTCTTTTCCTGTAGGATGGCAACCAGAAGCATTCAAGATGGTGGTTGTTCTATCAATGTGGGGTAAGTATGATGGACAGAGCCACTCTGCCAACCCACAACAGACATGCGTGGTAAACGAGGAATATCGCATTGGTTTTTGAGCCACTGAGATGTGGAAGTTGTTTGTTACCACAGCATATCTTAGCCTATCCTGACAGAGAAAGCTTTTATCATGATGAGGCATATTGTGGGCCATGAAGAGAAAGAGAGCAGTCAGCAGAGGCAGGAAGAGTAGCCAGTGTAAAAGCTCAAAGGGATAGGGGAGTGGTAGGAAATAAAGTTGAGGAGGTGATCAAGGGCCAGATCATGTAGAATCTTTGGGGCATTGTAGGGATTTAGGATTTTATCCTGACTCAGGCAGGAAGCCATCAGGAGGTTTTAAGAAGATGGGTGACAGACGGGATCCGGTTTGTGATGTTAAAGGATTGTTTGAGATGCTTTGTGGAGTACAGACCATGGAGGAACAAAAGTAAGATGCAGGGAGACTGGAGAGGTCACTGCAATAATGTACATGGGTTATGGTGGTGACTTGGACCAGGGTCAGCAATGGTGGTGCTGGGAGGACTTGCTTAGGGTCTGGGAGTGAGGGGCCGAGAGAACAGGATTGAAGATGTAATCAGAATGACACCGAGCCTGAAGCCAATGCAGTGGCACCTCTAAGAAGACCAAGCTGTACATGCCTCATGAGGGGGAGGGTTGGAGTGTCATTCTGGACCTTTTCTGCCAGGAAAGTTGCCAAGTAAGAAGAGAGATGCTCCCTCCTGACATCCTAACTTTGTGTAAGGCAAGAGCTAGTGCAGGGGCAGGGCTCTGAGAGAGTCTGCCAGTCCCTGAGGTCTGGAATGCCATTAAAAGTGTGTATGCCAGGCCAGTTGGCTCATGGTCAGGATGAATCTGCCACTGCTCCCTCTGACAATGTTTAGCATAAAATAAAAAATATGGCTTTCAAATGATACCACAAGGAAGATTCTTGAGCAAATATGGCCAAAGCTGCCCTGCAGAATGTTCTCAGAGGCAGGGATTCCATCCACCTCTAGCCTTCTTTTTCCATCTGGTCCTTCCCAGCCTTGCACTGAGGTCCAGCTTGACAATTGCTTTGGCCTCCTCACCTTCCAAACCTTCCCTTTCAACTCCATTCACGGCTTCCAAATTCATCTTCTACACCTCACCCTCCTATTCAAAATTCCTCTCTACCTTCCTGCTGCCAGTCAAATCCCTCAAACTGCCAATCAGAGACCCCACAATTTCTTCCAAACAAATATTTTCTGTAGTTGTTGTCTTTATGTCCCCCAAATCTTCCTTTTTAACTTAACCTCTACCCTTCAGTCACTATGGATGACCTACAGAACTTCAACATACACACTGAGCTTCCTACACTTTCCACAGCTGGCCCCTTGCCCAGGTCTTTCTCTCTGCCGGGAATATGCTGCCTTCTCTTCAGTGCACCAGATTCCCCCCAGCTGGTGTTCATCACCCACTTCACTATGGTCCTGCAGCCAAGCTTCCCATGTGTGGATCACGCTGATGGCATGGGCCCCCTTTCTTGTGTGTATGTGTGCACTAATCTCATGTTCTCTGCTATGTTGAGGGCTCCTTGAGTGCTTGGGCCACATCTGGATCATCTTTGAATCCTGAAGAGCCCTGAGCATATGCTCTCACATGGAACAGAAACTCAACTCAAGCTGCCTTAAACAACAAAAGGGAATTGATTATCTCATGCACCTGGAAAGTCCTGAGGTAGATCCGGTGCAGAACAAGCTAGATCCAGGCTATCAATTAACACCATGTGGAAGACCCCCCTCAACCACTTCACTGTTTTCCATTGTGTTGGCCTCATTCTCAGATTGTCCTTCCCCCACGTGGTGGCAAAGATGTCCAGTGGAAGTTACAGGCTTAGGTCCCACTCTCTTAGATACCCAGTAGAAAGAGTAGTAAGAGTGAGGTAGGGTTTTTTTGGGGGGGAGGGGGCACTTGAGCAGGGGAAGGGGCAGAGGGAGAGGGAGAGAGAGAATCTTAAGCAGGCTCCACGCCCAGCACAGAACCCCACTTGGGGCTTGTTCTCACAACCATGAGATCATGACCTGAGTCAAAATCAAGAGTTGGATGCTTATTGGACTGAGCCACCCAGGTGCCCCATGTAGTGAGTTTCTTACTTGATAATTCCATCAAGGATCTTGGAGGAGATTCTGACTGGCCAACTAGAGCCAGAGCCAGATGCCAATGTGTCAACTGATCACTATAGCCAGAGGGATGGATAACTCTGTCCTGGCCTAGGACATGTGTTTATGTTTGGTGCCAGCTGGTAGGCTGACTTCACTAAACTGTATGGGCTAAGAACATGGGAGGTCAGATGCTGTGAAGGAAATATAGGTGCCGTGACCTGAAGGAGGAATGAGGGATGCTGAGAAGGCAAAAACGACAGATGTCCATGACAGTCATTTTCTGTGATAGCACATTCCAGCAAACAATTTGGCATCTCTTTTTTCAGATTGATTTTGACAACCATCTGCTCAAAGAAATTAAGGTTTCCATCTTGGCTTATGTGCTTGGCCATAACAGCAAGTTCATATGACAATTCAAACAGAACAACAGGGAGTAGGCGGCATTAGTTAGGAAATAACTGGAAGAAATATGAGTACTGGTACTTCAATCTTTTTTACAAAAAATGGAATATTGGATGGGTGTATGGATGGATGGATGCACAGAGGAAGGAAGGAAGGAAGGAAGGAAGGAAGGAAGGAAGGAAGGAAGGAAGGAAGGAAGGAA
>NW_024412377.1:30027430-30060557 GCF_014898765.1 Herpailurus yagouaroundi | reverse complement strand
GAAGGAAGGAAGGAAGGAAGGAAGGAAGGAAGGAAGGAAGGAAGGAACTGTTACATTTATTTGTGCCATTTGTCAGATTAAAACCCTGTTATAATGGGCCCCATTAGAAAGTTCAAAGAAGGTTCAGTTAATAGAAAACCCTATCTCAATGGTTTAAATAGGGGCTTATTTATCTCACACAACTGAGTGTTTATGGATATGTACATGATGTGTGCCACAGGAGTAATTTTTGCAGGCAGATCTACCAATGGATATTAAAATTAGTGGGCATATGGTTGAGATACTTATATTATCTCAAAGTATCTATTCCAAGATATTTATTAATTACAAAGGGACAAATAGTAAATTTACATTGGAGAAACTCAGCAGACACCACCTTAACCAAGTGATCAGGGCTAAGATTACCAGTAATAAGACATACTGATATCATGCTCCCTGATATAAATGAGAAGAATACAACATCACTTCTTTTAGTTTTGCCAAAAATGCAAAGCCTCAATCTAGCCTTGAGAAAACATCAAAATCAAATTGAAGAACATTCTACAAAATAATTGACCAGAAATGTTCAAAAGCGTCATGTACAAGAGAGACAAGTAAAGACAGAAGAATTGTTCCCAGCCTGGGGGAGACTAAGGACATATGACAACTAAATTCAGGTGGGATCTTGGGTTGGATCCTGGAACAGGAAAAAACATTCATAGAAAAACTGGGGAAATCTCTCTTAATAAGACCTGTAGTTTCATTAATAGTATTGTACCAAAGTTAATTCCATAGGTTTCATTATTGCACGCAGTTATGGAAGATGTTAGCATTAGGGGAAGCTGGGTGAAGGATACAAGGGAACTCTCCTCTTATTATTTTGACAACTTTTCTGTCAGTCTAAAATTATTTCAAACTTTAAAGTTAAAAAAGAAAACTGTGTGTTGGTTCTTACTAAACTTATAGACCAGTGGTCACCACAATGCAAAGATTTATAGGATTAAGGCTCAAGTCATACAGATAAGTGATCTTATAGTATGGAGGAAGGAGCACACGCTATGGCCTTGATACTTGTGATGTCTCTAGGTTTAGGCAAATTGTGGCACTTGTGCTAGACCTTGAAAGCATGGGCCAAGGGGTAAGAGGACTTCCATAAGGGACCCCAACTGAGCAAAGATACAGAAGTGTGAATTAATGCACATGGCATGTTCTGAAGGCTGCCCAAACTTCTTCCCAGGCGAAGAAATAGACTTTGGGCTCTCACTTGGAATTAGCATTCTGGAATTTCAGGACATGGGATTGGCTGTGGGACACAGAAAAATTGGAGGGGAAAGACAGCATCTTTGGAGAAAGTGTTTTGGAAAAATACATACTGGATATATTTCTGTGTTCAAACACACATTAAAAAGAAGAATGAAGTCTGAGACTAAAAGCCAGAGTACACATGTTAGGAGAGAGCTTTTAAGGGCACCACACTGATTTAGACCAGGATATTGCAGGGTGAATATTCCTTTAGTGGACCAATGAATGATGTGGAGTCAGCCGAGGAGTTGTACTTATCTCAGTCTCATGTCAACCAGACTTCCAAACTTCCTCCAACGTCAGTGTGCACACAGAGCACCCAGGGATCTTGTTAAAATGCAGATTCTGATTCAGTAGTCTGGGGTGGAGCCTAAGATTCTGCATTTCTAACAAGCTCCCAGGTGATGCCAGTGCGGCCAGTCCTCAAACCTTGCTTTGGATAGCAACGATACCGACCACTGGAGATGTCTGAGCTGCAGAAAGACAGCGAAGACATAGAGAGCTGAAATATGTCCAACACATCTGTGCAGGTTCTGAATACCTTCCTGGCTTTCATGTACAGATAAATAGTCATAAGCAGAGTTAACATGGAAAGCTGAAGAATTTGTCTGAAAAGCCCTATCAGGCAAGTAGCATCAGTTTGAAAAGCAGGTGGTATCTGCCCTTTGGGAACACAGAATCCAGAGGTGAAGCCACGATGCATCTATAACACTGACTATTTTAACCAGTCCATTGAGCCCAGGCCTGAACTACAGACGGATGGCACAGGGCCTCTCAGGGGCAGCAGAGAACCAGCCAGGTGAAGACTCCCTTACGACAACCTCACTGCCACCAATGCCTCTGACCTGGTATGGCCTGGCTGTGCAGTATGTCCAGCAAGCTGAGCTCTTTCTCATCCCTTCTTCTGTCATCGCATATCAAGTCTCATTACATACCCTTAACCCTTCTCAGCTCAAACATCACATTACCCAAGAAAAGACCTTCCAGCCTTCCCACCAAAATGCACCACCATATGCAAAAATTCAGGAGTTGGGAGGTAAGGAAAAGACCCTTTGACCTCTCCGAGGGACTTACACACTGCTCTTCTACAGGATAGAAGTGATTTCTACCTCCTCTACTTATCAGGCAAGTCAGGAACACCATGGGCTTCTTGCCTAAACAATCAGATTCTGTTCTACCAAATGAGCAGAGTAATGAATGCTTCCTGCCCACATTGTGGTGACCAGAACACAACCTGTGCCCTCAAGATGTTCCTGGTCAATGGGGAAAGAAGGTCAAGGTAACACTGAATCCGGTGCCAAAGGCTGCAGGAACCCAAAGGAGGAACGCCCTACGGACAGTAGGGGCTGGAAAACTGAAAGATACACCCTGAATAAGGGAGTCTGGTGGCTTCCTCCTGAAGCCCCACCTTCTCCATAAAAGACACCTTAGTGTCTACGTCTCCATGTGGACTGTCAAGACCTTTGGCTCATGGAACTTCCCTGCTATTAGGTGCAGACTCTGTAGCAAATCCTGAAAACCAATTCAGTTCAGCCTCACATGGCACACTGTCTCTGCATTCCCCGTAATTAGAGTCTTCCTTACAACTGCCTTGTTTCTCCCCAGGTCTCTAAATCATGGCCCCCAGATCTTCCTAAGCCCCTTTGCTCTGAGTCTTAGTATTCACTCACCGCCCTGGCTTCAGGGCCCCTACCCAGAGCATGAATCCTGCACCCTGTCAGCCCCAGCACTGCCCTACCCCTTCCTCACCACGCTCCCCACTTTCTGAACAGCTAGGACAAGAATGCCCCCACCCTGTCCCCACCCACCCACCATCGTCCCCAGCATTTGTTTGATCCTCTTCTCATACTGGCTGCTTTGGGGGAACACTTTCCCCCTTCTGCACCCAGATCCTAGTATTTTAAGTCTGTGTCCACTGACATCAGCTGGGGATCAACTATTAGATGGTTGTTTTCTATAAACCCAAACTCATCCCTCGGGTATCTGATGGATAATGTTTTTGAGGTTCATCCACATTGTAGCAGATTTCAGAACTTCATCCCTTCTTATGGCTGACTGATATTCCTTTGTATGTATATGCCATAATCTGTCTATTCATCTGTTGATGGACATTTGGGTTGTTGCTGCTTTGGGCTGTTACAAATAATACCGCTGTGAACATGTGGGTACAGGTTTCTTTGTGGATGCTTTCATTTCTCTTGCGTATACATGTAGGTATGGAATTGCTGGGTCATGGAGTAAAAGTTGAACTTTGTGAGAAACCACCACCGCAGCTGCACCATTTTACTCTTCCTACCATTGTCATTATCAATATTATAGCAGCTAATATTTATTGGGTGCACAATGGACCAGACACCATGTTCTAAGACAATAGTATGAAGTTGATACTGAAGGAAACCAGAATATGTCACCCCCAAATGGCCCTCTTTGATATAAAAATTATTTGAGCTAAAGGCAATTAAGAAGAAACAAACTCAGACAAAACTCCTCTTTTTCTGCCTCAAGGCAATATATAAATTCTCCTTTTACTGGAGACAGGTTCTTATCAGCCCAGAGGTGGCCCCAGAGGAACCTGCAAATAAATCTTACTCCATCAGTTCCCTCCCATATACTTACCTCCCACAGGCTGCCGCGATGCCTAACACTGCCTTCCTTTGTCCCGTCATTTCTCCAAAGATTTCCAGTTCTTTGTTGAAGATGCCAGATAAGCCAAATTTCTGAGCCACTGCTTTGAGTTACTTTTTGTTCCATTTTCTCCTGCGTGGTATGTGTTGCACATGTTAATAAACTGTTTGTTTATCTCTTGTTAATCTTTTTTTCCCCTTGTTAATCTTTTTGTTTAAGAATCACAGCTGAGGGGCTCCAAGGTAGCTCAGTCGGTTGAGCACCCAACTCTTGGTTTCAGTTCAGGTCATGATCCCAGGGTCGTGGGATGGCGCCCTGAGTCAGGCTCCATGCTGAGCATGGAGTCTGCTTAAGATATTCTCTCTCTCTCTCTCTCTCTCTCTCTCTCTCTCTCTGTCTCAAATATATAAATAAATAAGAATCACAGCTGAAACCTAAGATGGGTAGAGGTTAAGTTCAGCCTTCCCTACAGTATCATCGTCTTCATTTCATGGATGGGAAATTGTAACACAGTGACTTTCCCAAGATCACACAGGTAGGATGTGGTGCAGCCTGCCTTGGAATACTTAGTATGCACGAATCAAGTACAGAGTAGAGGTAGCACTTGGGGCACAGAGAGAGGGGAGTTATGGGATGGGCCCATAAAGGAAGGGACCCTAAGCTACATCTTGGAAGATGAGTGGGCATCCACCAGTAGATGTGGGGGAAGAACGTGAGGTCTCAGGGCAGCAGAGAGAACTGAGTGAGCAAAGGCACTGTGCTTTGTGTGCATGAATGTGAGGTGCTGTATCTCCAGCACCTACCTGGTGCCTGGCACAGAGCAGGTACATGGTAACATGTGTTGAGTGAAGATGTTAGAAGGGTGAAGTAAGAGAGAAAGCTGGAGAGCTGGACAGTGTCCAGATCAAAGGGAGCTTTGCCCACCTTAGTGAAGAGTATGTACCTTATCATGTGGGTAACGTGAAGACTTTTGAGGGCAGCATCATAATTATACGTGTGCCACGGAAAGACCACGGCAGCAACAGTGTGGAGTATGGCTCAGAGTAGATCTGTGTAGAGGCAGGGAGCCCAGTTAGGAGGCGACAGCAATAGCCCAGGAGAAGGATGCGGGTGAAGGTCTGAACCAAGGCAATAATGCACAGGATGGGAAGGAGAGAAGACTAGCACGATGAATGGAAAGAAAAAAATAATCTGCCAGCTGGGTAACAGATTGGATTTCAGGACAGAGGGGGAAGGGAGAAGGTGGGATTGTGACTCATTTCTAGGTTGATGTTTAGATGATGGGACTGATGGAGGGTGGGCACTGGTGGGCACAGTAGATGCCAATGCTTGGTGATGCGTTCTCCACATTGGCTGTGTTGTATTTAGTCTGCATAGGGAATAGGAAGGTGATTGGTAGATGGCTGAGTCCCAAGTTCAGGAGAGAAGGAAGGGGATAGAGAATTAAGGGTTGTCAGTACCCAGGTCATCACTGACACCCCTGGCTGGATGAAACGCCAGGGATATGGGCAGAAGCAGGGAAAGAGGGGCATGGAGACACAGCGCCCTGCAAATGGGCTGGACCTACCACTACCACTGTGCCTTCCCCAATCCACTTAGACACTTACAGCTTGGTTCCTTGTTCTCAATAATGAACTAACCTAAGCTAGTCAGAATTCAGTTTTCCAGTCCAGATCCCACCTTCCTTTCTACCCCCTGCCCCCACACATGTAGTTACATCATCACTTGCTTTCTTTTCCTTTACACATAGAAGATATTTCAAGGAGGGGCGCCTGGGTGGCACAGTCGGTTAAGCATCCACCTCTTGATTTTGGCTCAGTTCAAGATCACACAGATCAAGCCCCACATTGGGTTCTGTACCAATGGCTTGGAGCCTGTTTGTGACTCTGTATCTCCTTCTCTCGGCCCCTCCCCTGCTTGTGCTCTCTCTCTCTCTCTCTCTCTCTCTCTCTCTCTCAAAATAAATAAAAACTTAAAAATAAATTAAAAATAAAAGAAACTATTTCAAGGAATATGTGGGTGCAATTTCTTTGCCATCCTGGGCATCTCATTCATTAACTTGAATTCATCATTTTCAGGCATTGGGGAATATCTGACTACAAGATTCTGTGGAAGAGAGAAAGCTTTCTTTTGCCTAGAAGAAAGGATGTGCCCCTCAAAACGGAATTTGGCGGTAGTGGGAAGAGAGCAGATGCAGATATGGGCAGCGCCTTCGCAAGGAACAGAAGCCCTGGCCTGGGGACTCAGTGCCCCTTGGGCCCTGGTGGCAGGGCTGACTCAGATTCTCTTCCCGAGACAACTAACTGTCTCTCTCTCCCCAGTGAGACATTCGATGCCTCTGACTCTGCTCTGTTCCGTCTGCCTGCTGCAAGGAGGGACCGAGCTGGCTCTGCCAGTGAGGGATTCCAAACCTTGCCATGGTGATTTCGCGCTGGAAATGAACTAATCCACCTTCTGCTTTCATCTCCGTCTTGGGAGCTTGGGGAGGGTGGGTCTGCCCCTGGACTCGCCCTTGATCTGTGGACAAAATGCAGTGACACAGCCTGTGGGCTAAGTCTCAGCCCTCGGACCTGGGAAAGGGCCTTGACTTCTGCCTGCCTGAGAAGCCGCTGGGGAGCAGACAGCCCTCCCCGGAATGACCTGGGCCCAACCCTTTTTTTTTTTAACTTGGTCTCTCTACTTTGATCACCTGTCACCTCTTTCTGCAAACACTCCTCCTTGCTCCTGAGTCTGCCATGAAATTTTAATTTAAATGTTAATAATGAAAAACCATTCTCACTTTACATTTCCCAGTTTAACTTTTTAAAGGATGGTGTTTTTAGACTTTGACTTTCAGCCTGGGAGAAAGGGTACTCATAAAATAACAGTGTTCACAGCTCAGTTAAGTTCCTTAAAGCACCATTTCTGGATATATTTTGTGAAGTTACAGTTTATAAAAACAAAACCTCCAAACGGCTTTAAGAACGAAACCATTTTCAGATTAGCAATCAGATTAACTTATAAACATTTTCGCCTATTTATTTAATGTTCCCCATCCAAATGGAGAACGTAGTTTGTGCAGAAATGTGTTGATGCTGCTGTGGGAAGGGGAGCTTCCGGGGCCCTGCTGGCCCTTGTTTTTCTCCCCATTTCAGCTCCCCTGACTCTCGCCATGAGCAAGCAGACACATGCACGATGGGCATGGCACATGGGGACTCACATAAAACTAGGAGGCAGCCAACAAGACTGTAGCTAAAATATAATCCACATCAGCTGCAAAAGTGATTTCTCCCTACCTTTTTTTTTTTTTTAAGTAGGGTTCACGTACAGCATGTAGCCCAGTGCAGGGCTTGAACTCACAAGCCTGAGATCAAGACCTGAGCTGAGATCAAGAGTCGGACACTTAACTGACTGAGCCACCCAGGTGTTCCCCAAAACTGCAACCCCTTTTAACCACAACCCCAGGGCTCATTTTGCCCTTCTGAAAACTCCCCATGCCTTTTCCACCCAAAGGTTGGCCTTTTCTGACAGTGTTCTTCTCAACCTTGTTGCTCTAGCATACCTTTGCTATTAGGACAAATAGTATTAATGGAATGCCTTCTGTTTCCTCTGTACCCTAAAGGCACTACCTCATTCAATCCTGAACAAAGTTAGGAAGAGGCCAGGAGCAACCACATTTTACAGCAAAAATCCTAAAGCTCAGACGGGCGCCTGTGTGGCTTAGTTGGTTAAGTGACTCTTGACTTCGGCTCAGGTCAT
Source organism: Herpailurus yagouaroundi (assembly GCF_014898765.1). Taxonomy (NCBI): domain Eukaryota; kingdom Metazoa; phylum Chordata; class Mammalia; order Carnivora; family Felidae; genus Herpailurus; species Herpailurus yagouaroundi. The sequence continues at coordinate 30,052,913 of NW_024412377.1, read as the reverse complement.
GATCTCCTGGTCAGTCATCTGACACGGCGCCACGCTGGACGTGAAGCCTGCTTAAGATTCTCTTTCCCTCTGCTCCTTTCCCGCTCCCAACCCCCTCTCTCTCAAAACAAAACACCTAAGGCTCGGGGACTTTCCTGTCAACCTGGTTAGGGGCACCCAGTTGCTAAGCAGCAGAGCCAGGGTCTAGCCCACGAAAGGCTGACTCCACAGCACAAGCACACTCTTCCCATCTTGCCCTCTGACACTAGGCAGCTTCACCTGAAAGACGGAAAGGTGGGTTACAGATGTCACATCCCCCAAATGAGCAAGGAAGAAAACAAAGAAAACTTTTTCTTCGCTTACAGCCGTGGCTCTCTGGCCAATATATATCTTATCAGAAATGGAAGTGCCCAAGTATTTATTTGTAAGAAGTGCAGAGTAGTACAGTAGGAAAAACATTCACCCAAGAACCAGGAGCTCGGGGGCTCAGGCTTTTGCGCTCGTAAGTTGGGTTGACCTTGAGTATAGGTGTAAATCAATCACACCCTCTGTTCTTGTTTCTTCCTCTGTCAAGTAGGGTAAACAATGCTTACCCTTGAGCCGTCTTCTCAAGGCGGCTCTGAGGATCAATGAGGTGATCAAAGTGAAAATTATAAAATGTCCTACAAATCATGTATAAATACACGTTTTTGTATGGATGTATTTACGCCTGACAAAAGAACATTTTGGGATCACTGAATGCATTTCTTAGCTCTGTTCTTGGGCACAACGTTCGATTTCTCTTGGCCTCAGTTTCCCCATCTGTAAAATACGGCCATGAGGTTCACTGAACCCTAAACTTCTTTCTAGCTCTGACCTGCAGCAGATTGATGGCTCTTGCTGATTCCTACCATGCTTTCCAACCAGCCCTTGGTGACTAAGAGAACCCAGAGATGGAGTTCCCTTGCCCAGAACCATCTGCTCTCTCAGCCAAGAGGAGGCTGGATATTACACAGCAAAGGTGTCTCCAAAGAAGTTGAACTGCAAAAAAACAGCAGAATTAAGTTCAGAGAGGAATCATAAAGTTTGTCCCCTCCACAGTGTTTATCAATGGACATTATGCACCACATGGTGGGAATAAGACAGGGTTGAAGGAACAGTCCAGATCAGGAGACAGACTTTAAATATTTTCCCAGGCAATTATTTAATTGGAGTTGTGACATAGAATAAGACTGTTGATCAGGAGATTATATAATGGAGCAGAGGGGTCTCAGAAGGATTTCCCAAGGAAGTGGGAGGAGGGTCTCAAAGGAGGGTCTGGATTTGGGAGAAGGTTAAGAAGAGGTTAGAGGATGTTCCACACAGAAGGAACATCCGGTGCAAAGGTCTTTCAAGGAAGAAAGTTCTTGATATATTTGAGTTGCTGAAAATAAGTTGATTTGGCTGTAATGCTGGTAATGGTGGGGAGAGTGGCATGGTTCCAGATACGGACAGGCACAGATCATTCAGGGTCTTAGAGCTCAAGATGAGAAATTTGGGCTTTATCCTAAGATCACAGAGATGCCACTGGAAGGTTTTAAGCTAGAGGATATTTTCCAAGCAATTGTCCAGAAAGGAAGCAGCAAGTCTACTAGAGGGTTGTAGGAGCAGGTACATCCAAACCAGTCAAGAGGTTGGTGCAGTGGTCAAAGCCAAGAGTGGACAGTGGTTGGGATAGGATGGTGGCCACAGAGGTAGAGAACTGTAGAAGGAGCTGAGAGATACTTAAGAGGTGGAATGCTTGGGATGTGATCATTGATTGAGGGTAGTGGGGGAGATACAGGGGGGTAATTTATATATACTATACATTCTAATCCACTGGGGCTGCTGGGACCATGAACTCCAATTTCCAGATAAAGAAGGTCTCTGAGAGGCTGAGGGACTTGCCCAGATTGAAGAGCTGAAAAATTAGGTTCCCAGAACTCTCAGCTCTTACGTCATAATTATTTCAGGTAGGTAAAGGCTCTTGTCCCAAGTGACTCATTCTAGGTGCTATCATTACTTCACAGAAAACTCAATGAAGGTCTGATTTCATGTGTACTGAATTCCAACCACACCACGGCAAAGGCCATATGATGAGAAGGGACCAGAGTGAGCAAATGACATCATGGGCCAAATAGAGCCACTACTCAAACGTGCACCGCAGGCTCCCTACACAATCCCTAATTATAGTTCCTGAGGAAGTGCTATATAATAACACACTGTACAGAAGCCAATGGATCATTGTCAGTGGGCCAGACGGTCTTTTTAATCTGGGTTGATATTTGGAAGATAATGTGCAACAAGCTCAATGAGGTTTTTGTGGTGGGCTTTTGGCTGAACAGGTCATAAATCTTTCACGTTCCAGAGAAAGGCCTGTCCAGCTTGTGAGTGAACAGGCTCTTCTAAACTTTGGAATTAAAAGTATGCCTGACCTTAAAGCCTTCTCTCCTCATGTCCCAAAGAAAGGGAACACAAAGAGGTCACAAAGTTCACATAAATATGTGTGTATCCTACACGCAACGCGACGTTCACCTACCGCTGCTCCTCCAGCTGCATTGACCCAACGTGGTCTGGCCAAGACAAACAGGGATTTCGTTCCAACTCTTCTGGGTTTAATGACGATAGTTGAGTAACTTCCCTGAAGTCCCCAAACCATAAGAGGCAGGGTCTGGAAACTGCGTGTCTCCAAGCTGAGGGTCATACTGTCTCATAACCACTCTGAGCCTCTGGTTCCTCGTGCACATTGAGATGGTCTCTGCCTTGCAGCTCAGCTGTGACTGTCAATACCTGGAAAGTGTCTCACACAGGGCGTGGATCGTGGCAAAAGTTCAGCAAATGATCTCTACTAATTCCAGGACGGTGGCAAGAGAGTACATGAAACATTCAAAATGGAATTAAAATGAATGTAAATTATACAAATAGTACACTCTGATTTACCCAGAATGACGGAGACTGACATTTGAGCATCGCATGTACATCGGAGCTGTTATTTAACATAAAGTAATAACACATTTCCCATTCAGCGGCTAAAATTTGACTGGGAATATTTGCTTCACTGTGCTCCCCCTGTGTGACTCATTCATTCATGATTCCCCAAGTCCTTTAAGGTCTTGCTACGCTTGTGATCCTTGAAAGCAGCACAGTTTTGGAAAATGCGCATAATGATGCCAATGCTGTTTCCCGCCTAGGCTGGATTTTGCCTTCCGTTAGTTGATAAACATATATTACTCTTACTGGATTTATTTGCTCCAGATACAGTGCTAGATGCTGGCTCTGCAAACAAATGGAAAGTATGGTCACTGGCATCGCGTAGTTTCCGTTCTAGCGGGGCGGAAGGCCTGGGAGCCCCAGGTCAGATGTGGCGTACTAAGAGCTACAAAAGCAGTAAATTCCGTCTGTGGGAATTCATAACTGAGCCCCACCAGGATTTAGTCCCACTGAGTTCCAGTTCGGAGAGACGCAGGGGAGAGGCAAAGCTGGCCTCCTTGCAGCTGACGCAGACCCGGCGAGGGCGGCCTGTTCTCCTCACCTCACCCTACTCTCCTTAGCGTATCACTTTCTATCACCCTATCCTTAGCTCCTGCCACCCAGAAATTTTTCTCCAGATGGGAGGAGGACTGGCAATCAGCTCCCCTCCCTTGTGTAATCGAATATCTCACCCTGAAGATATGCTCAGACTCTCTGGCCTGCACTCAGCCCTCCGGTTTGCAGCATGGCACGAAGCAGCCAGCCAGCCTGCCCAGAGCCCCACCAGTTTCTAATTAAAACAGAACAAGTGTTTCTTTAGACACAGACTGATTTCTTGGAGGAGAAACAGCAGGTTCCTCTAAGGTTGGCCTTCAGGTCTCACACACACATGGGCTGTTTGTGAAGGAAAGGCAAATACGCTGTTTTTAGAAAGTACAAATGGATGTATTATTATTATCAATTGTCATTTTAACCATACTGCCACCTGACACTGACTACAAAGAACTTAAGTATGTCTCTGGGATGGCATTCAATAGATGGCGGTGGGGGGTGGGGGGGCAGGTGTAGCATTATTTTGATAATGTGTAGGAACCGCAAAAATTAAAAAAATCATTTCCTGTCTCCCTTAGGTTACAACAATTTACCTAATCCTCTCCATATTGGTCATATCCAACACCGTGCTATGGAAATGTAAACATTTCTGAAAATAAAACAGCTTTTATAATTAAAAGTTAAAAATAAAAACTCAACCCAAATTCCAAAGCAATTTGTGACTGACCGCATTCCCTGCTCCGGGAGGCAAGACTGCATGGCTCAGCCCCAAAGCCACAGACTTCATCACCTGGAGGCAGGGGTATTATTCAAACTGCTGAACAGCCATCTTGGTGCAGGCAAGGACTAACTGGCAAACGGATGCGAGAGTTAGCACTGGAGCAGGGAGCCAGAGACCCTTGATGTCAGATGGGACCTCTTTATAGCCAGGTAGTCGGGAAGAACGTTTGGGGGTGCTGTTGGAAAACGTCCCCCAACTCCCTCCAAGCAAGAAGTGTGTTAAGGGAGCTTAGAAAAGCTGTTTACCAGTAGAATAGGAAGATTTCACCAATTTAGCAACTGGCTCCGGTGGACCCCTCAATCCTGGCTCTGCGCAAAGGGAACAGGCAAGAACGTAAATGAGGGAACAAGTTGGCTGAGGGGTGTCTGCCCTGAAGTGGCAGACATGACTTCATCCTAGCTAATTGCTGCTAGACCCTCTGACTTCTCAGAAGCTAAAAATCATGGCAATGATTTTTAAAATATAATGTTCATCATGGCGAGTAATGAACATTAAAAAAATAAAGCCATGTGAGACAAACTAAACAGATCAGCAAGTGACCATTTTGTGACCTGTGATGGACAGTGATCTAGGGGATCAGAGCCACCTGTACCATGACCTCCACAGAAACATGAACTCACCAAGTTGCTCCAAAAGCCAAAATCTCCCCCTACCCTGAAGCCCCTGCCCTGGTTCAGGCCACCTTGTGCCTCACCTGCATCACCACAACAGACCAAACTGGTCCTCCCACAGCACCACGGACATTCCCTTCCTCCTCTTCTTCTTCTTTTTTTTTTTTTTTTTAATTTTTTTTTTAACGTTTATTCATTTTTGAGAGACAGAGCGAGACAGAGCATGAGTGGGGAAGGGGCAGGGAGAGAGGGAGACACAGAATTCGAAGCAGGCTACAGGCTCTGAGCCATCAGCACAGAGCCTGATGCGGGGCTTGAACCCACAAACTGCGAGATCATGACCTGAGCCGAAGTCAGACGCTCAGCCGACTGAGCCACCCAGGCGCCCCAACATTCCCTTCTTCTAAACCTACCACCTCCTCTTGTAATGACTTGTCTGCCTCACCCAGAAGTTCTGTCTTTTTGTTGCTGTGTCTTCAGGGCCTAGCATAGAGTTTGGCACCTGTTTCACAGAAACAGGAAGAAGGGAGGAAGGAAAGAAGTTTTTGTTTTGCTATTTTCAGTTCCTTTACTATTATGTCAAACAGTAACACCTAATGGTGATACATGGTACTGCAACCCAGCTTTATTTAACTTGGAAGATGCTCACCCAACAGAAGAGGAAATAAATAAGAATATGACATTTAAATACTTTATACTGTAAGAGAAAGGCCCAAATTGAAAGATGCAGGAAAGGCATCTGGAATAGTCATGATCACCATGTGAACTCTTTCTTTTAAATTCAACTACTGAAGGATTTTTTTAAGCTTATTTATTTATTTTAAGAGAGAGAGACAGAGCATGAACAGATAAGGAGAGAGAATCCCAAGCAAGCTCCACACTTTCAACAGGGAGACTGATGTGGGGCTCGAACTCACAACCCATGAGATCACGACCTGAGCCGAAACCAAAAGTCGGACACTTCACTGACTGAGCCTCCCAGGCACCCCACTGAAGGATTTTTTAATCATAAAAAAATAGTGCCAATTCCTTAACATTTTTTTTAGCAAATTGAATTTAAAGTTTAGAAAGGTAGTCTATAGCCATTTCTCCTATAATATTTCATTCCTGAAATTTATGTATTTTTCAGTTCTCAGGAGCTGCTCCTAAAAAGAGACAGTCCTCACTTCCCAACAATGTGAATATACTTAACAGAACTGAACTGTACACCTAAAAATGGTTAAGATGGCAAATTTTTATGTTCTGTATTTTTGGCAACACTAAAATAATTTTTTAAATAAATATATATATAAAAATAGAGATGATCCTCAGCCCGCTCTCTTTAAGAGGTCCTCGTGATGGAGAAAACAATTAAGATGGAGCCCATACCTTGGCCCTGGAACTCCACAGTCTAATCCTATAAACAGTTGCACCTAGGGGCAAATTGTTTTCCTCTAGCTGTTATGATCCCATCCTTCAGGGATGTTCATTCATTCAGTAGGCATTTATTGAGTGCCTACTACGGAGGCTCTGAGGAGATCATTAAAGTATAGTCTGTGCCCTTCACTTACTCTAAGCCCAGATTCCAGTGAGTGTGCTGCCAGTATACTTGGAGCTGGAGACGCAGCAGGTGCCTGTGAAGGCCCAGCCTCTCTGGGTCATCCGTCCTTAGCAACAATCATGTCACAGGTCAGGTGGCCCTGGGGGAGTTCATGCCTGCCTGTAGCTAGAGATGCCCACTACTTTCTTATTCACTTTTAGGTACGAAAGCCTAAATGTCTCCTCACTAGCTTCCTCCTTGCCATCCTGCTCTGACTGCAAGAGGTTCTGAACTTTCCAGGTAGGAAAATAAAAGCTGAAGGCAAAACGAATGGTGGAGGCAATAGGCATCTGTTTAGGCCCAGTGGGCAAGAAAATGTAAACGTAACCCACTGCCATGTTTTCTCTGAGTCCTGAGCCTTCTGCTCTCTGTACCCCCTGGAAATTCACCACATAGCAGTGATTTCTTCTCCTCAGGCCATCCCCTGAGCAAGGCACTCCACAGTATATCCTTAGCATTCCCAGTGGATATTGGTGTGAGTTCTATTGGAGGATATGAGGCCCAAAAGAGAGCTTAGAATCAAGACATCTCATTTTATAGATAAGAAACTGATACTCCAAAAGTTGGTAAGTTTCCCAAGCTCATAGCAAATTATTGGCCAAATCGAAACCAGAACTCAGTTCTCCTGGCTCCCACCATCACCTATGTGAGCACTAAGGGCACTAAGAGAATGGAAATAGACTCTTAAGCTATAGCTGGTCCAGGTTCAGACTCCAGTAACATAAAAGTTTTAAAAGTCCTTCCTGTTCATTTTGAATGACTTTTCGGTAAGTCTCTGGAATAAGGTAATAACGGCAACACTTATATCCAATAGTCAATACCAAAAGCCACATGATACTCCACGGATTTTATACAGAAACACAGGAAAGTCTGCCAGAAAGATCCCCATGCTGGTGACTGGATCATGTTCTAGTCTTGGGTCTAGTTCCTTGGGAGCTCGAGGACCCTAAACTTAAGTTCAGTTCTCCAGTCAGTGGGATGATGGATATCACTGTCGGTTCTGGAACACGTCTCTGTGTCTCTGCATCTTCATGAGTGAAATGATTTATTGTGAAACTCTAAACTGAGGTTATTGTGAAAATCATAAGATAGTGTAAGCTGTTGTTAAATTGTGAGTTTAAGATACAACACTTTTTGATAATGATGTATCAATGTAGGTTCATCCATTGTAACAAATATACCACTTGGGTAGAGGATGATGGTAATGGAGGAGGCTGTACATGTGTGAGGGCAGGGAATATATACGGGAAATCTCCGTACCTTCCTTTCAGTTTTGCTGTTAACCTAAAACTGCTCTATTAAATAATAAATTTATTTAATAAATTTAATTTATTATATTTATAATATTTTTATATATATTTATTAAAATATAATATATATTATATATATTATAAATATAAATATAATATAAATATAAAATATATATATTATATTTATTAAAATAAAAATAAATAATAAAATTTTTTAAAAAGAACACTTTTAATCAACATTACCTCTGTTATCATACAGTACCTTTCTTCCTAACTCAAAGTATGGGGTGCTCCATTTTATGGGCAGAAAAAACAGAGAATCAAAAGGGTGTAGTCGGGCCAAGACTGAAACATTGCTTGGGGCTTCCCAGATCAGGCACCTTTCTCTCAACTCAGCCATGTCACCGTCGGGGTCTTGAGGGCACCTGAGGCACAAAGTTCCCCAGGTCTACTCAAGCTCAGAATCAGAAGGAACACGACTACTCTATATTGTCTTGAGAAGTGTTTCATGGAGCAGCGTTCATGACTTCTTGCTTCAGAGTCATTTGGGACACTTGTCACAAATGCAGAATCATGGGTCCTGCCCCAGGATCTTACTGAATCAGAACGACTGGAGAGTAGGGCCCAGGACTCGATATTTCTAATAATCGTCCCCAGATAACTCTGATGCATCCCAGTGTTTTAGAATCAGTTTCTGCTGGTATTGGAGGGCTCTTTCATGTCGAGACCATACACCAGAAGGCTGAATCCATAGTGTGTCTTAACCCGAAAAGCCTCCCTCCAGGCAACATTCCTTCAGCAACTTGTAAGGCACCACAAGCTGTCAGAAAGGGCGGTATGGACAAGGACATCACTGAGGGCATTTTAGATTTCAGAAGGGGGAAGGGTCCACCTCCCATTTCCCAAAGAATGACTGCTTCGGCAGATGGCTGAGTGAGAGGTTAGTAATGCAGCCGGAGCCACAATTATGTGTTGCCCAGACAGATGCTGCCCAAGTTCATGACTTACACCCCAGTCATGGATTTGACTTTTGTGGGATCTCGGGTCTGACATTTTCTAAGCCCAGATCACTTTTCCTATATCTGAGGGTTGACAGGATATTTATGAACAGTGCCCATACAATGCCGCGTGGGGGCTACAGAAACTCTTGATCCCAGGGTCACCTCAGCCACACCTGCTACTTTAAGTCCGATTTAAGTCCCTGCGCTTCGGCTTCTTTAGAAGCAAAACAGAAACTCTCTCGCTGCCCTCCTCTAAGGGGCATTGCCAGGAGAAAGATTTGCACAGAGCTAAGCGGTGCCGAGGAGAAACCTCAGCCCACGCTCAGACGCGCCTGTGTGAATACACGCTCTGGGATTTAGGTGCCATCCTTGTCTGAAAATCAAAATGGATTCCACCTGCTGCGGCTCATACTCTGGTTCTTGCCAAGCCGCACACCCAGGGAACCAGCTGCCCCTTCTAATCCCCCACAAGGCCTCCCGTGTTTCAGCCCCTGGCCTTCCACTGCTCCACTCCTTCAGCACACTTCAATTCAGCAGCCCTACTTCCCCAGTCGCGCGTGAGCCCATGGCAGTCCCCTGCCCACACTGCTGGAACCCACCTGAGGCTTCGTACAAGGCTGGTACGTCCCTCCATCCTGCCTTCCGCATTTCCCTCTCAGGTGGTCCTGAGATGTTTCTTCATTTCACATTTACTCTTTTCAAAGCAGCCTTGGAATTGTTGTTGTTTCTTTTAAAAAGAGCAAAGAGAGAGAGATCAGGGAAACTGGACTGCAGAGTGACCTGCACTCAAAATCCTCGTAGTTTAAAGTCTTTTGTGAGGCTTCTATTTGGATTCTCCAATGACTACTTTTCAAAGAACAATCTGAATTTTAAGTACAAGTCTCAGATCAATGAAAAGACTCCAATTATGACTAAAGATGGCTCAGAAAGTGAGCAAGAGAAAAATGAAAAAACTGATTTCAGCTTTTGAAAGACACGGATAGAGAATTCAGATCTACCTCTGATAACCAAAGGCAGATAGAAACAAACCAAGCTGAGAAAAGTTGGCCTAGAATCGCTGGCAAATTCATTTTAGTTAGGCCAAATTTATGTCATAGTCGAGTGACATATGTGTTTTATGGTGTATCAGCCTTTGGCATAGCCATAACTGCCACCTACTGAGTGTTTACTATTGTCTTGGCCATTGGTTGTCTTCCTCTCATATTATTTTATTTAATCTTGACAACAACACCGTGAGTTAAGTATTGATTTCTCAGTTCTTTAGATGGGGGCATTGAGGCTCAAAGAAGTGAAATCCCTTGCCCAAGGTCACCATACATGGCAAAGCAGGGATCGCAGCCTAGGTCTGTCTCCTTCCAGTCAGTGACCTCCAAGAACAGGGGAGTGAACGAACACCGGGCTGCTATCAAAGATCTTTGTTATGGTCCCAGCTCTACCATCAACTACTGGTGTGTCCCAGCACAAGTGGCTGACCCTCAGGACTCCAGTTTTCTCAACTGTAAAATATGGGGCTCAGGAGTAGATGGGCGTGAATGCCCTTTCCATGCCCACCAGTCTCTAATTACAGCTTGTCTCTTGCCCATTATTCCAAAGGCCCTTTGCTGCTTTCTATGGACTTTATGATACATGGTCAGTCATAAGTAAAACTTATGGGATGCTTAGTCCTTGATCTCATTGGCCTCTAAATTACAACATTGTTTTCGTACGTAAAAAAAATACAACCTGCTCAACAAGTGTCTGCTTTGCCACAGCCCGCATTGTGACACAGCTCCCAAGGCACATTGAGGCAGAGGTGAAGGGATGCCTGTCAGAGAGCTCCAGAGAGAAAAGCAGTAACATTTGCTTGTGTTGTTCTGTCTTCTCATTATTTACCATCCTGTGATCTTCAGTAAAGGGGAAAAATTGAAAGTCACACATAAACTAAAAGAATGATGTTGATTGTTGTGGACTTTTTATAATGAGAAAGATCTTGGAAGATGTGAGTAAATCCAGGCACAGCTAAGTTAGGGCCACACATTTGGCTCTGAGAAGCTTCATGAATCTCACCTCCAGGTCACACATTATCAGGCAAAAGAGAAGGTCAAACATGCACAATGCTTTGGGCTTCAGCCAGCCTTGGACCCAGATGAGATAAAGAACTCGGTCATTGGGGCAGATCAACAGGGGAGAGGCTGAGGGGATGGGTCACAGTCTAATCCCCAGCTTCCAGGGGGGCCCATACATTTTGGTATTGCCATTTTGGGCACTAAACAGGTAAGGCCTGGATTTCAAGACCAGGGCTGCAAATTTCTGCGGTAAAGAAATAGACCTGCCACATGTTCTTCAGAACTGACTTGTTTTAGGGGCGCCTGGGTGGCGCAGTTGGTTGAGCGTCCGACTTCAGCCAGGTCACGATCTCGCGGTCCGTGAGTTCGAGCCCCGCATCGGGCTCTGGGCTGATGGCTCAGAGCCTGGAGCCTGTTTCGGATTCTGTGTCTCCCTCTCTCTCTGCCCCTCCCCTGTTCATGCTCTGTCTCTCTCTGTCCCAAAAATAAATAAACGTTGAAAAAAAAATTAAAAAAATAAAAAAAAAAAAAAGAACTGACTTGTTTCAGGTCAAATCCACACATGCCACAATATAGCATTTCCAAGAAATATCTCGAAACCAGAATCTCTGAAAAGCTTGTCTGCTCCTGCAAGGGCACCTCTGAATATAGAAGCAGTAAGGAGAACATTTGTGGAGTGTTTTATTGTTGGCAAAGTGCTTCCACACTTTGATCCTCCTAATATTCCGGAGAGTCACTGAGGTTCCAAAAAGCTTATGTAACTTGCCTGACCCAGCAGCATTTGAATTCATGTCTCCTGATACTAGAACTGTTCTCTACATCATGTATTTCTGAATAATAAGATTTTTTTCCAAAAAGGAAATTAATAAGATTTTTTTCCATAAAGGAAATAAATCTTATTTTAAAAATAAAATAAGGGAAACAAAACTGACTCTGTACTTAGGAGGCAAGACCGCTGCTGGCTGTCATGGTTGACTGGCTGCTTTTTTCATAAATAAGAGGCAGGAGAATCAAAGAAAAGACCACATGGCACCCAATGAAATGAACACGGTATTTTTCAACGCTGGGGAAAAACAACGGCAAATGAGAAAAAAGAAAGCAATATCAAAATAGCCTATGAGAAATGCAAAAGACAGCTTTCCCATTTTTCTAAATTTGGTCAGGTTTCAGATGCCGTCACTGCCAGCACTATGAGGGTCACTGTGTCAAACATGGCCAACAGCGAGGCTAACAGGAGGTAGATCAGGGTCCCAATTGGCTCCCTGAGAAGCTGAATCAACCAGGACCAAGCCCATCTAAGACAACGTTAGCCAAATCTTGGATAACTTTCACATGAGATGATAAAGAATCAAATTCTACCTGTGGGTAAAGTGCCCTATCTGCCACCACGATTCTTAATTATGGGGCTGATACGGATTTGGGCTTGTTTTCTAAGAACACACCCTTCTTGTACATTACGGAGATACTAATAATAAATAACCACAAGAGCAACCAACTACATTAACATTTTATTATTTGCTAAGCTCTTACACACACATACACACATGCACATGCACACACACACAGATACACTCTCATTTGAACCCTAAAACATCCCTCTGGGTATAAGCTAGGTGATTGATATTGCCATTCTACTGATGAAAAACTGAGGCTTGCAGTTTATATGACTTCCCTAAACTCACAAAATCACCAACTGGCAAAGGAGAAACATAAGCCCCAAACTTCTGACTTCATATTTGATTCTTCTTCCAAGATACCAGCCATACCACTGATTAAGACCCCTGATTAATGTAGTAAATATGCTTGTCTCATATGTTTATGTTTTGCCAGGGCTGATCGACATCAGAGACCTCAGAGCGGCACCAGACCACGGTCACATGAGCTCTGTCAGGCAGATCTGAGGAGAGAGTCCAGTTGTCAGCCACCCACGCCTCAAAGTGACTTGTAAAACAAAACCATCAGCCATAGATGTCTCAGAATAAAAAAAGCTGTGAGGAAACTTACTCATGGGCTTACAGTGTCATGGCTACTTTGGACAGGAGGCTATAATGCTGGCTGGCTGGCTGGCTGTCTGTACCGAGGCTGAGGGATAAGACCAAGTGTAGAAGGGTGCCTGGGTGGCTCAGTGGGTTAAACATCCAGCTTCCACTCTGGTCATGATCTCACAGTTCGTGAGTTCAAGCCCTGCATTGGGCTCTGTGTGGACAGCGTGGAGCCTGCTTCGGATCCTCTGTTTCCCTCTCTCTGCCCCTCCGCAGCTCATGCTCTCCCTCTGGCTAAAAAATATATAAACATTAAAAAAAAAAAAAAAAAGATCAGTGTGGATGCCAAAGCAGTTCAGGGAACCACTTTTAGCCGAGTCAAATGAGGGGGAAACAGAAGGGGAGCGACTCTCCTGACTCAAAAAAACTCAAGAAAAGAGTATTACAATTATTTCCTTGAGCTCTAATCTCTGGGTTTGTCCCAAGTGATTCCTGACAGTCTTTCCATCCTATAGAATAAAATCTGTCCCCTCACCCCCATCCCATCAAGAAAAACCAAGTGATCTCACTGCCTTAAGACAAATTATTTTAGAGTCCACCCTCAGAAGATTGAACAGGAAGTCTCTCTGGAAACTAGTGGCTAGATACCGACAATGAAAGATGAACTAGCTGCATTAGAAATTGTGTTAGTTGTCTATTGCTGTGTAACAAACTACTTTCAAAATTTAGTGGCTTAAAACAACAACTATAATAACTCAAGTCCATACTGATGGTTGGAGCTGGGGAGCAGGGGAGGGAGGTGAAGAACAATAGATAGGATTCTAAACTTTGATGTTGGGTCCTGAAAGTCTTGTGAATTTTTTTTTTCCTTTTCCTGAGGGCTTAGTGAACTGTGATATGCTGCCTTGAAAAGCTCACATGGATCCAAGCATTCCTCACATCTTGTTGCAAGGTGTATTTGTTCCCTAGGACTGCCTTAAATGATCACAGACCAGGTGGCTTAAAAACAACAGAAATTTAGTCTCTCACAGTTCTGGACAGGTAAGTTAACTACCAAGATTACAATAATCCTATTCAGCAAATACGAGTCATTCCTTTTGACCCTCCACAATTCTATTTTCATAACCAATTCTAAGAAAAGAATCCTATGTAAAGAAGCTTTAGGCATAGAAATAAAACAAAGCAGCAATGCTTAGGATAGGAAGTTTGAAAACAATCTTTGTTTCTGATAATAAAAGAATGGTTAAGAATAGAAAATATATCTGTATCATAAACTAAGTAGCCCCTGAAAATATGTATGAGGTTTGTAGTCACATAGAAAGTTTACTTGTTTATTTACCAAGCAAAAAATACACCGTATTTTAAATAAATATTATAATCATGTTTTAAGAAGAGCAAATAATTCTCAAATTTGTACTTAAAACTTAAAAATTGGAAAGGGAGTCATTAAAATACAGAGTCTGGTCATTAGCACTGTCTGTATTTGAATGATTTCTTACCTTTTAGGTTCGTCCAGTTATATATTTCTGCATAACAAACAACCCTATAACTTAATTGCTTTCCATGACAATAGTCATTTATTGTTCTCATCACTCTGCAACTTGGGTGGGGCTTCTAGGGGGTTGGCTCTTCTCTGCTTCTTGCAGCGACGGCTGATGTTACTGAGCTGAGACAGAAGGATCTGCTTCCCAAGATGGCTCGACAACATGCTGGTGCTGGCTATCAGCTGGGAGCTCAGTTGGGCTTGGCCAGGGCCTCAGTTCTTCTCCAGGTGGGCCTCTCCATGGAGCCGCTGAAGCTTCCTCAAAGCATGGCAGCCCAGTTTCAAGAACAAGTTCTGAGAGAAAGGAAGTAGAAACTCCAAGTGTTTTTATGGTGGGGCCTGGTAACTAGCACAGTGTCACTTCTGCCATGTTCTGTTGGGCAAGCCATCACAGCACCTGCTCAGATTTAAGGGGAGGGACTTTTCTTGATGATAGGAATGTCAAAAAAAAACTTGTGGCCATCTTTAATGGTCACTTTAAGTCAACGTTTTCTAAATTTTCTTTAAAGAGTATTGGTACAAGTGGGGGCATGTTGAGTACCTGTAAAATGCCTTTATTTAAAAACCTGAAGACTCTAGGGGCACGTAGGTGCTCAGTCGGTTGAGCGTCTGACTTCAGTTCAGGTCATGATCTCATGGCTCATAAGTTCGAGCCGCATGTTGGGCTCTGTGCAGACAACTCAAAGCCTGGAGCCTGTTTCAGATTCTGTGACTCCCTCTCTCTCTGCCCCTCCCCCATTCATGCTCTGTCTCTCTCTCTCTCTCTCTCTCTCTCTCTAAAATAAACATTAAATTTTTTTTAATTTCGAAGACCCCCAAAATAAACTTTGATAATTCAGAAAACTACTTAAATACCAAATGTCTCTACTCTTAACCTCAAAGCCCCTCCTCCACCTATATAGCCTAGATATACATGCACACACACACACACACACACACACACACACACACACACACACAAGATATCCCATCTGTAGGCACTTTCCCTTGATCAGTTCTCTGATGAGGGTGTTGAGTAAAAATTAGAGTCGTGGTCATGGTAGCTTGTGGTACCCTCCATTCAAGATAGATGCTTTTCAAAAGGCATTTGTTAACGGTGTTCCCCCATTTCCTGACCACCTCACACACAAGAAGACTGATAAATGAATGAAGCATATTACCTCTAAAGGGCTACCGACCCAGACTGGATGTACACGTCTAAGCAGGCATCTGGTTACCCTCCTTTTCTCCTACCACATCTGACTTATTGGTTATTAAACACTGACAGGCTCACAGATGCCTGAAATAGTAATGTTGATTCCTAAAAGCTTTTCTCAAATTGGCTCAAATCTAATATTCATTCTTAGATCACATAAAGAAGTGCTCACCTTTGGCTGCCACCTTCATGGAATCATAAAGCTGATCTCTTCAGCTGTTAGCAGGACAGAAGGCTGATCATCTTTAAAGAATAAAAATTAAGGTCTGACTACAATGCAGTAAGATCAGCTGGCTAAGATTAAATGGGAGCCAGTGTGTTAGTGGTTTTAGTTTAGGCTGTTCTGTTTTAGTTTGGTATTTTGTGTGTATGTGAATGTGTGTGACAGTTATATCCTGATTCTCAAGTCTGGATGGCCCAAATTTACAGTCATCTTGGGAGATAAAAGAGCTGCTAGAAACACATAATGACACAGAATTTTAATTAATGCTGTGGATCCACGCTACAGAAAAATGTACGTGAGCATAAGCAATGTGTGCTACATACTTTGGGGGGTTCACAGACAACTTGCTTAGGTTAAGCACCCCCATGCAAGAGAGAGCTCAGATCTCTGGTGATTCCAGATAGGAGGTGAGTGCCTGAGGATGTCATGGTGGCTTAGGACTTAGGCCATGCCAGGTGCAACACCGGCAACTGTTTACAATGCTGCTGCTTCTTCCTTGAGCCATCACAACAGTCATCAATGAATAGATCCCAACAGACAAAGGCAAAGCAGCCTGGATACTGCTGAAGCTTGCATACCAGTGATCCTTCTTCCCACTGGCAAGGCAGAAACACTTCTCGCACCTCATTCTCGTTTCATCCTTCCCTCACCCTTTCCTGTTTCTCTTTTTCCCTCTGCCAAATATTTAATGCGCACTTTTTTTAACCCCTTTCTCAGGGCTAGGGCCTAGGAATACAAATGTGAATAAAATGTGGCTCCTCTCATTCATTAAACAAATTCATTGAACATTCACAGACCCAACGCGTTTTCATTTTTACAATGTATATCCCAGGGTGGGAAACACACACACTCAGGCCCACGAGGCACACACATATACACTTACAATGAACATAAAAGAAGACTATAGCATAGAGTTAAGAAAGCCACCAGAGAGGCAGAGGAGGGAGCAATTAATTGCCTTCCAGAGTGGGTCATGGAAGGCTGCACAGGAAAGGTGAACTTGATCCCCATATTCAAAAACAAGCAGGCAGACAAGGAAGGAAGGAGGGACAGTACGTGCAAACGCACTCAGGTGCAGAGACCATGGTGCTTCCCAGATTCAGAGTCGCTGGAACTCAGAACGATGTGCAAGAACCATCAGCAGGAGCTAAAGCAGGAAAGACAAGGGGAGGCCACACAAATGGGTTCAAACTATGGACACAGACACCCTGGAAGGCTCTATGCAGAGGGATGAAATGTAGGTTTTAGTTTTAGAAAGCTAAGTCTGATGGCAGGATAAAAGATGTATTTCAGGACCAAATTAAAAACAAGGAGATTAGTTGGGAGGGAGGCTCCTGGCAGGTCCTGGTAAGGGACAAAAGAGGGACTAAATTCTAGCAAGAGGAGAAGGGAAAGAGAAGAAGGTCAAATATAAGAGAGTCAGCAGACAGCATGGATAGAAACTGGCAAATGTTTACATGAGGTGGCAGGGGGTGAGGGAGGAGTCATTATTATGACTTCCATGTCCCTTATTTGTGTAGTTGAGGGACATAGGGAATGTAAGATTATATGGGGTTAAGACAATGAGGCCCGAGGGCCATGAAGAGTGTGAGGGCCTATGGAATACCGACTGGAGAGGTCCACCCTGGTGATGGGACTATAGGTCCAATGAGCACCCACTATTGGTCCAGTCCTGGTTCTGAGGTCCTCACTCACCAAAGTTGATACAGAAATCCTATGTGTCCTTTGCCAATCTTGTGTGGACAAAAAAAAAGTTTTTTATAAAATTCTCGAGTGAGATAGATCATCTCATGCATAAAAAGGGCCACTTGTGTTGCGGGTAACAATGAGAAGATCATCTTCGTGCTAAATCCGTCTTTCTCTCCCCTTACATCATAGGCAGGCTCCGCCAAGACCGCTATGATATAGTTTTTATTCCCCCCTCCAACCCTCCATGACAACTTTTGGCCGTGCAAGACGAATACTTCCATATGGTGCAATGTTTATGTTAAGACCGGGAAAAAATATGAAATGCTTTCAGTAAATTTCATCCAAGAAACAGTAGATTTACAAATCCTAAGCAGTTGGAACAAAATATTGGTCTGTAATTGATTTTGGATGAAGTGTATTTCAACAGGAATAGGAAACTTGAGGCAGTTTGTTAATTACTGATGCTTAGAAATCTTGAGTGTCTTTGTACAGCCCTCCCTACTATTATCTCAGACAGATTACTTGACTTCTTGAGTTTATTCTGCTTGTCTGTAAAATGGGTTTAGCAACTTTACCTACTCATGGTATTTTTTTTTTTTTGAGGATTAAATGAGCTATTACAAGTTAAGAGCTCAGAATGGTAGTCATCAGACAGTAGGCTTGTAGCAAATGTTAGTTCTTATTACCTATTACCTATAAGCTAAGTGATGAGGGAAGGGGAATAGGATGAAGATAGGGGTGGAAAGGAAAAAGGATAGAGAGCAGGTGACAAGAATGGTTTTTAGGATGTATTTATAGAGGAATGCCCATTTCTACCTCAGAACTGCAGGGGCAGGAAAGCTACGTACACGTGAGTAGTTGTTACAAAAGGTTTTTGGGAGGGGGTGGGTATGTGAGGCCTGCAACTTTCCAACACACATTTTGGATCATCATTCATTTTTATTATTATTTAATTCACTAGGCTAAATGAGAGCAGGAGGGCAGAAGGCAAGAGGACTAAACACTCCTGAATTTTCTAGCAGGGACTATTTGACATGCAAAATTACCCCAGGTCTGTGTGAAACCAGTCCACAGAATTTTACTCTATTGACTCATTATTACTTTGGACAAACTGCCAACCTTTGTTTTAGTTTTCCAGTCACAAAAGCACAAGGATCTTATAGAATGATTTTTTTCTTTTAAGTGGGCTCCACACCCAGTATGGAGCCTAACACGAGGCTTGAACTCACAACCCTGAGATCAACACCTGGGCTGAAATCGAGAGTTGGACATTTGGGGTGTCTGGGTGGCTTAGTAGCTGAGCATCTGACTTTGGTTCAGGTCATGATCTTACGGTTCGCGGGTTCAAGCCCCACATTGTGCTCTGTGCTGTCAGCCTGTCAGCTTGTCAGTGCAGAGACCACTTCAGATCCTCTGTTCCCCTCTCTTTGCTCCTCCCCTAACTTGTGCTCTCCCAAAAATAAATAAATTTTTTTAAAAAAAGAGTTGGACATTTAACAAACTGAGCCACCCAGATACCCCTAGAATGATTCTTTACTATCTTCTAATTACATAGCTCTTACATATACAAAGCATTTCTACACTTTCCTAACTTAATAGGAATAAAAATCAGGCCAAGTAGGTATCATTAGCTCTATTTTAAAATAGGAAATAATGTATTGTATGTTTACTACATGCCAGGTACTATACTAAACACTTTACAAGGAGCGTCTCATCTAATCCTGTAACAAATCTATGAGGGTGGTGCTATCATCATCTGAGACTAGAAGAGAGAAGTTTAAGAACTCCCAAGGTGACCCAGACAGTAAAGGGCAGAGCCAAGGTTTGAACCCACATGGGTCTGACTTCAAAGCCTGCTTCCTAAATCCTAACCACTGTAGTCTGTTGTTCAGGAATAATTAGATACATGTTCTTTCCTAGTATGGCAATGCTTTTAGCCTGAACTCAGCCTAATTACTTATAATCATGTAAACAACTGTGGTGAAATTATACAGAAATACTAAACTTTTTGATGTCTATTTCCATATTATGCTCCTAGAATTGCTCAAGACACATGTCTGTCTCTATGTACATTCCCCTCCCCTAAGGTTATAAGAATCTGTACAAGACCAATAACTGTTAAATAAAGTTTCCAAATACCTAAAGCACTTGGTAATAGGCTAAGAATCTGTTTCTCATTTATATTACAGATTTCATAGTTGTAGTTAAGAATATGTAAGGACAACTGTAGTGAAGGGTAGCCACCAATCTTTTGAATGGTTCAATAATGCAAAGCACAAAAGTTGCTCATAAAAATGCATTTTTTATTTCATTAAAAAAAAAATCCTGTCCAATATTCCTCCCCCTCATGCAAATAGCTTTCACGTGAGAGTCTTCAGATTTTACGCTTTTTCCATTCGGGCTCATTCTTTGTTTCCTCATCATCAGATTCAACTTGGGCAAACATGGTTTTGGGCTGAGTCCTAAAAGAAAGTTAATGAAAAGAGGAAAAATTTAGTTGGCAAGTGTTTATTAGATTAGACCTTTGCTACTTTCATCAAGTGGAAGCACATTTGGGGAATCAATTACATCTTAATTATTAAGCATTAATCATTAAACTTCTGGCAAAGAAAAAGATAATGGAAATTTAATTATGTTCAACAAAAGAGTCGATTCTTTTAAAGGTTTTCTCTCTGTAGCAGACTATGTATGCTGTCCTTTTCTTAAATAAAATGAAAATGTATCAAATTCAGTACAATCTCGTACATCCATAACCACCCTCTCCTTCAAACTCAGGCTAATTGGGATTGTTTGGGAGGCCAAATTATAGTCACCGAGCAAAAATACACATGATCTAGGGCACCTGGATGGCTCAGTCAGTTAAGTGTCTGACTCTGGGTTTTGGCTCAGGTCCTGATCTCACGGTTCATGAGTTCAACCCCCTCTTTAGGCTCTGTGCGGGCAGAGACTGCTTCGGATTCTCTCTCTCCTTCTCTCTTTCTGCCCCCCCCCCCCCCCGCCCCACCGCCAACTGTCTCTCTCTCTCAAAATAAATAAACTTTAAAAAAATAATAAAAAATTCAGAGAAAAAGGAATACACATGATTTTTATTTACAGCTCTCTGGGTTGTTCCTGGACTTAAGTAGTCCAAATACATGTGATTATGGTGCACATGAACAAGAGAATTTGAGATAATAGCTTTCTTATTTAATGAGTCTAAAATAAGAGATAAGATATATAGTAACTTGAGCATTGCCAGCAAAACTAAAAAACAAAACAAATGGACATTCTCTCCACCCCATGCATTGAAATGTCAAGCATTTTAGGATACATCACTGAGTATCATTGCTCTAATACTGGCACACAGTACCTCAAGCAATCTTTGCATTAGGACTTTCTGTGCTTTGTAAACATACCTGGTTCAAGGACTTTCCTTTTTATACCATTCACACAGAAAATAATTTCAAGAATATGTCAAATGGTTATAATTTATGCTTCTTTTGGTCATGCTGATTTCCCTTTAAAAACAGCTCTATCTTGGGGCGCCTGGGTGGCGCAGTCGGTTAAGCATCCGACTTCAGCCAGGTCACGATCTCGCGGTCCGTGAGTTCGAGCCCCGCGTCAGGCTCTGGGCTGATGGCTCGGAGCCTGGAGCCTGTTTCCGATTCTGTGTCTCCCTCTCTCTCTGCCCCTCCCCCGTTCATGCTCTGTCTCTCTCTGTCCCAAAAATAAATAAAAAATGTTGAAAAAAAAATTAAAAAAAAAAAAACAGCTCTATCACATTACAAGGAAATATTGAAACACTGTACCTGAAGATCATCTATTTTAGCTCACATCTTCATCCTGAATTCAATTCATTACATCATGGTAATTCCAGAATTTTAAAATAATGACAACAACAATTCCTTTTCTTTGACAAATAAAAACAGGGTTAAAACCCGACATTACTTGTTGTTGTTTATTTATTATCCTGGGAAGAACTATATACCATCCACATTCAAGCTCATGTTGTTCTGATGCAAGCCATGTACTGGAATTCCTCATGCATAAGTTAGTTACAACTCCTGTCTCTCTAGTGACCCACACACCCACCTCGAGCCCAAGGTGTCCCCATACACAATCCAGTCGGTTCAACCTCTTGTCACTTCAAGACACTGTCACGACCTCTGCAAATAAGTCACAGCTCTAACATTTCCAAAAACAGCTGCAGATTTTCAGAGGTCATGAGTTGCTGAATTACTAGAAAGCAGGACCCCTGGCTTTCTAACATGCTACAATATGGCAACTGGTACTCATTACATATTTCATCTTTTGGCAAAGCTGTGGACCACTTAGGGATGGGCAAACCCATATGGGAACAAATCTGTCTGGTTTAAAAAGTCCTTTGGATTAGATGGTTAATTTCTTTTTTTTTTTTTTTAATGTTTATTTATTCTTGAGACAGAGACAGAGCGTGAACAGGGGAGGGGCAGAGAGAGAGGGAGACACAGAATCTGAAACAGGCTCCAGGCTCTGAGCTGTCAGCACAGAGCCCAAAGCACACTGGGCTTGAATCCATGAGCCGTGAGATCATGACCTGAGCCGAAGTCAGATGCTTAACCGACTGAGCCACCCAGGCACCCCTAGATGGTTAATTTCTAAAGAGAAAAAATAACAGTCTTGTAACGGTATCTGGCAGTGCTTCTGAAGACACCAGCTCAGAGTTAGCCGCAGTGAGA
The DNA here is from genome assembly GCF_014898765.1 of Herpailurus yagouaroundi. Lineage (NCBI taxonomy): Eukaryota > Metazoa > Chordata > Mammalia > Carnivora > Felidae > Herpailurus > Herpailurus yagouaroundi. The sequence goes on along the minus strand of NW_024412377.1, from coordinate 30,030,819 downwards.
CTTCAGTACTAAGAAATTGTAATGGTGTTTATTTTGGATATGAAGAAAAATTAAATGACAGATTACAGGAAGAATACAGCCGAGAGCTTAAAAAGGCTATTTCATTTAAGTAGTTACTCTCATATTCTACCTGCTTCCCAAAGGTATTTTTGGCAGGTTGGTGGCTAACTTGAAGGGTGTAGAATCAATGGAACTACTTCACAGGGGGCAGAAAGGGGGTAATAATTGTAAAGAGGCATGGGGAACATTTTGTGGGGATGGAAATGTTCTATAATCTTGACTAAAGTGGTGATTACATAAGTGCATACATTTGTCAAGACTTGAAATGGGTGAATTCTGCCTTAGACATAAATTATACTTCAATAACATGGACTTATAAAGAAAATCAAAACAACTGAGTAGAAGGTGAATAACAAAGGAATGAAAGGGTAAACATAATAATACAACACTCAATTTCCCAGTGGCCAAGATAAAGAAAAAGAAAAAGGAAAAATACTAGTTTTTCAGAGGAGGTATCTTTTCCCCCAGCACTAAACTCAGCAAAATTTACTGAGTAGATCTTTATATCAGGATCACTTAAGACTCCCCCTTTGAATTACCAGACCATACAGTTTCCTTTGTCCTTTCTAGGTATTTTAACTTAGGGGATATGAGTTTGTTTGGAAGGTAGGATGGTCTCTTTGCAAAACTCCATGAAATTTAGTATTTTAAATTCCATTTTTTAAAACTAATAACAGTGTTGCTGGAAAACAACCATACTCTCTATATGCAACATCAAATCATGACATTTAGCTTTCAAATAGCCAGGCTTTCCTTCCCCCAGTTGCCAAAATCAAGGTATAAACTACCCAAATTTTCCCAGCAATGCTTGTTTAGCACTTTGTCTTTCATTTTGTTGGCCAGGTAGGGAATACCTGAGTGTAGGAAGTAGGCCCCTTTCAACAAATGGTGCTAGCAAAATTGTACCATATGCAATAAATAAAACTGGACCCTTGCCTTACATGATGCAAAAATTAACTTGAAATGGATCAAAGACCTAAACCTAAGAGCAAAAACTATAAAATATTATGGAAAAGCTTTATGACATTAGATGTGGCAATGATTTCTTTGATAAGACACCAAAAGCCCAAGCACAAAAGACAAACAGGTAAATTGAACTATATCAAAATTAAAAATTTCTGTGCATTAATGGACAACAGCTAACAGACTGAAAAGGCAACAACCTATGAAATGGGAGAAAATATTTGCTAATCATATATTTAATAAGGAATTAATATCTAGAATAAAGAACTACAACTCAACAATAACTACAACAACAACAACAACAAAGCCAAACAATACAGTTAAAAACTGGGCAAAGGAGGGGTGCCTGGGTGGCTTAGTCAGTTAAGCGTCTGACTTTGGCTCAGGTCCTGGTCTCCTGGTTCGGGAGTTCGAGCCCCGCATCAGGCTCTGTGCTGATAGTTCTGACCCGGGAACCTGCTTCAGATTCTGTCTCCTTCTCTCCCTCTCTGCCCCTCCCCTGATCGCACTCTGTCTCCCTCTCTCTAAAATAAATAAACATTAACAAAATTAAAAAGAAAAAACTGGGCAAAGGACTTGAATAGATATTTCTCCAAAGAAGACAAGCAAAAGACTAACAAACACATAAAAAGATGCTTAACATCACTAATCGGTAGGGAAATGCAGATCAAAACCACAATGAGATAACACCTCACACCCATTAGGATGGCTATATAAACAAAAGACAAATAAACAAACAAAACCCAGAAAATAACATGTATTGGCCAGGATGTGGAGAACTGGGACCCTTTACACAGTGATGGTGGGAATGCAAAATGGTGCAGCCTCTAGGGAAAAAAATATGGCAGTTCCTCAAAAATTTCAAAATAAAATTACCATGTGATCTAGCAATTCCACTTCAGGAAATATGCCCAAAAGAATTGAAAGAAGGGTCTTAAAATGATATTTTATTAGAGATTAATAAATGTTCCGTGCATTATTCAGAACAGTCAGAAGGCAGAAGCAACCTCAGTGTCGTGGACAGATGAACGGATAAACAACATGTGGCACACACATACAATGAGATATTATTCAGTCTTAAAAAGGAAAGAAATGCTGGCATATGCTACATGTCTGAGCCTGGAGGACATTATGTTAACTGAAATAGGCTAGTCACAAAAAGACAAATACTGTATAATTCCACTTATATGTGGTACTGAGGTAGTCATATTTATAAGATAGAAAGCTGGACAGCAGTTGCCAGGGACTGGGTAGAGGGGAAAGGACAAGCTGTTTAGTGAGTACAGAGTTTTAGTTTTGCAAGATGAGAAGAATTCTGGAGATTGGTTGTACAACAATGTAAATGTACTTAACACTACTGAAATGTACACAAAAAATAATTAAGAGGTTAAATTTTATATTTATGTGTGTTTTACCAAAATTAAAAAAATTTTTTTTTTTGATTAAAAAAAGAAGAACGAACCAGACTCCTTGGACTTGGGAATAAGGAAGAATGAACCCACTTCTAGAATAAACAGGAGGTACCCTGGAGAAGGTCTTACCCTCCAATCTGGGGTCCTGCCTAGAGCAGTGTTTCTCAAACCATCCGTGGTACAAGGCTAGTCTTTGTTTTCTAATTTCCAATCCCTTGCAGACAAATATACTACTTCTAGAAAAATAAAAAGACTGCAAAGGGCTGACCCAAATTTTTATTAGATTCCAAACATATATCAACTTGCTACACAATTTTCTAAGTGCTTGCTCTCAATTCCTGTGCTTATTTATCTCATGAGCCAGTACTGGCTGCTGGACCGCACCTTCCCTCTCACCTTGGGAAAGAAAGTGGCAAAGCAGGGCTCTGAATCTAGGCTGGGAAGTAAGAATTTGTCTTCTTAACATCAGCTCTTAAACACAATGAGCTTCCTCCAGTGTGGGAAAGTACTTCTCACCTCTGAAGAAGCTGGCCCTGGATGATGCAACTGAAGATTGGGCGCAGGCATGGGGTTCGAGGCTGCACTCTCACAGGCCCACCCTTGAAGTAAAGGAGCAGTCTTTACTTCTTGGGGGTTAGTCATGACGAGATGAACGGAGATGTGGACCACAGACAGAAATTTCCCTTGTTCCAATCCAACCTGCCCCCATACCAACATTCTTACGGCACAAATCAGAGCCCTCCATAAAAGCTATATGCTGAATAAAGACCAGGTTCTTTAAAAAAACAGTATTTGAAGGGCGCCTGGGTGGCGCAGTCGGTTAAGCGTCCGACTTCAGCCAGGTCACGATCTCGCGGTCTGGGAGTTCGAGCCCCACGTCGGGCTCTGGGCTGATGGCTCAGAGCCTGGAGCCTGTTTCCGATTCTGTGTCTCCCTCTCTCTCTGCCCCCCCCC
>NW_024412377.1:29849758-30027330 GCF_014898765.1 Herpailurus yagouaroundi | reverse complement strand
ATAAATAAACGTTGGAAAAAAAAAATTAAAAAAAAACCAACAGTATTTGAGTTGAGTACACTGAACACCTCTGTCTAGAGAATGCCAGTGTTTTATAGAAGCAAAGTGAGAGAATTATAGCTTTAAATCTTGTAGCTATTCTGTCTTTTCAGCAATTTTTATCTTCAAATTTATTTCCAGCAGTTATTCTTTTGAAAAATTTTGGAAACTCATGTATGAGAAAGAGCAAAAAAAAAAAAAAAATTTCAATTCAGGATTATCTAGGGCATTTAAAACTGATTTCTTCAGTCACTACTTTTTAAGACAATGAGAAACAGAGATGATTAAACAGAGTTAGGAATAGAACCAAAAGATGTCTTCCCTGGGGGATGGCCTAATTTTCCCTTGGCATAGAAAACTACTATAAAAATAAATCAACAATGTCAAGCAGGAGTAAAATGACACATTCAAAAAAAAAGTTAATGGATTTGAAAACACTTAAAAGTTGGTCCAGAAATCCCTGCTTTTAAAACCAACAGGAAACCAACAAATAAACAACAACAAAAAATACTTCAAGTCTCTATTCACATTGTCACTGGCCACAAAAATGGATTCCTTTCTGGGCTGCTTGAAGAAACGGAATTTGTGTACTGATTTTAATATAGACTCTGTTGAGTGCTTCCATAAGGAAGAGTAGAACAAATCAAACCAAATGGGCCTGAACACATGGCAGGAACTCAGGAAATACAAATATAAATAAGTAATGAGCAAGAAATATATTCCACCACCTTGAAAAAGCATTTCCATTACCAATCCATTACCTGTGTTCTATTAAATCAGTTCCTACAGGATTCTATACCTCCTTTCTCAAGAGACAGGAAATTGTCAACTCAAACCTTCAGCCTCATGGCTGGAGATTTATGTAAGTTGCCCAAAACAAAAGCCTATAAAGAGGCTGACTTGAAGAAAAAGGAGGTAAGGGGAACATTCCATTCAGCCAAAAGTATAATCACCACAGTTGCTCAACAGGTTAGTGGGAACACGGTAAGCCTCAGTGAGCACGAGCAGAGTAATCCACCTTATTGAAATCAGCTTTATTCAGGCTACCTATTTTACTGGTTTGTGGCCCACACTTACCCATTTCCCTAAGTATTAAATGAAAACTTAAGCTTACGGAAGGCTGATGTGAAACTTGTGTTTTCCAGTTTAACTCACTTTGCGAATAGTAAACATTTTTCACTTGACTGTATATGTCAACTTGTTTATTAGACTTACCAAGAAAAGGAGAACAGATTACATATCAACATGGTTATTATTACTAATCATTAAATAAACTAATCAGAGAGGGGCTGAAAGGTTTTTTGTTTTATTTTGTTTTAGCTTCAGTAAACTCTGCATTTGCTAATAGTTAATATTTCATGAAGCAAATGTAAAATCTTAAGCAAATGTCTTTCTCAAATCTATAAATTCTGATTAGATGATACTTTGTGCTGAATAATTTTCCCCTTGGGACATTTTTTTAAATTGAATTCTCAAAGTTATTTGTACAAAGTGAGTCTTTTCCAGCAACTGTGTTCTAACAGAAAAATGTCGGAAGCCCAACAAAAACTGAATCCCACCTTTGGTAGTTCTGCCCAGAAGAATTTTGTGTAGAACAGTCAGATTCCCCCTGCAATACTCTTATGAGGGCATTTCTGCAGTGCACTGTTTGTGCAAGAGATTCAAAGTGTCCGCGAGCAGTCCTTTCTCTTCTGACTAAGCTCCAACCTGGGCCTTCTATGCTCCTTTTTTAGTGCTCAGGCCACAGAAAAATCTCAGAATGTTTTCAGCTGCAATGGCAAGTCCACAGGTCACATTCTCATTAATTACAGATATTCTTCTAACATGATTCATTCAAAGCCAGCTCCAGGGTCACAGAATGAGGATGAGGAGAAATCACTCGTAATATTTAGTCATCACTATGTGAGTGGAAACCACAAGCTTTTTTGGCTCAGGGCCCATTGTTTATTATGAAGGAAAACCTCAAAGCCAAAGTCAATTATAGCCATGACTTGACAATCTGACACACTTGTTAACCCTGTTAGAATGAATACGGTCCAGATGAACTGTGACCCAGTCATCACAATTGCAGAATTATTAAGATTAAATAAAGGGCCTGACCAAAAGATTCCACTTGAAATGGTCCCTTCTTTCTGGTGAAGAGCTAATCAAAGATAATTTTTTTTTTTTTTAATATTCAGGATGCATAAGAAGATGAGACGCAACATGATGTTTCTAGAGAAAGAATGTTCTATTTTCTTCACAAACTGAACACATAATATTTTGGAAACTACATAAACATATCTCAGACTCATTAAATAGGGCACACTAACTCATAATGCTGGGTGTGTGAGTTCAAAGACGAGTGAGGGTGGAAAAAGGGACAAATGTGAAGCCTGTGGCAACTAGAAACAGAAAGACAGTGAGGAAAGGAAAACAGAAAGAGCCTTCTAAAATCACCACCACCTGCCTTATCACTAAATAGTTAAACAAGTCAGAAGGGTAAAATCTTTGAAGAGTACGCAGGCCTGGGGCCACCCAGGTGTTAGCAGTATCCTCTCCAGGCTCACGTTTATAGCCAGCGTTACTGCAGCCCTGCTCTCTTCCTTCCCAGAGGGGGAAACAGCCTCAGCGAGTGTAAGTAAAGCACAGAGGGAGCACAACACCTCAGAACTTCTGATTCTTAGTCTCGTGTTCGGCTATGCCATGCTGGCTCACACGATAGTCTTTTCAGCTTCCCTATTGGTCAATTTTTTAAATAATTACTGGTTGCTTTGTGATGAGAAGCAGTACACTACAGTTGTCAAAAGCAGAAGCCTGACTCTGAAGCCAGACTTCTGCATTCAAATCCCAATTCTGCCACCTGCTACCTGTGTGGCTTTGGTCAAGTTATAAGCCTCAACTTCCTCATCTATAACATGGGAACAATGATACCACCTACTTCATAGGGATGTTGTGGAGATTAAATGAATCTATACAAAGTTCTTAAACAAGGCTGGCATGGTGTAAGTATAATAAATATGTCATTATTATTATTACACCCTTTGCTTTGGCTATCAGGTGTTCCTCACCTCATATAAAAAGTATGTTTTCAAAAAGTTGTATGTAGAATATATTTGGTAAAATAATTTATATATTAAATACACCACAGCGGCTTGCTATTTAAAAAAAAAACTGGGGGAAATTATTTGGTTATGTAAGCAATCTGTCTTCAGTATAAACCTGTATAATTAGAATAATCTACTCTGTACATTTGAATTTTCTAAGGGTGAATCATTTGTGGTTTATTTTTATTTATTTATTTTTTTAACGTTTATTTATTTTTGGGACAGAGAGAGACAGAGCATGAACGGGGGAGGGGCAGAGAGAGAGGGAGACACAGGATCGGAAACAGGCTCCAGGCTCTGAGCCATCAGCCCAGAGCCTGACGCGGGGCTCGAACTCACGGACCGCGAGATCGTGACCTGGCTGAAGTCGGACGCCCAACCGACTGCACCACCCAGGCGCCCCTGTGGTTTATTTTAAATAATTACTTTTGTATTATTACTGAACTTTAGTGTGCAAAATAATCACCTGAGAAACTTCTTAAGATGCAGATTTCCAGTCCCAAGCCCACAAAGTCTAACTGAGTTGGTCTGAGATGCAGTCTAGAAACCTGTACCTTTAACCCCCTACCCCCACCCTTGACTCTGACACAAGGCAGTCTACAAAACCACTTTGAGAAATGCTGACCTCTATATAGGAATATGGTGGACAGGGATGATCAGTTACCTAAATATAACTCAGGAAAAAAGTTACATTTTCCTCTGTGGGTTTATGTCTCTTCCTGACACAAATAATATATAAACCTTTACTCACTTAAGGAACAACCTCTTCAGGGGTGCCTGGGTGGCTCAGTCGGTTAAGCGTCCGACTTCGGCTCAGGTCATGATCTCGTGGTTTGTGAGTTCAAGCCCCACGTCGGGTTCTGTGCGGATAGCTCAGAGCCTGGAGCCTGCTTCAGATTCTGTGTCTCTCCATCTCTCGGCCCCTCCCCTGCTCATGCTCTGTGTCTCTCAGCCTCTCAATAATAAATAAACGTTAAAAAAAAAAAAGAACCTGTTTAAATATTGCCTACTGATTTAACATGACTTTAAATGGATCCTTTATGGATGGGAATGATATTTTAATACACACACATATTCATGTATCCCATATCCGACAAGACATGCACGTTGAAGATTCAATCTACCGAACCAGCAATAACGGCAGCTTCTCTGGCAAGAAAAGTGACCATGGCTGACAGAGCTGTCAGGCTGGCAGGCTACTGGCCAGGGTCCAGGCTCCCACGCACGTCCATCCCCGTCTGATGTGTAAGCTAATAGCATTCTGGATCTATATCCTACCCACTCTCCAGCCAGCTCCTCCCCGCTCTCTCCAGCCACTTCTTTTAACAAGAAACTGTAATTGAATCTGACCATGTGTGGCTGAACAAGAGGCCTCTGTGATCCTGCTGTGTTTTAAAACTTCCATGGCTATTACATTGCTGGTGCCAGGAACGAAATGCAAATACTCAACCAATAAAGGTGACGTGTTCAAAGACTCTTTGTGATCACCACTGAAGAACAAAGGTATGTATATGCCTTGTTCGTGTGCAAGCCAGGAGATTTAGGTAATGTCTAATTGTGCTCTTCTGTGATAAAGGGAAATACAGTAAATCTTCATTTCATCACTGACAGAAGTCAATTGCAGCGAAGAAAAACAACCAGACACACATTCTCAATTACAGTGACCTTTACGAAAAGATCCTTTTAAATATTAGCTTCCCTTCGAACACTTTGCCACTTGGCAGTAAACAGTATACTCTAGCAGGTGAACACAGGAGAAATAGCACTGCAATTCTGGCTAACGAATCACATGCCACAGACAGTGCCATGAACTTAGTTAGCATGCAATAAATGGAAGGTGACAAAATTGGGTGGAAGGAAGGAGATGGGAGCAAAACACAACAGCAGAAGGGTATATATCAAGAGAGAGCACAGTCCTCTGAAAAGCTCATGAGATTAGGGATAGAGAGAGCTGAAGTGCGGCTCCAGCTACAATCACTCTCGACTGCAAGCTTCAGTCTCCTCACATGTAGTGTAAAAGACATGACCTGTTCTCCCCACTTTACAGAGCTAATATTTAAACTAGCACATTATTCAACTGTAAATATAACTAAGTCACCTACAATGCAGGAAAGTATCATTTGTTAACGGTCACCAAAAAACAAAAAGAACTTTTGCTTCAATTAATTCTATTTAAAACTAAAAACCTGGATGAATGATTTCCCAAGAAAATACTAATTACTGAGCAGACTCAGAAGAGTAGGAAAATCCCAATAGAGTATTTATCATGAGGGGATAGAAAAGAAAGCCAAAAATTAAGAAATTGCTACTTAACCTCTCCTCCACAAAAGCACCAGGTTTTGACACTTTCACAGGAGAATTTTATCAACTCTTTACAGAGTAGATAGATTTAATGGTATTCAAAACAGTCTGAGAGTATACATAGAAAAAGCATACAAAATTTTTATGAACCCAGTTTGACACGTGACAAAGAACAAACCATAACTATGTTAGGGTCATACCAAAGAAACAAGGATAATTTAATATGAGGAAATTCAGTAATATAGTTCATTGTATTTCTTGATCAAAGTATAAAAGTCATATGATCACTTCCACAGAAATATAATAAACAAATCCAATAAAATTCAGCATCTCTTTCAGATAAACATACCTCTGGTCTTTGTATGGTGTTTTCTTTGCATGGGATGCTCTTCCCTTGGATATCTACACGGCTTACTCCCTCATTTCATTTAAGTCAAAAATCACTTAGCAGAGGTTTTACCCCAATCACCATAGCTAAAATATAGCACCCTTTTTGCTACATCCTCTTATCTCTATTTTAGTTTTATTCTTTGCACTAACTACCATCTAAAATTTATGGATTTATTTAGTGTCTGTCGCTGCCTACTTGAATATAAGTTCCATAAAAATTACTGTATCCCCTGGGGCGCCTGGGTGGCGCAGTCGGTTAAGCGTCCGACTTCAGCCAGGTCACGATCTCGCGGTCCGTGAGTTCGAGCCCCGCGTCAGGCTCTGGGCTGATGGCTCAGAGCCTGGAGCCTGTTTCCGATTCTGTATCTCCCTCTCTCTCTGCCCCTCCCCCGTTCATGCTCTGTCTCTCTCTGTCCCAAAAATAAATAAACATTGAAAAAAAAAATTAAAAAAAAAATTACTGTATCCCCATAACCTAGAACAGTACCTGACATATTACAGGTGTTCAATAAATCTTTATTGAATAAATAAATGGAAGAGAAAGATATGGATTCATCCTTAATGTCTTGCATGTGTGAGTTTTCAAAAGTTATGCTTCATGGAGATGTATCGTTAAATTGAACAATATGAAATTGCCAATATTTGACTTTTTTTCACCTACAAAAAGGCCAATTAGGTATTTTAACCTAATAGAGTCACTCCTGTTAAAGTTCAAGAAAAAGATGTGTGCAACCATGATATTATTTAATATTGTTCTGGCACTATTAGTCAATACATTAGATAACTTAAATTGGGAAACATCTATTCATAATAAAAACTCTCAACCAAGTAGGATTAGAGAGAATATACCTCAACATTATAAAGGCCATATATGAAAACCCACAGCTAACATCACACTCAATGATGAAAACTGAGAGCCTTCTAAGATCAGGAATAAGACAAGGATGTCTACTCTTGCCACTTTTTTTTTTTTTTTTACATTTTTTATTTTATTTTTGAGACAGAGAGAGACAGAGCATGAACAGGGAAGGGGCAGAGAGAGAGAGGGAGACACAGAATCTGAAACAGGCTCCAGGCTCTGAGCTGTCAGCACAGAGCCCGACGCGGGGGCTGTGAGATCATGACCTGAGCCGAAGTCGGATGCTTAACCGACCAAGCCACCCAGGCACCCCCACTCTTGCCACTTTTATCCAACATAATACTAAAGTCCAAGCCACAACAATCAGACGAGAAAAAGAAATGAGGCATCCATGGTGGTAAAGAAGAAGTTAAACCATCACCATTAGCAGATGACATTATACTACACATAAAAAATCCTAAAGACTCCACCAAAAACATATTAGAAGTAATAAATGAATTCAGTAAAGTTGCAGTACACAAAATTAATCCCCATAAGTTGTTAGTGTTTCTATACACAAATAAATAAAGTGCCAGAAAGAGAAATTAAGAAAGTAACACAATTGCACCAAAAATAATAATATACCTAGAAATAAACTTAACCAAAGAGGTGAAAGAATGTACTCTGAAAACTATAAAACAATGATGAAAGAAATTGAAGATGACACAAACAAATGGAAAGATATTCCATGCTCATGGATTGGAAGAACAAACATTATTAAAATGTCCATATTACCCAAAGCAATCTACAAATACAATGTAATCCCTATCAAAATACCAACAATATTTTCTATAAATCTAGAACAAATAATCTCAAAATTTGTATGGAACCACAAAGACCCCGAATATCCAAAGCAATCCTAAGAAAAAAGAACAAAGATAGAGGTATCAGAACACGAGATCTTAAGATATACCACAAAGCTGTAGTAATCAAAACACCATGGCACTGGCACAAAAACAGACACATAGTTCAATGGAACAGACTAGAGAGCCCAGAAATAATCCCTCACTTCAATGCTCAATTAATCTATAGCAAATGAGGCAAGAACACACAGTGGGGAAAAGACAGTGTCTTCAATAAATGGTGTTGCAAAAACTGGATAGCTACAGGCAAAAAAATGAAATTGGACCACTTTCTACACACCACACACACACACACACACACACACACACACACACACACACACCCCCCTCAAAATGGATTAAAGACCTAAATGTGAGACCCCAAACCACAAAAATCCTAGAAGAGAGCACTGGCAATAATTTCTGTGACATCAGTTGTAACATTTTTCTAGATATGTCTCCTAAGGCAAGAGAACAAAAGCAAAATAAACATGTGGGACTCCATCAAAATAAAATGCTTCTACACAGCAAAGGAAACCATCAACAAAACTAAATGACAACCTACCAAATAGAAGATATTTGCAAATAACCTATCCAATAAGGGGTTAATATTCAAAATATATACAGAGGAGTCATAAATTCAGCAGAAGAAAAGATTCTTTTTACAATGGCATAAAAATGTGAAAGATCTATTTAAAGAAAACTTAAAAATACTACTGAGAGGTAAAGAGATGTGACTAAGTAGAAAGACATACTCTGCTTTTGGTTTAAAAGAACCAATACTGTAGGGGCGCCTGGGTGGCTCAGTCAGTTGAGCGACCGACTTCAGCTCAGGTCATGATCTCTCAGTCTGTGAGTTCGAGTCCGCGTCGGGCTCTGTGCTGACAGCTCAGAGCCTGGAGCCTGCTTCAGATTCTGTGTCTCCCTCTCACTCTGCCCCTCCCCCACTCTTGCTCTGTCTCTCTGTCTCAGAAATAAACATTAAAAAAAAAATTTTTAAAAAGAACCAATATTGTAAAACTATTTAAATTAATATATAATATAACTCAATTCCAGTAAAAATATTACCAAGAATTGAGGTGGGGGGAGGTGTTTCCTAGATAACTTAGAGTAAAGTCATGGATACCTATAAAAATAGAAAATTTTTACTAAGAAGAATAATGAGAAGAATAATGTAGGAAGGCCTACAACAATGAAAAGTTTGGTGCTGCTACTTGAACAGACCAATTAATAGAACAGAAGAGAGAGCCCATAAATTGGCTAAAATTCATATGTAAGTGCAGTGTGTGTAACGATGTGATTTCAATTCAATGAGGAAAACTAGATCATCCAACTAAAAAGTGTTACAGCAACTGGCTAACCAAGAGGAAAAAATTAAACTGGAGCTCTGCTGTTGTAGGCTGGAAAAATAGTCCCTCCCAAAATATCCACCTTAAATCCCTGGGAGCTGTGAATATTACCTTATTTGGAAAAAAAGGTCTTTGCAGATGTGATTAAGGACTTTAAGATGAGGAGATGGTCCTGGATCATCTTGGGTGGGCCCCAAAAGACATCAGAGGTATCCTCGTAAGACAGAAGAGGAAACCAACACAAAGCACAAGGCATTGCCAAGATGGAGAAGAGACTGGGGCAATGTGGCTACAAGCCCAGCTAGCAGGCAGCCTCCAGAAGCTAGCAGAGGCAGGGAACAAATTTTCCCCTAGAGCCTCTGTAAGGAATGCGGCTCTGGTGACACCTTGATTTCACACTTCCGGCCTGCAGAACCGTGAGAGAATTAAGTTCTGTTTTTCAGGCCACCAAGTTTGTGGTAATTTGTTACAGTGGCCACAGTATACAAATATACCTTCCTCACTCCCTTCACTAAAATAATTTCAGGTGAACAGAAATTTAACTCTAAAAAATAATTTTAAAATTGGCGAAATAGAAAGATGGGAGAATCTGAAGAATTACCTTAGATGGGAAGCCTTCCTAACTAAAACAAAACCCAAGAAGGAAAAAATTCCTAAAGGTGACTACATTAAAATAAATTTGATAGCACACTGCTCCAAATAGGCTTGTGTGTGTTTACACACAAAGTAAATTACTGAGGTATCTCTATAAATGTTGAACTAATACTGACCGCTGATTATTGGGTGATATTAACAATGTATAATTTATAGGAGGGTGTCAAAGATCTTACTTACTATTGAAGAGAATGAGACACTGAGAAGATACCTTTTAGAACCTACTGGATAGTAAGTCCTTGCTAGAACCAAGGCCAGGGAGCTGGCCTTAGAATTTCCAGGTTATTGTTCTAACTTCTAACAGCTAATTACTTTGATGAAGGATCTAACTTTAATGTTGTATGTAATTTTCATGTCTGAGAGTTTAGGTAATACATGCACATAATGAACAAAACTTTCCAGCAGTGCTAACAGGCAGACTATGGAACTGCGAAGGCCCCTTTCACTTTCACACACACAACCCCATTCCTGTTCCTTTGTTCACTACTTAAAACATACCTACCACCTTCATTTCTTGGCTCTCCTCCCAGAGGGAGTCCAGGTATAGATGAACAGATATGTATATAGATACATCCACTGCTTAAAAACACGGGTAGACATCATGTTTTATAAGCTGGTTTCTGTTTTTGCTTGTAGGTTGGTTTTGTACTTAGGAGATTAGGCCACATCCATCCACATATACATCTAGCCCATTCTTTATACTTTCTTGATATCTTTCATTGTATGGATAGGCTATACTTTTCTAAAACAATACCCCATTGAAGGACATTTACATTGTTTTCAGTCTTTTGCTTTCCTACACAATACTGAGCTTAATATCTTTGGACATACATATTTGCCCACTTGTGCAAAACTTCCTGAAATACAGTTGCCAAGTCAAAGGGTATTTGCGTTTTAAATTTGTATAGATAGTGCCAAATTTTTCTCCAAATGATGCTCACTATGTTTAGCAAATTTTAAAACATGGCTCTGTTTATTCCTCTCTCCTCAGTTAATTTTTTTGTATGTTTCTGAACAAGTTTCTTTAAGTATAAAAAAAACCCTAATAGTAATAGAAAATAATGACTCCATTAAAAACTGAGTGTCAACAGAGGCACAATCTACAAGCTTATCTGACTGCCAATGATGCGTTGACATACATTAGCTTATACACATACAAATTCTATACAAAAGGCAGCTAAGTGTGCACTATTTAGTTGGCCAGCCTTGATATGACCCTCTTAGCTGCTGTAATATTATCCAACTAATGGTTCAGAGATGTTCCATCTGTACTGTCTGGTTATTAGTACACACTGTGAACCACCACCACTGACATGCCACAGTAAGGTCTGTTCTGCTACAACATGTACAGCAGAGGATGCAGTGCTCCCCCCCCCCACACCCCCAAAGGCCCTCAAATCTCTTTAGCATTTTTGTGTAGGGTGCTTTCACTCACAACAGCAGCACCTGTCTTTGTCAGAGGGCTATCAGCAGGTTGCTAAAGCCCTGGAAAGCTGGTAGTACATGGGAATGTCTCCCCCCAACCCCACCTGCAGCCATTAGCAATAACCAATAGATACTGGGGTATAAATACTCCAGTTACCATGCCTCTGACCAGGGTCTCCAGGGTTACCCTGCAGAGCGAGCCAAAGTGACCCCCTTGAAACTGTGCTTGATACTCCCTTACTTGGTTTCATTACAGTTCTCCACTCTCCTCCTGGTTTTCTCTATGGACGCTTCCTAAAAAATCACCTTTATATGAATCTTTTTCTCAGGTCGGCTTCTAAGAAACCCAAGCTATTGCTTCTTTTGGCTAAGATCAAGTGTAGTATCTGTTCTTACCAGTTTAAGAAATCCAAGCTAAAACAATGTGTTCTTTTATGCAAAATAGCTCATAATGATTAGCAGATAGGGAACTTATATTGCTATAACACGTACACTGATTTGGTTTATAAGTGATTTTTTTCCAGCACAGTAATGTTTTGAAAAGTGATCAGTGTCCAGCTTTCTCATAATTTAAGAGAAAACTTTAATATTATATAAAGACACCAAGAAAAAAACCTGACTATACCTCCAGCAATACAAAAATACATATGGCCAAGTTTATTTAATGTAGCTCTGTTAGAAATTGCAAAATACTGGAACACCCTAAATACCCACTCATAGGAGATAGCTGAATAAACTATGTGCCTCCCTACACTGGAGCACTATGCAGCTGTGGAAAAATGAGAAGGAGCTCTGGGAACCGATGTAGAGTGATCTCCAGGGCATAATCCTAAGTGAAAAATAGCAGAGCCCAAAAGGGTATTTATATTATGCTACCCTTCATGTGAGAAAGGAGAGGGTGTAAGAAAATACTCACAAATCTGTTCGTTTGTGCAAGAGACCTACAGGAAAGATAGGGCAGAAACTAAAGAGATTAATTACCTGCAGAGGTGGGTGGGGAAGAGACTGAGTGAGGCAGGCTATGGGCAAGAAAAACAAAGATGAACTGTGGCACATCTTGTGGTATCAGAAAGTAAGGAAGTGCTCAAAAAAAATACAGGGATCTGTCAAAAGAGGACAGGAGTTATTCTGAAGGAGATTCTTTTAGCCAAAGTTGGAACAATTTGAGCAAAAACCTAAATAATGATAGTACTGAATTTTAACCCATAAAGTATTTTGAAGTCCACACTGATATAAAAAATACTTGAAAAATAAGTAAATGTGGGAGAAGGGACAATTCTTCTTTTAGTAGAATTCCAATTAATAAATGTGGAAGAAACAGGGAAATAGAAAATCACCATGAGGCAAACACCACAGTAATAACTACTGCAGGCAAATCTACCCACGGATAATAAAATTAGAGAGCCAAAGTTTAAAGAGGGGCAGGATTTTCAGAGCTGTAAAATATCACCCCCAAATAATTTATTAACTCAAAATAATGACAGTAACTTACAGTGGAGAAACTTGGCAGATATCACCTTAACCAGGTGACCAAGGTCAACCTCACCACCGATAAGACATACTGACATGACATTCTTGATATGATGAACCCAAAGGGATACAACATCAGCCCTGTATTATGTTTGCCTAAAATACACAGTTTCATTCCAATTGTGTGAAATATCAGACAAATCTAAACTGAGAGACAAAATGTACAAAATAACAGACCAGTGTTCACCAAAAGTGTCAAAGTCATGAAAGACAAGAAAGACTGAGAAACTGTAAAGACTGGATGAGACTAGGGGCACCTGGGTGGCTCAGCTGGTTAAGCAACTGACTTTTGAAATCGGCTCGGAGTTTGATCTTGCAGTTTATGAGATGGAGCCCCGAGTCAGGCTCTGGGCTGACAGTGTGGAACCTCCTCGGGATTCTCTCTGTCCCTCCCTCTCTGCCCCTCTACCCAACTCTCTCAAAACAAATAAATAAACTTTAGAAAAAAAAAAAAAGACTGCATGAGACTAGGGAGAAACAACTAAATGTAATATGGTGATATGGGACCCCTGACAGGATCCCTAGAGAGAGAAAGAATATCAGTGGATAAACTGGGGAAAATCAAGTAAGGTCTGTTGCTTCATCAATAATATTGTACCAATATTAATTTTTCTAGTTAATTCTAATTGCTAAATAGTTGTACTGTGGTTATGTAAGGTGTTAACATTAGGGTAAGTTGGGTGAAGAGTGTACATGAGCTCTTTGCAATTTTTCTGTAAGTCTAAAATTAGTTTAAAATGAAAAATTAAGAACCCAAAATTCTACAATACTACCTTTCTTTTGTGTAAATTTATCTGTTTTAGTGGCTTTAAGAAACACTACAAGTTCATCCATGTTGAGCTATTTCAGGGAATCTGAGCAGGCAGGCTCTACTCTGTCTATGTACGTGTTACGTACATAGTTCTGCAAATAAAAGAAGTCCTTAATGACAGACCTACAGACTGCTCCCCTTCATTTGCTTTTAACTCTCTTCAACTAAGATAATGCATATGGTGATTTTCCTTTTTTTAGTCATAGATAGAATGGGCTTCATACAATGGGTTTCCACTGGGCTAAAACTGATGAAACTGACCTACTTTAAAAATTCACCATTTTAGGGGCGTCTGGGTGGCTCAGTTGGCTAAGTGTCTGACTTTGGCTCAGGTCATGATCTCACAGTTCATGGGTTCAAGCCCCATGTCAGGCTCTGTGCTGACAGCTTGGAGCCTGGAGCCTGATTCAGATACTGTGTCTTCCTCTCTTTCTGTTCCTCCCCCACTTGCACTCCGCCTCTCACTCTCTCTCTCAAAAATAAATAAAGATTCAATTTTTTTTTTTTTTTTTTTTTTTTTTTTTTTTTTACCATTTTAAGAGTCCTAAGATACAAACAAATGCCTAGGTTCAGGACTATGAGTACCTGGCTTATTTTTCATGCTCAAGAATAGAACAAGAAATGGAGAGTTAGAACCTCAAAGCAGCCATTGTTACATTCTTTCCTATTCATTAAACATAATAATTTTTCTTATTTTAAAGGGTTGTTTTCTTACTTAGAATATGCTGGAGAAACCCAATATGGGTTGTCTTCGGCTGCTTTAGCATGCCGCAAAATGGCTTCCCGGGGATTGCTGTCATCAGTTTTGTCCAAAGCAATGTTCTTCACAATGTATGATGACAGAGTGCCCCCATGGGTTCCAACCCGGCCACCACGACCTGTTTCAAAGGAAAAAAACCAATCAGATAATGGAATGAGCATGATAGTATATATGTATACCTTGTATACACTGTACTTATCTGAAAAGGCTGAGAGTCCTTCAGTCCTGGCTTCCAAGGTGGCTGGTTACATGAGTAACAGAGTGAGGCCAGAACTTCACATTTACCCGATTTTTGGCATCCCCTATGGAATCAAGGTTTGGAGCACTCTGGGGCTTCTTCAGACCTTGGTTTGAGGTGCACAGATCTCAAGAATACTTCAGTATCATCCTTTCAGCTTTCACAACCAAAGTAGGAAATCACCAAACCTTAACTTTCCCATAACATTTTTAAATAGAAAGAGATGTTTTTTTGATGTGTTTTAGCTGTTTAACTTACATAGTGATACTAATGCAGCAGGAATTACAAATACTTTGCCATGAATATGCCTTAAAAACATTCCTCACTGGGGCGCCTGGGTGGCGCAGTCGGTTCAGCGTCCGACTTCAGCCAGGTCACGATCTCGCGGTCCCGGAGTTCGGTCCCGGAGTTCGAGCCCCGCGTCAGGCTCTGGGCTGATGGCTCAGAGCCTGGAGCCTGTTTCCGATTCTGTGTCTCCCTCTCTCTCTGCCCCTCCCCCGTTCATGCTCTGTCTCTCTCTGTCCCAAAAATAAATAAACGTTGAAAAAAAAAAAAAACATTCCTCAGGCATGAACATTTGAAATTCAATTAATAAAAATAACCAATATTTGTTAGACACTATTTTAGCCTTAAACAAACACATCTTAGGGCTTGCCATCTTCCAGGTACCTTGTAGGAGAGAAAACAAGTAAGTTGAATACACTGATTCACGTTATTTTATGGTGCTGGAACTGCTCCAGTAGACAGAAAGCTCTGTAAGGGCAGGGATTTGTTAAGATCTGCTAGATCCTTAACAGCTAGCCTGGTGCCTGGTACTCAAAAATGCACGACATTTTAGGAAAAATTAAAAAACAAAACAAAACAAAAACGCATGAAGAGCCAAACTGTGCTAAAAAATTAATTCTATAAATCAAAATAAGAGACTAAATAAGGCAGGAAAGAATTCATTGGGAAAGGATTTGTATGGCCAGTAACTATTACGGTACTTAGAGGAAGGAGAGAGCTCTTCAGGCTGAGGTGGTTGGGGAGGTCTTTGGGAAGAGGTAGATCCAATTTGCGAAAGCTCAGAAGGCAGAGGTCACTTTGAGTGAGCAGAATGGCTTAAGTACAAAAGTATAGAAAGAGGACAATTCAATCAATGGGCATTTGCAGGCAGAAATGAACCAACAGCCAGTCGTATCAGAAGATCAGAGTAGGAGAGAAGTGAGGTGGAATGCTCAGAAGTGAGGTTGAGTACACTAAGGAGAACATTGATTCTCTGAAAATGCAAATGGAAGTGGGAAGCTTATGAAATTTGGGGGCAGTAGCAACATGAAAGCCAGAGGAGTTGGGGCGCTGGGGTAGCTCAGTTGGTTAAGCACCTGGCTTTGGTTCAGGTCATGATCTCATGGTTTCATGAGTTCAAGCCCTGCATCAGGCTCTGCGCTGACAGCTCACGCTGTCTCTGTCTCTCTCAAAATAAATACACTTAAAAAAAAAATTTTAAAAAGAAAAAAAAGAAAGCCAGAGAAATTGTAAATAAAAGCTGTGTATAAGATGGATGGAGGCAGGGTTGGGAGCAGAGAGAGAGAGACTGACTTGAGATAAGATGCCTAGTTAGAAGGGCTTTTCAATAATCCATGTAAGAATACTATTTGGGAACTTTGATTAGAATGGTGGCAGGGAAAATGAAAACAAAAAAAAGTTAAGATAGAGATGTGAAATGTTTCCAAAGCTGAAGGTGCAGGCCAAACAGATGTAGGCCCACAGCTGAGGTTCAAGACGAATGAACAAGTTAAAAGCTATATATAGGCTTAGGAGCTTAAGACAAGGGAAACCACACAAGCGATAGCTAGTAAAATGGGATTCCAGTAGAGGCATGTGTTCATGATAGCCAACGCTGTCTTGCTTTCTTCTGGTACCTATTTTCGTAAAAACTCTAAGGACCTTTATTCATCTTGTAGGGGAATGGGCAGCTCCATTATATCAACAAAGAACTCAGTGATTGTAACTTTTTGCCTTGTGTGAAACCTAATCCAGTCTGGATTCTAGTTAAAGTACCCAAATGTTGTATATGAAGCCAATATTGAGAGCAGTGGTTTTATCACCAGGTTCTAGGAGCCCCAAAGTACTACCAAGGTCACCTAAAAGAGCTCAAGTTAGACAGCAAGCAGAGAGGGCTCTAGGCTTCCTCTCCATTTTTATCAGTCTTATGCATCAGGATTCTGCATCAGATCTTTAAACAAAAAGTTGCTAAAAAGAAAATGTCTAAAAACCACCATGTGGTAAAATCTCTCTGAAGACAAAGCAGCATCCAGGCAGAAAGCATCTTTCCAATTCTATACCAGTGACCCCACCCGGCCCCTCACCCCCCTCTGCAGATCACAGGTTAGACCACAGTCACCTGGGCCTGCTACAGGAGGTTCAGGTTTATGAGACTTCAGGGGATCCAGTCTGTCCTTCTCCAGCTGTTTCCTTGTACTCCGTTGGCGGGGCTCACGGAACATAGGCAAGGCATGAGCTACGAGAAGTCACAATTGAAAAATTTTATTATAATAATAACCCTTCCATCCCAAAACATAGCTGAAGCATGACTAACTAAAAGATGACATGGAAGTCATAATGACAGCCTTCATCTAATAATAAAAGACAGTCTTACTGTAACCAATTAGCCAATTTTGTTTGAGACCAGACTCATTGTTCACCTCTGCTGGCAACTAACGCCACTCAGGAAATACTGTCAAACACTGTCACGGAGACACCAGTGAGGCTCCCCATCTCCCAAACCACGGGTAGCAGTTAAACTTAATTTCTGTGGTTTTGAAAAGAAACACTTAATGGGACTGCTTATTTTTTCTTGTAGGACCCAAATGTGAATAATGCCAACAGCTTGCCTGTCAGCCCTGAAGTTTCCTTAGATGCCTCATAAACACTGGAATCACTTCACACGTTTCTGAAATGTGACCACCTCTCAGGAGGAGTTGACAACACTGAGTAACCGGAAGGGAGGAGCACTTAGCCCACTAAGTGGGATAAAGATTGCCTTGAATGCATGGAGGTGCCTGAATCTCCTGGCATGGTGACTTGATGGGGACTTTTCCCTACTTCTATATGGTGGACAAAACAAAAGAATAAGAATCAAAGTAGTATTTGTCCCATTGCTATTGGTTGCTCACTCAATGTCAGAATTAAATTTCATAATATAAAACAGTATATAAATGTAAAAGGGTAACAGTGATATTCTGCGGGACAGCAAGAGGGTTATCGGGGGGAAAGTTAAGTAATGATCTTTTTCTTGACCAAAAAATATACCAGAATTATTTCTTTGGATCCTTACATGCTGAGTAAAACCTCTTTTAAAATAGAAAAAAGTTTTTCCACGGGAGTGGGGAAGAGAAGGTAATGGGTTAATAGAGGTTCAAAGGGAATTTATAATATGAATGACAGAAATGTCTAAAATACCTAAAAAATTCTTCTAGTATCCCCCTACCCCTACCACCAGCTGGGGTCAGGACCATCTCCCTCACCAGTAAAACATGCCTGCCTTGAGTCAGGGGAGCTGAGAAACAGTCACTAGTCACTCTGTTGGGCAACACGACACAACAGTATTTTTAGGAGGGGGAAAAATAGCTTTTCACTTCAAACGACTGGAGGAATTTAAGTAGGCCGCGTGTAATTACATGAGCTAGACTGGTTGTGACACCGACTTTAACACTTCTACTCTTGCAAAAAGTGCCATGGGATCTCCTTACTGATCGTAAGCTCCAAGGGACTTGGTCTTACAGGAGACCCACCACCAGAGAGAAAACCCAGCAGTACAGCGCCCCCTGGGCTTTAGATGGAGACCCCGGTAAAGTCCACAGAGCATCAGCTCATCACAATTGCTACTGCATCCAAGACGTCCTTCCTAGACACTAGTGGTGACAGATCTGAGGCTGTGGCTCTGGGAAAGACAAATCTGTCAGATTAACAAGGTTGTGTGACAAACCGGACAGAAGCTACTTATTCTGGTAAGATTTCTGGTGCCCACAGTAGTTCATTTTGTATCTAAATGTCTCTGGATCTATCACATGGTCACGGAGTCTCAGAGGGAGCTGACGGAGACCCTTTGCCTAGTCTCCTCACTCTGCTGATAACGTTCAGTTGTTCAACATCATACTGCAAGTCAGTAGTAAAACTGGACAAATCCAGGTCTCCTGATTCCAAGGCCAGCACTCTTTCTTGTTTATTCTTAGAACAGATTGTTATTCTTTAGAAGGCTGCTATGGAGTAATGCATTAGGCTCAAATAGGCTTTTCCCTTTTGGGTTGAAAGTTACATGAAATTACCCTGTCTCTGTGATGAGTCACAGAAGCTAAAGCAGTTAGCTGTTACATGACTCGCAGTTCTGTCCACATGATACTTTGTACTATATGCCTGGACTGTGAAAACTTTTTCTGTCTCTAAAGCCATGAGATCAACACCACATTACAGTAGAAGAGAGAGAGAAGACGATGGAGAGACCATGCTAACAACTTACGGGTGATGATGTAGTCCTGGGTTAGAGTCTCGGCTTGTTTCGCCTTCCGCTGGGTTTTAACCACACATAATTTTGCTCCCCTGGGGTGGGTAAGAGCACATTATTTTCTTTACTTGGTCTTACAAACAGAAAGTCATGTCAAAAACATGAGATACTTTCAGGAACACACTCTGTGCACACCATCTCGCCATGTCCTTGACTTTCTAAGGGATGGCAAAAGATGGGGCCTTGGTGATAAGGGATTAAATTTATGGGAAAGCAAGTCCGTCAGTCAGTGGTTACCACTGAGGGAAAGGGTTGGAGAGGTAATCAGGCAACAGAACACTAGTTTAAAAAATCTGTAGAAATAACCCAAAGATGTAAGTGAAAGAGATACAAGTAAAATTAACCAGTCTTTTCACCCTGAAGGTCACACGGTTCAAATATTAGTTTCATATGAAAGCAACCTGGGTGGTCTCCACCCCAAGTGGCATTCGTCCACATCTCTAATGTAAGAGTACGAGTGTCTGGAACTGAGTTGGCTTGGCAGTGTTGTCACGGGGCTACTGCCCAAGAATGCGTGGGGTTAACCAAAAGTTTGATTAGGACATTTCACTTCTTCTTTAGCAATAATGAGCTATCCCTCTCAGGAAGCAAATACAAATAAAAAAATTTCTTAAAGATTCCACACATAGAAGCTTCCAAATGGGTGCTATCAAATGGGGCTCATCATTTTCTCAAATGAAACAGACTCTCTCTCTCTCTCATTCTAATTACATTAGCATTTTCAATTCCTTTATTAAAAAACAAACAAAATCCTGTTTGTTCTTAAACACAATAAAAACTTTATTTTACAGGGCAAGAGTTCCAATGCTAGTGCACAAAGTTCCAAGGGAAGACCGACTGTCTGCTTCTATTTCTACCCAAACGAATTATAGCAATGCATATTCATTAACAGAGGATGAGTTTCCTTTCCTCAAAAAGGATGTGGGACCCAAAATAGGTTTATGGAGGACCCCAAAGAATTTAGCATGTGAACTTTAATACTACCTGACCAAGGCTCCCTCTAAAGAAAGAGCTAACCAAGCATCGTACCTTAACAGAGACAAACAAAACCATCCTTTTTTGGGGGGTGGTGACAAATGTCCGCCTTTGTGCCCAAAGAAAATGCACACAACTGAGGAACTGGTTGAGCCTCCGGTGAAGTTTTCAGACTTTTGAAACACATTGGTATATTTAAGTCTAACATTTGGGGTGGGCATGGGATTGAAGAGGAAACAATTTGTGCTGTCCCCTTCTGCTGGCAGAGAACAACCCCACACATCCAAACTGCTACCTGATAAAAGCCCAAACAGAAAGGGAACAAAACAGACTAGCTGTTTCCATTTCCTGTGAGGGGTGAGTTCCCTGCTTTGTTAATCCCCTACATGTATCACAGCTAATGCCATGTCCAGGGTGGTATGCAAAGTGGGCAGGATTTTTCCCCCCTTTGCACTCAACATTTCAGCTAAAGGACTGCAAATCCCCAGGAAACTTTCACTTTGAATTCTGTATGGATCAAGGGCAATATCCAAATCCTCTTTAAAGTACAATACCAGGAGTTTGAGGCTTTACTCTGTGCCAGCTGCATTTTCTAAAAGGGTGGATCCCCATCAAAGGGGGCAATAAGTAAAAGCAGGGTAGGAAAAGAAACCCTCCCCCCAGTTGTTGTCATCCATCTAAAACAGGCAAGACCCTTGAAATACCTCTGACTCTTGTTGGGGTCATAATACACTTTAGCCAATCCATTTCCAGTTCCTACCATGATCTGGTTCAGCTTTGGATGCCACAGGCAGCGGACAACACTCTGAAAAGGAAAGGCATGGTAATCAACTAAAGAAGCCAAGTAAAAACGGGAAAAGTCCCGCTGGTGCTTTGATGGCTAGAGTCAGTTTACTAAACTGAATATCATCCTGATGGTTACCCGTAATTTTTAGGACATTCTCCTCTAAACTATAAGGCTGTGTCCCCGAGGTTCAGTTCTATTCCATCACTTGTTATCTGTGTGATACCCTTTAAAGATGAACAAGTTGTTCCTTCCGACACCCCTCCTCTCATTTCTTGATAACCTTGCAACCACAAGGTTAGGCTTCCCCAGCTCCACTGCCATGTGAAGCTGGCATCTCGGAATGCTGAACCCACATAACTCAGTTCTGCTTACCACTGAAGCAGATTTAGATCTCAGTGTTTCATGTTTTTATACACACAATATGTCCCTCTGGACAGCAGATTGAAGCCAGGTGGTTATTGTTTTTAGTTCACAAAGATCCAAATCTCATAAAGCTTTTTCAGGAACAACACATATTTGCAGGCATTGAATAATATCTCCCTATCTATGAGATAAACCAGCAGGACAATAGCAGAAGTAAAACAGAGACACGGCATACAAAGACTTGACATTAACCTGAATGAAAAGCTATTTAAGAGAAGGTCCACTGGAAGTTACGATCCTTTGAATTCATTACTGGTAAGGAAAATAAGTGGTGCCCTGGGGTCAAAAAGAATGAGTTCTCAGTGAGAACTACAACCTGTTTTTAATTTCTGTCTGTAGTAAGAGGGCCGAGGTGGGAGGTTTAGCAGGGGGGAAATGATGAAGGGGGGTGGGGGAAGATGAAGCTAAAATTGGTAGGCAGAAACACCATGTGCTAGGTTCTGTGGATCTCATTCTGATAGAACAAGTAATGAGTGGAAACATCAATTCAAGATTTATTTAGAACCATCATGAGCCAAGCAACGCGCAAGGACTAAGAAAAAAGGGTACAATTAGATACTGCTATTTTAGGTTCTAATAGTAAAATGAAAACCATGGCATCCTTGTCTCCCAAATCTCTCTCGGGCTGAGTCTCTCTGGTTTCCTCTCCCTAACCATCCTGCTCCTTTGTTAAGACAGAGTATCTGTGAATCTCCTCAATCCCTTTTGATAGAAATCCTGGCTCCCCACCTGCCTGGCAAAAAGTATGCATACAGTTATTCGGCTACAAATGCTTCTCTGAGATTCCTGAGGAACTTAAGAGGAAATGTAAGAGTCTGCAGGACTTCAAATTCATGTCTGATAATACTCTTTAAGAGCGGTTCTTAAGCTCTGCACCACTGAAGACAGCTGAGATGTTCTGCTGAGAAAATAAAATCAGAGTGGCTGTTTTTTCCTGGTTGGTAGGCAGTAAAATGAAGTTAAAAGGGCAGGTTTTTACAATTTTAGGTTTTCTTTCCACAACTTTTCTTAAATCTATGGTGCCTGCTACCCAGTGTCTACCAGCAAGTGCTAAAAGATGATAAAACATACAATAGTGAGTATTAATAAAAAAAAAATCAGAAACAGTAAGCATCTTATATATAGAATGGCTTCTGGGGGAGGGTTGTCATTTTGTACACATGTCTGTGAAACCCACTTGATAATGTATGACTGTAAAAGACACATTTTATCTAACAAAACTGTGCTTGGTTGGTAAGATGGAATTAAGTATACCAACAGTTCATGGTCTACAAAGCACAGCCTGACTTACAGGTGCTCTGCCACTGAGATTAATTTGAGAACCAGGCCTTGACCACTGCAAATTTCCAGGTCATGGCCAGGTGCACGGAAACATGAGAAAAGTCACAAACATAACTTCATAAACCCTACCAAGAATAAGTTCATCCAAGTCAATACTCACCCTCATGTCACTGCTATATGTCATCATGCGAAGACTGCCCCTTTTAAAACTGTACCCCACAACTGTGCTTACTCTGCTTTTTCGTGTTTCTAAAACATGTTCCACCTTTTAACATAATATATAATTTGTCGTTAATTTTGCTTATTATCTGCCTCCCCAGTGTGAACATAGTTTGCACACAGGCAGAGATCTTGGTGTGTTTCGGGTAGGAGTGTTTCCCAAATACCCAGTTTAGTGTGTGGTACTCAATAAATATTTGTTGAAGGAATGAATTAAAAGTTACAGTTCACCCAAGCCTAAATGGACTGCTTTGCTAAGTGGAGTTAGAGACGATTTTCAAGTTAAAATCGTTACTACCTATGGAGAACAATTTTATTTCTCTAGATCATTATTATACTCAAATATCCTACAAACAAAGTAGGGTTCGTTTCCTCCCAGTGTAGTCCTAAATAAAGGGATGTGCATGAACCAGAGAGAGAGAGAAGATAGTAAGAGGGACTTTCAAGGGCCCTCCGAAATCCCAGACACCTACAGATGGCCCCAGGAGAGTCTTAAGGACATAGTATTAAAGGTATTTCTCTTCCTTGGTTCTCTAGAAGTCTGGCTAAGCAGTCTAAGATTACTGGTTCTCAAATATGTTTTCAAGTGAGCAGGGTGCAGAATTGGAGAAGATCCACAGTGTAGGCCTGGTAAATTCCAAGACACCCAGCCAAATAGGCAGTTTCCAGGGGCAGCAGGTTACCGTTACTCTCTCCCTCTACGCTGAGGGTGTAAATGTTAGAGAGAGGCAACTGCCCAGGCCAACAGACCAATGTCTGATTGCTTTCTAGGGAGTCCAAAGTCAGGGCACTGCACCTCTATTCCTGTTCACCTCCTCTACCCTCTACAGCTCTTAGACGCACACATGGCTGGTCAGCATAAACGCTCAGGGAGAAGCACATTTACCCTCCTTTTCACATGGAAGCAGGGAGAATGCAAATAAGACCCGCTGAACTAAACAGTCATTCCAGAGCTCCATCCATTGTGGCGATGAGTCACCAAAGCAGCCAATGAGGGCTCTGCGAGCAGTCTAACTTAGGCAAAGGATACTTAAGGCTCAATTACCCTAAGACTGGTTATTAATCAAATACTACAGGGATTCCAAAACATGGAATGAAGAAACAGAATTCAAAGTCAAAGGTGGGTGGGCCTTTTCTGTTTATTAATATTTATTGTGTGTGTTTAGCTAACCTTTGTAAACTTTGCAGCTAATGCGGCTCCACACTTTGTCCTGTCAAGGAAATGCATCTTAGAGCAGAGAGCTGGCCATCTGCCAAACCAAACAATCCCTGAGACAGCGGCAGGGCTGGGGAGCAAGCCGAGCTGCCACGCTGCTAACTTGTCAAACATACATACCGGGCTTTACTTAACAACAACGGGACACGTGCCTGCTAGAAACCCAACGAACTATCAGAAGACAGATGAGCTATAGTTACTTAAAGAGAGTGCATTCAATCAAGCAACCATCCACCCAAGACTTCCTTCGTCCTCTGGCCTGGAGGAGGTGCTTCTGTGGCTGGGGGTTGACACAGTTAGACTGACAGATTTCCTGAGCAATGCAGCAAACATAGGGTACATAACATGTCTGAATGGCAGGACCAGAGAAGAATATGGCACGAGAGCTACAAGGATCCAAGGAAAAGCCTTCATACCGTATCATGAGATTCAAATGGCGAAAGACTACTATAGTGCAAAGAACTAGATTCTGAAAATAGTCTGCATCTTTTAGTATACTGATTTGCTTAATTAAATTAATAAAGCATTTTATTCTCACACTAATCTACTTCATCCTACCAAAACAATGCAGGTCCACTAATGGCCTCCTCTCGCTACCTAAGCTGAACTCCATTTTGGCATAAAATTAGGTTCAGTCTTGAAAGCTTACCTTCATTTTAGCATTATAATTTGGTAGTGCAGAGTAACCACAATCTGCCCCAAAGGTACTTAACTCTAGCAGCAGCCAGAAAGAGACGGTACTAGGGCTGGAGATCCTAAACAAGATGACAGGAAGGAGGTACGAGACTAATGTGCTTAATACAGAGATCTTTCTTCTCCGCAGGGACCAAAGGAAAAAGAGGGCGGTGGGCTGGGGAGAAAAAGAGCACTGTGTACAAACAGCAGTATCAATATTCCAAAACAGGAATTTCGGAATTACCCCTCAGCAAAAATAAAAAGGCCACAAAAAATTCCAAATAATTTATTTCTGTGGTTTTTCTGGTTTACTTTAAGCAAAATCATGGAAGCAAATAAAGACAGGAGAAGGAAACCAATGAGAGAAATGAATTTATATTTAAGGACATGGTGGGAAGGGAACTACTAAGTATCTGGAACTTTATATTATTTAAAGTAATTGAATCCTTGCAACAATACTACAAAATTAGTAACGTCAGTCTCATTTCACAAGAACAAGAAACGGAGGCTTGTAGGAGGGTGTGTGACTTTCCTAAGGCCACATAACTTGTAGAGAGAGGAGCTGGGATCAGTGGGGAGGTTTTCTCAACTCGAGTGCTCATTTCCTGATACTACTTAATTATGCAAAGTCCTGTTTTAGAAGATGGGGAGGAAGGGCTGTGGGAGATTTGAAATCATTCCCAAACCCACCTCAGCCAGAAGTAGAAATCTTAGCAAGTTTATATTTAAAAGCAGATGGTATAACTAAAATCATAAAGGAAAAGGCCCACTACTACCCAGGTCATAAATGTTACTATAAAAGAAATCAATGCCTGTGTAATATCTGAGGCATCTGTAATACACATATCTAAACACACCCTTATTCTACTTTACATGCTAAAAGAAGCCTAACATCCTTCATAATTTTATATCTTAAACATGATTATGATGAAACACACTTCCTGATCCTTCCCAGCTGCTGACCCACACTGTAAACCAAACTCCATCTGGTTTTTTCATGTTTGGTTTTTGTCACATAGTACACGAATGGATAAGTTAACTAGCGATCCTTTGGGAGAACAAGCATTTTTCAGAATTTTCAAATAAGGAGGCTTACACCTGTCTATAAAGGAGACGGTCCAATTGTTTTGCAGACCTGTGCAGTGGCAGCCTTGTAGTCATGGACATCCTCGGGAATACCCAGTGCATTTGAGTGGCTGCTTGGGCGCTGATTCCCAAGGCTAAGATCACAGATCAAGATGAGTCCAAAATAAACAAAAAGCAGATGAAAATGGAAAAATACTGGAGAAAGAACTTTCTCCAAATTTCACTCACCCAAGGTTTATTTCACAGAAAGAAAAACTGCTTTCTAAATTAAAATACTGAACCACAGAGGTAGAAGAGTAAGATGGGAATTCTTTACACTTTTCTAGGCTGTTTGTCCTGTCCTGCCAAAGCTCTGCTTTTCCCAAACTTGGATTATTCTGCAGTATGCATGGACCATGGGGCTCGACCTCATCCCTCTGAAGTTCAGAAAGCAAACCTGGCGAATAAGCCTCAGTCTCCAGTAAATACAACTCTTCAACACCCACCTGATCTCCATGGAGACATCCCTCAAATGGAAAAAATTAAAGACAGACATTTTCTCTGCTCTTCTAAGTCCACACCTATCCTTTTTTTCCTCCTCCAACTCCAAGGAAGCCCTACCATGAAGGCCAGACATGTACCAACTGTCACTCTCTGCTGGAAATCTTCTCAACATTCCCCCCTTCCCTGCCCCAAATAATTTTCTGATAACCCAGACAGCATCTCAATGGTGAAAAGAAAAAAAAGGCCACACCATTTTTATAGATGTAGGGTTTGCTGCAGAAAAACCAAACAAGGAAAATGTTGCTCTATACCTGCCATAAATATCTGATAAAAATGTACAGATTATGCCTTTTAAAAACTAGCACCCAATTATCGAATTAATTCTCATCAAACCCATGAAAAATTCATTTATTAAAATCTTTTCATTTTCAGCCTATGCTCTAAAATTAAGGTAACTGTTAAAGTAGCAAAAATCTGAAAACCTGGTAGTTGTCCTTGGCACTAAATGAATCACATCTGTATCTGATAATAAAAATGCCTAAAGAATGTCATCACAAGAAAAAGTTCTCAGAGAAAACGGAAGGTCTCTTGGGTAAGAAAATTAAATACAATTTTCTTCGTCTAATTCAAAACACTAATGTTAGTTCGCTCCAATCCACTTATTTGAGAAGAATTTATAAAGGCAAAGAAAGCACAAATAATGACTGAAGAAAACTGGTAATTACTCTTATTAACAACATTCTGGGAGCAGGAAATGGGAGGCTGGAAGCTGGAGTCCACAAGATGAGTGACACCTGTGGTGAAGCCCACCAGGCAAATATCCCAGCGGTCCCACACCACAGTGATCCACACAGAAGCAGCACTTACTGGAGGCACAGTCCCACAATTCTGGCAGAGCTTCCCACTGGTGGGCACAGGATAGTTCCAGGTGTGCTGAAACAGGAAGCTCCTCGGGACTGAAATGGGCCTAGGGCACGAGAGCCTTAGGCAAATCAGTTCCAGCAAAGAGGAGCCTTATCTGTTCATACCACACATTATCACTATAGGCACCAGGTTGAGAAAAAGCTTCCGAAGCACTACCTAATGCCATGTCTCTCACTCTAATCTACACAGACCGAGGACTCTTTATCCTTCTTCATTTATGAAGAGTTAGAGATGGCCAAGGCCGTACATGAAAAACCCACAGCTAACATCATATTCAGTGGTGAAAAACTGAGAGAAAAAAGAGAAAATGGTGAAAATTCAGTGGTGAAAAATTCAGTGGTGAAAAAAAAAGAGAAAATCTTTCTCCTAAGATCAGGAACAAGATAAAAATGTCCACTCTCACCATTTTTATTGAACATAGTACTGGAAGTCCTAGCTATAGCAATCAGACAAGAAAAAGAAATAAAAGGCATCCACATTGGTAAGGAAAAAGTAAAACTTTTCTATTTGCAGATCACATGACATTATATATAGAAATCTCTAAAGACCACCAAAAAACTATTAGAACTAACAAATGAATTTGGTAAGGTCACAGGAAACAAAATCAATATACAGAAATCCATCACATTCCTATACACTAATAATAAAGTGGCAGAAAGAGAAATTAAGAAAACAATCTCATTTAAATTGCACCCAAAATAACAAATTACCTAGAAATAAGCTTAACCAAAGAGGGGAAAGACCTTTATTCTGAAGTAAAAAACAGTGATGAAAGAAATTAAAGATGACACAAACAAATGGTAAGATGTTCCATGCTCATGGAGTGGAAGAAAAAACATTGTTAAAATGTCCACATTACCTAAAGCAATCTATGGATTTAATGCAATCCCTATCAAAACACCAACAGCATTCTTCACAGAACTAGAACAAAGAATTCTTAAAATGTGTATGGAACCACCAAAGACCCCAGATAGCCAAAGCAATCTTGAAAAAGAGGAACAAAACCGGAGGTATCACAATCCCAGATATCAAGATATACTACACCAAGCTGCACTAATCAAAACAGTATAGTACTGGCACAAAAATAGACACATAAATCAAGAGACCAGAATAGAGAGCCCAGAAGTAAATCCATAATTATACGGTCAATTAATCTTCAACAAAGGAGTTGAGAATATGCAATGGGGGGAGAAAAAAACAGTTTCTTCAACAAATAGTGCTGGGAAAACTGGATAGCTACATGAAAAAGAAATGAAACTGGACCCCCTTCTCACACCATATACAGAAATAAACTCAAAGTGGATTAAGGACCTAAATGTGAGACCTGAAACCATAAAAATCTTAGAAGAGAGCACAGGGAGAAATTTCTCTGACACTGGTCATGGCAACATTTTTCTAGATATGTTTCTTAGGGCAAGGGAAACAAAAGCAAAAACAAACTATTGGGTCTACATCAAAACAAAAAGCTGCTGCACAGCAAACTATCAATAAAACTAAACAACAACCTACTGAATGGGAGAAGATATTTGCCTATGACATATCCGATAAAGAGTTAGTATCCAAAATACATAAAAAACTTATATAACAACACCCGAAAAACAATCTGATTAAAGAATGGGCAAAGGACCTGAACAGACATTTTTCCAAAGAAGACATGTAGATGGCCAAAAGACACATGAAAAGATGCTTGATATCACTCATTATCAGGGAAATGCAAATCAAAACCACAACGAGGTATCACCTCATACCTGTCAGAATGACTAAACTCAAACACACAAGAGACAACAAATGTTGGTGATGATGTGGAAAAAAATATACCCTTACTCACTGATGGTAGAAATGCAAACTGGTACAGTTTTGAGGAACTTGAGGTTCCTCAAAAAATTAAAAATATAATTGCCGTATCATCCAGTAATTCCACTACCTAGGATTTACCCAAAGAAAATGACAACACTAATTCAAAAAGATATACGCACCGCTATGCTTATTGCAGCATTATTTACAATAGCCTAATTACGGAAGCAACCCAAGTGCCCATCAAAGAACGAATGGATAAAGAAGATGTGGTATGTATATACAATGAAATATTATTCAGCCATAAAAAAGAATGAAGTCTTGCCATTTGCAACAACATAGAAGGATCTTCAGGGTATAATGCTAAGTGAAATAAGTCAGTTGGAGAAAGACAAATACTATGACCCCACTCATAAGTGAAATTTAAGGAGCAAAACAAACCAGCAAAGATAAAAAGAGACAAACCAGAGTTAAGAGTCTCTTAACTATAGAGAACAGATGGTTACTAGAGGGGAGGTGGGTGGAGGATAGGTGAAAGAGATGATGGGGATTAAGAGTATACTTCTCCAGGGGCGCCTGGGTGGCGCAGTCGGTTAAGCGTCTGACTTCAGCCAGGTCACGATCTCGCAGTCCGTGAGTTCGAGCCCCGCGTCAGGCTCTGGGCTGATGGCTCAGAGCCTGGAGCCTGTTTCCCATTGTGTCTCCCTCTCTCTCTGCCCCTCCCCCATTCATGCTCTGTCTCTCTCTGTCCCAAAAATAAATAAACGTTGAAAAAAAAAATTAAAAAAAAAAAAAAGAGTATACTTCTCCTGATGAGCACTGAGTAACATAAAGAATTAAGTCACCATATTGTACACCTGAAGCTAATACAACACTGTGTGCTAACTACACTGGAATTAAAACTTTAAAAAAGATAGAGATGGGCATAAAGATAATAACCATACATCCTCTTCCTATATGAATAAACAAAGAACAAGTGGATAAAGCTGTTAAATCCCTAACTACAAGATAAGAAATATACATAATTAGATCTTGGAAATCATCAAGTATGTAAACCCTCTCCCCCCTCCCCCCAAATAAAGGAAAAACTCAATGTTCAAAAATGAACTATACAGGATATGTAAAGCACTATTTATCTTAATGTAGTATGGGTAAAGATGTTTTACTAATCATACTCTTTTACTTAGTCCTTTGGGGGTCTCGCAACCCCTCCTCATTCATGACATAGCATTATCTATCACTCCAAAAAAGAAAAAAACAACATTATCCTGGGATATGTGTTAATTATAGACCCCTTTCTTCCTCACACTATATATAATTGTGGGAGTTTGGCCAGAGTTCCAACAGAACAGCTGGAAAACTTGTTACCAAAGATCGTTCATCAAATTCAGGTTGGGAGAGGAAAAACTGTCACAGAATGTCCTACAAGACATGAAGTCTTTCACTGGTCTGCTATCAGTGGGAAGTAATACAGTGTTGGGGTTAGACAACAGAGCACTAGTCGTTAGTGCATTATATGTTTCCACATTGTATAAAGAATAGTGTGTCATTCTCAACACCTTTAAACATCTATAAACTCAAGTTCTCTGCTATTCGGGGTCTTTGTGGTTCCATACAAATTTTAGGATTGCTTGTTCTAGCTTCGAGAAGAATGCTGGTGCAATTTTGACTGGGATTGCACTGAATGTGTACAGTGCTTTGGGTAGTATTGACATTTTAACAGTATTTATTCTTCCAATCCATAAGCATGGAATGCTTTTCCATTTCTTTGTATCTTCTTCAATTTCCTTCATAAGCTTTCTATAGCTTTCAGCATACGGATCTTTTACATCTTTGGTTAGGTTTATTCCTAGGTATTTTATGATTCTTGGTTCCAAGTGTGAATGGGATCAGTTTCTTTATTTCCCTTTCTGTTGCTTCATTATTGGTGTATAAAAATGCACCCGATTTCTGTACATTAATTTTGTATCCTGCGACTTTGCTGAATTCATGTATCAGTTCTAGCAGACTTTTGGTGGAGTCTGTCGGGTTTTCCATGTAGAGTATCACGTCATTTGCAAAAAGTAATATTGAAGAAAACCAAAGTGGGAGGCATCACAATCCCAGACTTTAGCCTCTACTACAAAGCTGTAATCATCAAGACAGCATGGTATTGGCACAAAAACATACAGACACATAGATCATGGAATAGAATAGAGACTCCAGAATTGGACCCAAAAATGTATGGCCAACTAATCTTTGGCAAAGCAGGAAAGAATATCCAATGGAAAAAAGACACTCTCTTTAACAAATGGTGCTGGGAGAACTGGACAGCCACAGGCAGAAGGTTGACACTAGACCACTTTCTTACACCATTCATAAAAATAAACTTAAAATGGATGAAAGACCTGAATGTGAGACAGGAAACCATCAAAATCATAGAGGAGAAAGCAGGAAAAAACCTCTCTGACCTCAGCCGTAGCAATTTCTTACCTGACACATCTCCAAAGGCAAGAGAATTAAAAGCAAAAATGAGGGCGCCTGGGTGGCGCAGTCGGTTAAGTGTCCGACTTCAGCCAGGTCACGATCTCGCGGTCCGTGAGTTCGAGCCCCGCGCCGGGCTCTGGGCTGATGGCTCGGAGCCTGGAGCCTGTTTCCGATTCTGTGTCTCCCTCTCTCTCTGCCCCTCCCCCGTTCATGCTCTGTCTCTCTCTGTCCCAAAAATAAAAAATAAATAAACGTTGAAAAAAAAAATAAAAAATAAATAAAAAAAATAAAAGCAAAAATAAACTATTGGGACCTCATAAAGACAAAAGGCTTCTGCACTGCAAAGGAAACAATCAACAAAACTAAAAGACAACCAACGGAATGGGAAAAGATATTTGCAAACGACATATGAGACAAAGGAATAGTATCCAAAATCTGTAAAGAACTCACCAAACTCCACACCCGAAAAACAAATAATCCAGTGAAGAAATGGGCAGAAGACATGAATAGACACTTTTCTAAAGAAGACATCCAGATGGCCAACAGGCACATGAAAAGATGCTCAATGTCACTCCTCATCAGGGAAATACAAATCCAAACCACACTGAGATACCACCTCATGCCGGTTAGAGTGGCTAAAATGAACAAATCGGGAGACTATAGATGCTGGAGAGGATGCGGAGAAACGGGAACCCTCTTGCACTGTTGGTGGGAATGCAAACTGGTGCAGCCGCTCTGGAAAACAGTGTGGAGGTTCCTCAAAAAATTAAAAATAGATCTACCCTATGACCCAGCAATAGCACTACTAGGAATTTACCCAAGGGATACAGGAGTGCTGATGCATGGGGGCACTTGTACTCCAATGTTTACAGCAGCACTTTCAACAATAGCCAAATTATGGGAAGAGCCTAAATGTCCATCAACTGATGAACAGAGAAAGAAATTGTGGTTTATAAACACAATGGAATACTACGTGGCAATGACAAAGAATGAAATATGGCCTTTTGTAGCAACGTGGATGGAACTGGAGAGTGTTATGCTAAGTGAAATAAGTCATACAGAGAAAGACAGATACCATATGTTTTCACTCTTATGTGGATCCTGAGAAACTTAACAGAAGACCAGGGGGGAGGGGAAGGGGGAAAAAAAAGTTACAGGGAAGGAAAGAGGCAAACCACGAGAGACTCTTAAATACTGAGAACAAACTGAGGGTTGATGGGGGGGTGGAAGAGAGGGGAAAGTGGGTGATGGGCATTGAGGAGGGCACCTGTTGGGATGAGCACTGGGTGTTGTATGGAAACCAATTTGACAATAAATTATATTTAATGTAAAAAAATCAAGTTTTTCTTTTCTGATATTTTGTAAAGGAGTCAAGTATTTTTCTCCTTCAGGGTTGTACTATCAAGTGGCTAATTCTTCACTCAGTTTTGTCGTTCATGGTAATCGTATCTATACAAGGAAATATAAATAAGTTTAAATACCAATTAAATAAAATCCCAAACTCTCATGTAGAGAAGGGAAAAAAATGTTTCTATTTAATCAAAAGGGTAATACTGACTTTTGCTACTGTTTTTACTTGTCCAGAAATGGAAGCAAAACAGTAAACAGAAAACATTTCTTTGAAACTGCTGACACCAGTAAGGAGCAGATGCCTTTTAATATAGCATGTTACAGGGTTAAATGCCACTAGAAAATGAGTAAACTATTAAACTGAACAAGCCCTCCTTTTGGTCCTCATTCTTTCGCTTTCAATGATTTATGAAGTCTAAAGTAGCATGTGATTGCCACTTCAACTCAGTATAACTCTAAAAATGAGATCACTTCACACAGAATCTCAAATAGATAATTACAGGAAAGGCATCTCACTATAGACTTTGAA
Source organism: Herpailurus yagouaroundi (assembly GCF_014898765.1). Taxonomy (NCBI): domain Eukaryota; kingdom Metazoa; phylum Chordata; class Mammalia; order Carnivora; family Felidae; genus Herpailurus; species Herpailurus yagouaroundi. The sequence continues at coordinate 29,994,256 of NW_024412377.1, read as the reverse complement.
TGTGAATTCCTATAGCAACCATTATTTCAAAGAAGAGCATGGCTGAAAAGAGAGTATCAGAGATAAGAGAAATGTTGAGAAAATATGAGCCACAAGGAAATGTTTAAAAAAAAAAAAAACCAACTAAGTTTGGTTCCCTTAGACAAGACTGAACAGAAACTTTATAAGAGGAAACAGAGGATGTTGGCCAGCTGTTCTCCAACTCCATGAGGACTGGAGTAAAGGATGTGGGCTCTAAGCATACGAATGTGAGGCTAAAGTACAGAGGAAAAAGAAAAAGATCTGATGGTAAGACATTTCAACAGATATGAACTCTTTGGGAGGGCTGCAAAATCTTCTCTTAAGAGTAAGTCTAAATTTCATATAAAAGAGGTAAGCTGTGGTTCGCAGAACAGGAGACAGATTCTGGAAGATCATATTGAGAAACTGAACAAAGTATGCTTGATGCCAGATGGCAGCTAATTAAGCAAAAGCCAGGAGCTTTGCCTGTGGCGCAGTTATGTCAAGGGAACATGTCACCAGAATAGGAGAAGGGACCTACACCAAGATCAATGACAGTATTTTACTTCCTACAATATGAATGTCTTCACAAACGTGCAGGAATCTTAGAAGCTTCCTCCTAGTCACATCTACTGCAATCTGTACTACTTCATTATGTATTTTCCATTACCATTGTCATTTTTTTTTAATGAAAAAAAAAAAAAAAAGAAAAAAGAGAAGAACTGGTTTGGGTGAGACAAAGGAAACATTCCACTCAGTCCTCCCTCCGAACACAGTTATATAAGACAGAAGGCATGGAACACCTACTCGAGGACTCTGAAAAGTAAATAGTATAGGTGGATTGGGGAATTAGTCCCAAATTCAAAGCATCACTGAAGCAGAAGTGAGTTTACCATTTCCCTCATTGCTGGTACTTCCTCTATCCCCCACCCCAAATCTGTGATGCACAAAAATATCAAAATTTGAAAAAAACAGGGGAGTCCAACTCAGTTTTCCTTTTGCCTTAAGCTTTAATACAGCTTGGCACAGCACTGTTATTCATCCCACTTTTGTTTAAAACACTGGTATATTATTCATCCTGGATTTTTTGCATTAATTTTCATTTTTTATAATGTTGCATTAAAATGTCATTTATCTTGGGGTGCCTGCGTGGCTCAGTCAGCTAAGCGACTGACTTCGGCTCAGGTCATGATCTCATGGTTCATGGGTTTGAGCCCTGCGTCAGGCTCTGTGCTGACAGCTCAGAGCCTAGAGCCTTGCTTCACATTCTGTGTCTCCCTCTCTCTCTGTTCCTCCCCTGCTTGTTCTCTGTTTCTCTCTGTTTCTCTCTGTCTCTCAAAAATAAATAAACATTAAAAGAAAAAAAATTTTAAATGTCATTTATCTTGATTACTGAGTTATTTGGCACCTCCTTAAATTTTGTGCTTGAGCCTGGCCCTAGTCCAGGCCCTGCCTCAACTTAATGCCTCCTCCCATTTCATCAAATTTAGCCCAAACTGGACCACCAGACCTAAATATAAGGCATAAAATTTTTAGAAGAAAATCTGGGTGATCTGGGGTCAGTCAAGGAGCTCTTAGACATGACACCAAAAGTACACTCTATAAAGAAAAAACTGATAAGTTAGGTTTTATCAACATTAAAATCTTTTGCTTTGTAAAATACACAACTAAGAAAAAGAAAAAAATAAGCAACAGACTAGGAGGAAATATTTGCAAATATCCTAAAAAGAACTTAACCTAAAAAGAACTTGGTGTCTAGAATAGATAAAGGACTCTGAAAACTTAACAAGAAGAACACAAACAACCTTGGTTTAAACCTGATTTAAAGAATTTCAAAAAAATTTGAAAAACTGGTGCTTCAACAACACAGAGTTTTGGTGGGGATATTGAGCAAGTGGAAAACAAATACACCGATGGTAAAAATGCAACACGGTGCTGTTAATCGGAAGAACAGCTTGGCATTTTCTTTTAAAAATAATCACATACTCACTGTATGACCTAGGAAGCCTACTCTTAGGTTTTTACTCTAGAGAAATGAATGAACTGAGATATGAATACATAATCTCTAAAAACTGGAAACAATCACATGTCCTGCAGTAAACTGTGCTATCCCCACACAGTGGAATACTACTTGGCAATAAAATGTAACAACCAAATCAATACACACCATGACCTGGATGAATCTCAAAAGCATTCTGCCAAAAGATGTTGGTCTAAGAAGGTTATACGATATGAATCCATATAGAAGACAAGTTCTTGAAAAGGTAGTACTACAGTGGAGCACAGATCAGTGAACGCTAGGGGTTAGGAGAGGGAGGCAGGGGAGGCAGCGAGTGAGTGACCCCAGAAGCAGAGCACAAAGAAGTGTTTTGGGGGTGATGGAGCTGTTCTGTACCCTGACTGTGTTGATGGTGGCTACATAAATCCATACATGTGTTAAAAATCACAGAACTGAACATTTTTTAAAAGGATAGATTTTATTGTATAATTTTCAAAAATAGTAACAATGAGTCAGCACTAAATTAGTTCTTATCATTTTCCTTACTTAAAAACAGTGAACGACTTGATAAGGCAAATATTACCAAAACATCAGGGATTTCTTTACTATTTGCATGTGCCTACAGATGAGTACTCAACTGTATTCTTCAAGTCCTGAGAACTACTGTCCTGGAACATCCACAACATGATAGTTTTATCCGCAACGAGAAGTAATTTCATCAAGTCTTACTGATACCAGCACCCCCTTGGACACTGTGAAGCTAACAGCTAACTTAGCAGGGGACTCCAGCTGAGGTCCAAGTTTACATATGTATGTATGTGTGTATGTATGTGTGTGTATGTGTGTATATGTGTGTATGTATTTGCAGAAAGAGTGGGGGAGAGAGGCAGAAGGACAGAGAGAGTGAGAGAGAGAGAGAGAGAGAGAGAGAGAGAGAGAGAGAGAGAATATTCACTGGCTCCATGCTCAGCAAGGAGCCCAATGTGGGGCTCAAGCCCACAAACTGTAAGATCATAAACTGAGCCAGATCAAGAGTTGGACGCTCAACCAACTGAGCCACCCAGGCACCCCGGTCCAGTACTGTTTAAATTGAACTCTCATAAGTATGCTGCTTGCCTCAAGAAATAATTTAGTAATCCAAACCACAGAAGCAGCCAAAATGCAATACTGTTTTTCATCATAGCCCAATGGCATACCTTTTCTTCAGTGATTAAAGAAAATACTCCTACAGAAAGTAGTAGGCGCTGATCATTGTGCATCCTGACAATAAGACACTATCCTAATGGCCATGTTGGAAATTAGCTCTTGACCCTAAAAAAGGTAGTGCTAGAGAAAGAACCATGTAACTGTTGTAATGGCAGATTTACATTAAAACTGCATCATTTTCTACTTACTCCCAAGTTCTTCATCAAGTATTCATACATCTCGGAAGACCAGGAAACGACCAGTGCTCATGTACCCTGCCTTCCTGTTCCCAAAGAGCAAATGCTCCAAAGACCTATGTTGAATATACTGTCTTATCACTTGGCTGTTGGGAAATACACATATTTTATTAAGTACAAATATGTTAATCAGTATCCATAGAGAATCTGCATTGTTTAATCCTCCCAAGAAAGTGAATTACAGCAAAATTTCATTAAGTTGATGCTGCTTTATTCAAAATAATACATAATTCAAAGCAACTGCTATTCCCTAGTCAACCAGCTGCCTGATTACTCTTTAATAAAAATCAGATAATGGAAAGCTAGTTAAACTCAAAGCCCATTTTTTCCATCCCCTGAGCTTCACATTAGGAAGGTTTCACTGTATTTTAGAAGGCAGATAAATGCCAAATATAATTTTTCTTTTGAGTTTATTTTCAGTTGGCATTCACACTGTCAATAGCTCCAGTTTCCTCTGTGTACTATTACCTGTATGATCCTGGCTGGGCAAAGACATTGCTTGACTCCTTTATTTCTAGAAAACACTTAAAGAGGTGCAATTCTGCCTGAGCTGGAATCTTCTATTAGTGAGACAGATCATTAGTTTACTCCCAGTATGAAATGAAAGAAGAGAGGAGTTGTTCAATTCTCCAGAGACCAGCTATCACAAGCCTAGCTTCATTAATTTGTTTGAAGTGAATTTCCAGAGTGGTTATATCCATACTCAAATGTAAGAATGAAGATACTTTCCAAAACCATTTCTGAGGACTTCTGGAATAGCCATTAATTTGAATGACCTTTCTGCTCTTTTACATATGTACAAATAATGGAGGATGACTGTAGTCGGAATGGTCAGCATGTTCCTTACACATAATTAAGATAAATTAAGATAAATTAAGATAAATAGCTAGCTAGCTTTGTGATGGGTCCATTATTTTATGGCTTTGTTATAACCATTTATTCTTTCCCTTAAATCTCTTTGGATTTAAAATATCAATACACTTTGCTAATAAAAACACAAAAATTTTTTATGTGAAATGAAAGCAGTAATACTTTCATTCTATGTTATAGGTCATTCTTTAGGTTAACAAATACAGCAATTTTCTTGGACATCAAAATTTATTAATTTAAATGTCATATGGGGAATAATCTATGTGTGACATGATTAGATATGCTATTTACTTTCTTTTTTTTAATTTTTTTTATTTAAAAAAAAATTTTTTTTCAACATTTTTTGTTTTGGGACAGAGAGAGACAGAGCATGAACGGGGGAGGGGCAGAGAGAGAGGGAGACACAGAATCGGAAACAGGCTCCAGGCTCTGAGCCATCCGCCCAGAGCCTGACGCGGGGCTCGAACTCACGGACTGCGAGATCGTGACCTGGCTGAAGTCGGACGCTTAACCGACTGCGCCACCCAGGCGCCCCTCTATTTACTTTCTTAGTGATCTTTTCTACATTGTCAGATTTTTAGATTCAATATGTACTACATTTATAGCCAGAAAATACACTAAAATACCAAAAAGTTGGGGTGCCTGGGTGGCTTAGTTGATTGAGTGCCCAAGTCTTGATTTCAGGTCAGATCATGATCCCAGGGTTGTAGGATTGAGCCCCACATCAAGCCCATTAGACTCTTAATCTTAAGCATGGAGCCTGCTTAAGATTCTCTCTCTTCCTCCCTCTGCCCTTCTCTCCCTGCGCTCGCACTCTCTCTAAGAAACAAAGAAATAAAAAAACCCAAGAGCTAATAGGATATAGTCCTCACTGATATATATGAAGAATCAGAGCTTGCAAGTTAAGGAAAAATAATGTAAATTCAAGTTCCCATCAGAACTTCACCTAATTAAATAAAGAAAGAAACATGGGGGCGCCTGGGTGGCGCAGTCGGTTAAGCGTCCGACTTCAGCCAGGTCACGATCTTGCGGTCCGTGAGTTCGAGCCCCGCGTCAGGCTCTGGGCTGATGGCTCAGAGACTGGAGCTTGTTTCCGATTCTGTGTCTCCCTCTCTCTCTGCCCCTCCCCCGTTCATGCCCTGTCTCTCTCTGTCCCAAAAATAAAGAAACGTTGAAAAAAAAAATTTAAAAAAAAGAAGGAAACATGGCTGATATGTTTATAGAAGTGGTCTTTTTTTTTTGTTTTTTTGTTTTTTTTTTCAAAAGAAATCATTTTTTTTAGGGGCTCCTGGGTGGCTCAGTCGGTTAAACATCCAACTTTGGTTCAGGTCATGATTTTGTGGTCTGTGAGTTCAAGCCCCACATCAGGCTCTGTGCTGACAGCTCGGAGCCTGGAGCCTGCTTCCCATTCTGTGTCTCCCTCCCTCTCTCTGCCCCTGCCCCGCTCACACTTGCTCTCTCTCTCCTTCTCTCTTGCAAAAATAAATAAATATTAAAAGAAAAAAGAAACCATTTTTTTAAACACAATATGGACCTCACTGTCTCCTTAGTGTATCTAATAGACTATCTCCATAATAAGATAAATAGGTCTTAAATAAAATATTTCTCCTTCCTTTGGTACATATATATGCTATAATTTAATTAATATAATTTTGACAATAATTATGTATTTTTCAATCAACACCCATGATAATAAGGGGCAGGAATACAGCCTGTAGTAAGTAAGTAAATAAATAAATCTGGCAGAAAAACTTCAAGTTCTCCCTATCTTTTAGGGGAAGGCCAGAGTTAATAATAAACAGAAAAGTCATTGTTTTCATTTCACTTTCCTCCATTTGATGAAGATGCAAATAATTGATAAAGTCCCAGGAAGACAGATCCAGAATATACACTTTCTCTAACTGTAGAGTTGGCTCCATGAAAAAAATTAATAAGAACTCAAACTGATTATACCAATTACTTGACATTCTGAGTTTCTTTCTTAAATAACATAAATGAGATGTGCATAATCTAGATTTCATTTCTCACAGGAAGGGGATATTCTGGAGAACAAGTAATGGTGGAAAAGAAGCAAAAACCTTGGATAATCCTTGCTCTATACGTTCTCTTTGGTGGTTAAATAATGTTCCTAAAGATAATCAGATATGTTTTAGTCACAAATGAATCTTTTTTCTTCCTTAAAATGCTATTGTATTTCTTCTGTTGGTACTTGTATTCTCAATCAACTTCGAAATATCTAAAGCAGTTTAGTTGAAAATGGATGAACGAATGAATGAATGAATGAATGAAATAAAGCAGTCTAGTTGAAAATACCAAAGCAAATTTCCCTTCCTTTTCCTTAAGTGGCCATATACCAGATCAGTTTGCTAGATGCTATAGCCAAGTTTTGTAAATAAAAGTTTGATTTTTTTTCCTTCTATTCCTCACTTTGTTCAGTCAATGTTCACAGAAACAGAGTTCCCTCACCAAAGCACATAAGCTAACAAATCAGAAGAATAGTCAAGATCAAGTGTGAAATTTCTGGCTTTTTGCCTTTCTACTTTTTTTCCTTAAACATTTTTTTTTTGGTGTTTATTTATTTATTTCTGAGAGAGAGAGACAAGAGAGAGAGTGCAGGGGAGGGGCAGAAAGAAAGGGAGAGATGGAATCCCAAGCAGGCTCCACACTGTCAGTGCAGAGCCTGATGCGGGGCTTGCACACAGGAACCATGAGATCAGGACCTGAGCCAAAACCAAGAGTCGGATGCTTAACCAAATGAGCCACCCAGGCGCTCCTTCTTTTTCACTCTTTTCCTCTTCACCCAATTTCTTTTGGGTAAATTATTTCTGAAAGCAACTGAGGTGAAGAGGCTGCCATCTTAAATAATACCAGGTCAAAAAACTTTATTCCATTTTGCTTGGGTTGAAGAGTATAAATGGTAGTGTTAGAATAATTGTATAAATCATGTCCTTTGATTTATATTAGTTAAAAAGAGGGAAATTCTGTTAGTCATTTTATAACAAATTATAGTTTGATGAAAAATCACTAAGTTAATAATAGACCATAATGTTATTTCAGGGCATCTCCTGAAATAACTAGAACTTTGAAAAGGTTTAAAACTGTCTATGTTTCTTCCAAACATAATTATTAAAAAAAAAATGATACATCATCTCCAAATTATATTTTGTTCATTCTTTCTCTCCTATACTTTGATCACATAAAATAGAGTAATGGTAGCCTTTTACACAATATATAAAAGCTTAGAACCCCATCTTACACAAAAACTAAAGTGAGCTTGTAAAACTCAAGATTCAAGTTATATTCTGGAATTTATCTTAGAAAGGAGGCTAAGCACACTACCCGAATCATAAAAAATTAGATGATAAATGAGAAATATGCACTTTTTTTAAGTTGAGTAAACACAATTGAACTACAGAGAAACATCTAAAAATAATTTTGGAATTATAAAACGTGTATGAACATCATACAATAAAAATAGTAAATGTTAAAGAAACGTTTGTCATTTCCTAGTGAAGAGTATCTCTACGTTGAATAGAGAAAAAAAATTTTCAGAGCATATGACAATGCAGAGACTGGAAATAAAACTAGTTTTTCCTTTAAGTTTGTTTCAAAAATAAATAAGGAAAATGCAATTATTATGTTTTTAAAAGCTATTTATTCTGAAAGTTATAGTATAGTTTTTAGTTATTAGGAAACTGTATAGCTGTTAACATCCCTGACTGAAGACAATATTTGGTTCCATATACATGCTGAGCTTGGCATTCTAAAATATAATGATGTAGGGGTGTATTTTTTTATTTTAGAAGAGGATGTGGGAATACAATCACTAGTATTTTATTCAAGTAAATGGATTCATCTAGGATAGACCTGAAGCCACCGTGGTCTGTGCCTAGTCGAGCAAGCACACCACTAACTGCTGATAGGAAGGATGAGATGTTGTCTTTTATGTAAATTAAAACTCAACATAGTAAGTACCTTACCACAGCAGAGTGCGGTATTTCCAAAAGAAATGACTATTCTGGTTTTTAATGACAAAAACACAATAAAAGAAGAGATATTTTTGGTCCTTCTAGCAAAATGCCCACCCTCTTTATCCATTCCAAAGAATACACTTATTTTTTTACATTCCAAGAAGACTTAAAACTTCAGAAAATAAATCAAAGAGACATTTTAAAGTTCCTTTAACATAACATTCTACTTACTATGTAAACAAACACAGTGCTGTCTGGGACAGGGGGTGGGGATGGGGCGGCCTGGGCAGCTCAGTCACTGTTAAGCGTCCAAATCTTGATTTCGGCTCAGGTCATGGTCTCAGGGTTCAGTTTGTGAGATGGAGCCGGGGTCGGGCTCTGTGCTGATAGCACACAGAGTCTGCTTGGGATTCTCTCTCTCTCCCTCTCTTTCTCTGCCCCTCCCCTGTTTGTGTGCTCTCTCTCTCAAAAACAAACTTCAAAAGAACGAAACAAACAATGCTGTCTATTAACAACAAAAATGCAAACAAATCTTAAATCAATTATGTAAAAGGCCACTTTAAAGTGCCATGGCTTTGTCCCTATTTGAAGTTTTCTCTTCACCCATCTATTCATATGGATCTCAAAATCTGTTTTCTGACTTTTCTAACATAATTCAATATAAGGTACAATCCATTTACTTAAAGACCATTCTCTTTTGTTTGCTTCTCTTCATTTGCTCATCCCTTAAAATTCAGGTTTCCTAGGGCTCATATTCTCCATCCTTTGTGCCTTAAACTAATCAGCAGCCACTATTTCAACTACAAAACTGCAAATATTTCTCCCAAAACTGTGTCTTCTCTTAGGCACCAAACCCATGTACCCATCTGCCTACTATCTCCACCCAGACATCCTGCTGGCATTTCAAGCTCAACATATCAACAATGCACTATATTTCTTCCAAATTCTGCTTTCTTTTCTTTTTCTTTCTTTTTTAATCTCAGAGAATACTGACCCAGTTTCCCAAGCAATAAACCTCAGCCTTCATACACAAATGAAATCTTACAAATCTAACCTTCACACTTCAGTAAAAATTAACTGTTCTAAAGCCTAAATCTGATTGTGTCATTCCGATGTTTTAAATAAACAAACAAACAAACAAACAAAGACAAAGTCACCTTCTTATTATGGCATACAAGATCAGGTTCGTTTTCCATCTCTCCTTCCTCACTCTTTTTTTTTTTTTTTTAATTTTTTTTTTCAACGTTTATTTATTTTTGGGACAGAGAGAGACAGAGCATGAACGGGGGAGGGGCAGAGAGAGAGGGAGACACAGGATCGGAAACAGGCTCCAGGCTCTGAGCCATCAGCCCAGAGCCCGACGTGGGGCTCGAACTCACGGACCGCGAGATCGTGACCTGGCTGAAGTCGGACGCTTAACCGACTGCGCCACCCAGGCGCCCCTCTCCTTCCTCACTCTTTAAGACACACTTGCGCTCTCCAGTATGCATTACACGTACTTCTCCAGGATACCATTCACTTATTCAATAACTATTGATTAAATACAACCTGTATGTCTGTCAGTTCTAAGCACTGAGGATATCACAGCAAACACAACAATGTTTCTGCTCTAGTGGGCTTACATCCTGGTGGAAGAACACAGATAAAACAAATAAACATACAATAGATGCAATGGCCGTAAGGGCTATGGAGAAAAAGATCTAGCTAGAAAAGCAACTCAGAGCAACACAGCAAATGGCATGTTCTATACACTACAAAAACCTAGTGTGTCTTAAAAGTGCAATCACACATCCCTTAATTTATTTAGGTTTCAATTTTAATTATACTTTAAAACCACAACACCATGAGTAATCCTGAAATGTACAGTCATTGAGAGGCATAACAGAACATGGCTCACTTCTGGAACAACCAATTATAATAATTTTATTTTTGAGATTAAAGTTGATAGAATCAAGAGTGTTTGCTTTTATTCTAGCATTTTAGTTGGCTCTTGGCTGTACCCCCCAAAAAATTATTATTAGTGCTGGCACATTTCAAATTATGTCATGAGATTAGAATCTATAAAACCCAAGTACTCATCTAGAATTAGTCTCATTGTTATTTCATTGTCTCTAACTATACCATGGTTTCAAATTTAGGGCCTACAAATTAAGACTCCATAGTAATACTAGAGCATTAGAGACAGGAGCTTTTTACTGGTGATTTAAAAACAGTAGTTCAATTGTCTGAATCATTTAAGTACATAATATGTCCCAACTGTTTACAAAGAGCTGAAACAACTGGAGAAGCCTACATTAAGGGCACTGTTTAAGATATAGGATATTGCTAAAGGATTTGACAGTGAGCCAAAGGAAACTTACAGACATTAATTGGTCTGTTTCATATTCAGAAAATAACAATGACTTACCTTACTATCGAAATAATAATACATACTTTAAAAGACTATAAAGGAATTCAGATTTTCCTCTGGGAAACTTCACTATTACTGCATCACATACAGCTCCAGTCTCAGGACAGGAATGAATGAATCAATGAATCAGTGCACGCATGCTGGAGTTTTAGTGCTTATCTAAATATGTAAAGAAAACTAGTGGATTTTTTTTTTTTAGATAGCAGAAGTTAAATCTGAAATGTTTTAAGCTTCCAAATAACTAAATAGAAATTGAGCTCAGCAGAAACTCAGTCTTACAGCAATGACAATTCTGGCAAGCCAAATTCTGTCAAAGATTTTGTGGTTTAGGAAACAATGACACAATTCATCACTTTCTGAGGGCATAACTTTCATTTCTGTCCACAATCCCTGAATCTTCACAAACATGCACACTGTGGGACACTCGTTTCTACAGCCTACATAATAATTAGGTTAGCTTCTGCTCTCTTCAAACTGGTTGGCAGAGGGGCAAACATCCTCAGCCCAGCTGAAATTATGACTGAAGTGTGACAGACCCATAGGAAATACTGGGTCAAAGGAAGGGAAAGGGTAGATCAGCCAATCTGCACCAGTCTAATAATTCCTGTGCCGGAGAAAAAAAAAGCAACTATCATTGCACTGTAAGGGCCAGGGCTTATGTTCTATTTAAAAACTAAAACCAAAACAAAAGATGACTAAGAGGCAAACTTCACTTCATTCTCAAGGCTGAGAAGAAAAGAATTTACATACCGCATCTGTGATGTCTATTTCATACACCCTTTGGAAAGTCCGGCGCTCAAAGAAAACAAGTTTGCCGCTGCCACATCCCCTTTGAACAGATGTCCCAGTGACCACGAGTTTATCATCTGGACTGAAACAGCAGTCGGTCCTACAGACAAAAAACAGTATATAAGCATAAGCTTATGACCCTACAACAGTGAGTTAAATACAATATAAACAACACCATTGTAATAAGAAGTAACTCTTATAGAGGGCTTACAGTAACTCAAGCACTTATTTTTTTGTTTGTTTAATTTTCACAATAATCCCATGAGGTAGATATTATTATTCCCATTTTACCGATGAGGAAACTGAGGCAGAGAGAGATTAAATAAACCTTGCCCAAGATCACAAAAGTAAGTGGTGCAGCTGGGATTCGAACTTAGGCAGTCTGATTCCAGAATGTGTGCTTTTAACTTTTATATGCTATATGTTTTAATGTAAAGGAAGTATGGGAAAAACTCAATTATAGACACTGACGGTACTATAGACAAATAGACATTGTGTGACTAATGTCTAAGCAGTGATTATTTTGTCCAGTTTTGGAATTATGTTTTTTATCACCACTAACCACCATCCCCAAATAATTTGAGAGTTTGTCAAGTCAAGCACCATGAAATGAGGAGCAGGTTGGACCGCTGGAACCTGACTGATGGCTAGAATTCAACAGCTCTTGTTATTAGAGATCTGGCCACCTGATTGTGAATAGTCTAAGACATGATCCAAAGAAGTCATGCAGTTAGCATAGCTTACAGCAGGCATAATAGTTCAAAAAAGTCTCATCAGCTATAAATTCATGTTTGTTTGTCCATCTGTTTGTCTTAACAGATAAATGCCATGGGCAATGGACCGCGCTAGAATTAGTGCTCTGCTATTACACTGTTTCCTGCACTTGGCGCCTCCATCAACTTCACGCTCTCCCTGTTGGTCATTATTTAACACAGATGTGAAATTTTATTTCTACATAAATAGAAACTTTTGCTTAGGCACCAACTGTAGGACTTAAAGTTCAAATCCCACCTCAGCTGCCTCAGAAAAATCTTTACGTGTTTCAGTTGTCAACGTAAGACAATGGAGAGAACAGTGTTCAGCTACCTCGAGCAGGATGTTCTGACCAAGTGAAGGATAGTGAATTATTGACTGGAATTGAGATAAGAAAAAATTGAGAAAACAATATATAATAATGCTCAGTAACTATGGAAAATTGCTTTGATGGAATGGGATTCAAATTTTAAAAGACAACAATATGGAGGTTTACCCTGTCATTTATACATATTAAAAAAAAACAACTCAATCCCTTAAAATATTTTTACTGCCCCAAGACCTATGTGTGTATACACATAAACACACACATACAAATACATGAACATACATCATTTCAACTTCCAAAGAATTTTATGGTCTGAAGAATGTGCAAATGAAAAGAAAAAATAAAATGCATCTTCAAAAACAGATTTCAAATACTCTTCATATTTCTTTTTAGAAGACATACGATATAAATTAACATTAAGGTGAAGAAATTTCTTGTTCATTCTCTTATGTTTATCAATTATTTAAAATACGCTACTTACATTGGGAACATGGTAGGAAGACCCGAGGCTGAAAAAAGTGGCTTATTAAACTGTCGAATGTCCCATAATTTCAATGTATCATCACCTAATACAGGAAAGAAAAAGAAAAGACAGAAAGTGCATTGTGCAAAAAGAACTAGTTCCAAGCTTAGAGTTTGCTAACCTTAGTGTATAACTATAGGAAGGAAAGAAAGAAAAAAAAAAAAAAAGAGAAAGAAAGAAGCACATAAGTGTTTTACTTTTTTAACTGGGGAGTTTGAAAGTAGTAGATGTGAGAACAGTAGAAAGATATATGATAATGAACTGGTCTCCTAGAAATAAATTTTCCAACTGATGTAGCATCTGTAGGCTAGAAGGAACCCTGGAGAATCTACTCTGAGGAGTGATTTTACAGCAGCTGGCAGTTCCCCTAAGGTACAGTTGAGCATAACCTGACTGCTTAAGAAGATATTAATTTAACAACCATCAGGACTGAAAATAGTTCAATTCACAACAGATTCTTTCTCCCGTTGGTGTGTAGATGAAGCTATCCATTAACATTAATGAGGGTGAGCCATGTGATTCCCTTCCCTCCAGTGTAACTCCACCTGTGGCTATCACTCTTCACTTTGCTGGGGAGTACAGCTTTTCCAAGCTCTTTAAAGTATAATGGATATTCTTCTAAGAATCACTTTTTTATATTTCTATAGGGCTACTAACTAATATTCTTGACCGGAATGAAAGCCAAAACTCATATAAGTAATGTCTTTGCTGCTCTTTTTCCCCCATGTCCACAGCTGAGACCCGCCTCAACCCCTTGGGTCCAATAAGGAATCAATATCAGGTGCAAGTGAGGTGAGTGGAGAGTTCAATAAAAGTCTCCCCTCTCTCCCAAGTGACTCTTCCTCTGAAACACAACTTTTGGCAGGTGCACTAATCCACAACTGGCTGGACTGGGGTCCTGCTTATATTGGAAGAACTTTGTAAGATTCACCTTTTTGCTTTTAGTCTTGAAAAAAAAAAAAAGATTACATATCCTCACAATTCTCAAACAGTAAAAAAAAAAAACATTAATCTGCATTAAAGAGTTTAGCTAAACTGGCAGGTTCTGGAACTAGCAGGGACATCTTACAACACTCAGGGACTCTGCTGAATTGACTTCCATCTGTCATATTCTACACACTCAGGAAGAAAAAGGATGGAATATAGTATACATGTTGTGTTGGCAACATGGTACCCAACAGCTATTACAGGATGGAAGGGGAAGGTAAGAATTATCACCAAAATGGCTTTGACTGAAATGGAATTAGTCCTATACTTCTAGTACTTAACAACTGGGTTGGGGCTGGCCTGTTTTAGAATCCTCTGAGAAGAATTTTCAAACTACACTTCTCTTATTCCCCTCTTGTCTCCCCACTGCACATTGGAGATTTGGGTACACCTTCTAAAGGGGCAAGAGCAAATGTGAGAATTTCTAGGTGAAACATTTATCATTTGAAAAACTTTCCCAGAAGATTCAGATACAGACTCTTGGGGTAAGAACTACTATTTGTAAGTAAAGAGTACACGTAGTTTTAATTAAGAGTCATCTCAGGACTTGAACAGTTTAGAATTGATAAACCAAAATACGTATTTTATAATACCCACCTTTTCCATACTTACCATAAATAGAAAATACATATACATGTGCTTTGATTTTTTACAATTATGTAAGTAAGGGTAGTTTGGATATAATAGAGAAGGCTTCCTCAGAGGACAGAGAACCTGAATACAGTCCCCGAGGTACACAGACATGGAATGGCTGAACTGAGTGGAAGCTGTACCAAGTCTCTCCATCTCCCCCTCACTCCCACTACTCTCTACACCAGGTTGCAAATTCTTGCAGGAAAGGAACTCTGTTTATGATGTTCACATTGTATACCCAGCACCTAGCATAATGGTAACTCAGAGTAGTTACTCAATATAGTAGTTGATGGAGTGAATGAATGACTGAATGTAGTGTTGCTAGATTAACATGGCCTATGGAATAAAGACTAAATCCTTTATTTGATATTTAAAGCCATCTGTAACATGGCTCCCACCTACTTACTCTGCTGTTTCTTTCCCTCCCCACAAATGGGCCTCCAGGAAGATCCTCAGTCGTGTCCCATACTTCACGTAATGCTTTACTCATAAGCCGTCCTTACTATTCTCTTACCTCCTTCAGTTAACACTTAGCTTATCCATGTGAGAAGGATTCAGCAAAAAGGTACAACCCATATTCAACCATATGAGTGTGGATAAGTAAACTTATAATATGGTCACATAAAACTATATAGCGATTTAAAAAATGACACCCAGGTATACAACTTTTTTTTTTTAACTGAATTGTTACAGTGTTTGAACTGGAAAAAAATAAATTAATGGTGAGCTAACAGAAGACTCTAAATTTAAAAACAGTATAGAAATACTGTAGAAAATCATCTACAAAATTCCATAAAGTAGAGGCAAAGGTCATCCTTGGAGGCTTCAAACTCTGATGGAATTTGAAGCTAAAATAAAAACTCAGGCAAAAAAGTACATATTTTCTAAATTTCACTTGACAACTTCTAATAAAACAATTTTGCCAAATTGGATATGCATTTTAATGAAAAAGAAGACTGACAAAGTTACATTAACAAAAGCACAGCTACCTTTACTGTTAGGATATTAGTGTAACATTTATTAGGGTTAATTATGATCATTTTATATATAGAAATACATCCGAAAGAAAGTTTTTAACCTACCTCCACGAGAAGCAAGGACATTCCCATCATAGGAAAAAGTCACGCAGGAAGTGTCTGTTCCTGGGTCATGAGCCTGTTTATAGTGGAATTTAGGATGAACCTGTTTGCAAAGACAAGCAAAGTGTTAATTAACATCTCATCTGAATTCAAACAAGAACACTTCTGTGGCGAGAGTATTTTACTCTATCATCTAGAAAAGGATATATGTAAAATATTAATTTCATTTGATTATAGTTTTCTTTATCCTGGAAAAAAATTCAAATAGTTTCCAAAAACATCCATTTGCTCTAATAATAAAAAAGAGATTAAGGAAGTCCCATCTTTCAGACTGCCTTCGCAAGCTCTGAGCAACACAAGATCAACTCAGTATTCAGTTCTTATAAAGTTAATGGGACCATTTCCTATAGTTACCTGAAAGAGTAATATAAATAAAAATTACAAGTGAACATATTATTTATTAAATCAAATGTATCATTGTAGGACTGCCTGGCTGGCTCAGTCAGTAAAGTGTGTGAATCCTGATCTCAGGGTTCTGAGTTTAAGACCCATGTTGGGTGTGTTGCCTATATATATATGTGTGTGTGTGTGTGTATATATATATACATACATAGATATCTATATATCTATATATCTATATCTATATATCTATATCTATCTATCTATCTATCTATCTATATGTATGTATATATATACATACCACTGTATTCCTAGTATATGCCAGCCACTGGGCATGTGGTTGTAGGCCTTGAACTCTCTTGTATGTGCCTGCAGGATAACGTTGTTGCAGGGGAGGAGGAGGGGGAGAGGTAACCCTGCCGCAATGCTAATCATACCCTAGGCACTCCATCCTCTATGGTCTCGTCTACTTCATTCTCACAGTCCACAAGTTAAGGTTCTACTATTATCATCTCCATGTTACATTTGAGGAAACTGAACCCCAGAGACTAAAGTTCCTTATCTAAAGCCACAGAGCTGGTAAGTGCTAGAGCTGGGTACAGGACCCAGGAGGCCTGCTCTTAAACACTACTTCTTTTCTGGTGATGTGTGTTAGTAGTCTTTTTACTCCTAATATTGCTTCTTCACAGGTAATGACTTCTAAAAGTAACTCTACGATACTAATCCTGTCACTCAGTTATGACTCAGTAACCAGCACAGGCTAAGGGACTAGGGAGTCAGTTATCCCAGATCTACCAGGCTAGAAAATTCCACTGAATGGACAGGGACACTCCTAGTGACAACAGCATGTGGGTCTCTGCTAGGAGCCACAGGTATAGGAATACAAGTGACCCCATCTCCTTTGCTCTTACCTCAACCCTAACAAGAATTGGTCACAAACCAGAGCTTCCAGCAATATCCCTGATGCCCTGTCAGTGAGCTTCCAGTAATGAGGAGCACAGTACCTTACAAGAGCAGGCTGGATTTGTTTTTGTTTTTAATAATTTATAAATATTGAGTTAAATTTGTCTTCTCTCTTCCTCTGACAGTCTTAGAAATTGGTATTAAACATGGCTATCATGCTCCTATGTCTCATGGGTACAAATAATTTGTTGATTCAACTTTTCTTTTTAACTGGGTGTCAACTGTATGGCAGACATAATGTTAAGCAGGGAAACACGAATGTGCAAAGATAAACATGGCTTCTTTCCTCAGAGAGCTGACAGACAGTCCCCTCAAAGAACACAGTTAAGCATACGAAGGGACAAGTGGTACAATGGGGATGTGAAGAGTCAGAAGTGAGCACCGAAGAGAGATGCCTAATCTAACCCTGAGAATGGGGGAGGGGGAGTGGAGGAAGAGGGGCAAAAACAAATCCTGTGACCCAGTGGATGAAAGTATGAGTTAGCAGATGAAGGAGCAGGATGCTGAGGCAAGAATGAGAGTACTGTGTTGTAGTAGGCAGAATTTTGACCCCCATGACCTCTTCCCTGCAGTGTCATGCCCATAAATATGTCACTCTACATGGCAAAAGGGACTCTGCAGGTATAACTAAAGTTACTAACTGGCTATCCCTAAAATAGGGAGATTATCCTGGATTATCTAGGTGGGGCTGAAGTAGTCACATGAGTCTTTGCAAGGAGAACTTCCTCTTGGCTGAGGACAGAACAGGAAGCCACACAGACATGACAGGAGAGTACGTCAGAGAGGCTGGAAGAATGAAAAGTGTTGGACATGTCACTGCTGACTCTAAAGATGTGTCAAGGAAATGGGTATCTGATTTCTGCCAATAACCAGTGTGTTTGAAAGAGGACTCTGAACCCCAGATGAGAGCCACATCCTTGGCCAATGCTTTGATTTTAGCTTGGTGAGAGCCTAAGAAGAGAATCCCACCACACCATGACAGACATCTTACCTAGAGAAATTGTGAAATAACAAATTGGTGCTTTTTTAAGGCACTAAATTAGTGGTAATTTGTTAGGAAGCAACAGAAAGCTAACATGTGCATAAAGGTAAAAGAACTGGTTGGAGTCAAAGAACTAAAAGAAGCGAACCATGACTCGAGGGAAAGGTGAGGTGAAGGGCTGGTGTGAGCAGGGCCTCGATTACCAGGAGCCTTGTGGGCCATGTTCAGGACTTAGATTTTATCCTGAAGGCAAAAGAGAGCTGCTTAGTGGAGTTTACTCAGAGGAGGACATGACTAGGTTTGCTTATTTTAAAAAGACCATTCTGGACACATGTGGAGATAGATTAGGAATATTTTGTTCCTCACAAAAACAAAACTCTGCTACCAAACTCAATTAGGAAAATCTGCCAATTGGTCATATTTCATCAAGTCATCAACTACTAAACTCTAAAACTTCTGAAAGAGACTGTAGGGGTAACAGTTCACCAAAAAGCCTGTGCTACCTTTGGCCTCTCAGTGAAATTAACTTGGGTTTTTTGTGGGGCTTTTTTTAATGTTTATTTATTTTTGAGAGAGAGAGAGAGCACAAAGGAGAGGCAGAGAGAGAGAGAGGGAGACAGAGGATCTGGAACAGGCTCTGCGCTGACAGCAGAGAGCCCAGTGTAGGGCTCAAACTTACGAACCGTGAGATCATGACCTGAGCTGGAATCGGAAGCTTCACTGACTGAGCCACCCAGGCGCCCCAACTTAGTTTTTGCGTATTTGTTTTAAATGTTTTGTTTATGTTTACTGACCCCTCATGTCAGGAGCGGTAAGGCAGTGGGGTACAGTAAAACGAGCAGTGGGCCAGGACCAGGAGATAGGAAATCTAGACTTAGTTCAGTCAAAAACTAGCAGTGCGACTAGGGACAAATTAGCCTCTCCAGATCACAAGTCAGTCTTCTGTTAAATAAATGGACTGCGCGAGACGATTTCTAGGGTCTCTGATAGCTCTGTGATTCTTAAGAAAAAGACAAAAACGGGTATATATAAGTATATATAATATTTTCTAATTAAACTAACTGATCAATTATGTACTTTTTTATTATTAATAGGACAAAAGAGATTTTGAATGCCAATGTTTGACCATAGAAATACATATATACATAGATGTGTATATACACATATACCAGTAAAGTGGGATACAGAACCTTAAAAGGTACAGAATCCAAGGGAATCCTGTCATATAAGCTTCAGCATGAGCTCAGTGGCAGCAGGTTGCTCCCTGTGACAGTCTGACTCTCATCCTTGTTGCTCAGACAGGGGTGAGATGAAGCTGCGAACGTGCTGTTTCCTAAATTGGTCTTGCTTCTTTTTACTGCCCTGAGTGGGATTCTAATGTTTAAAGACATATAAGGCACCTGGTACACAAGCAAGGAAAAAGTGCAATGTTTCAAAACTTAAGGAAAGATTCTGCTGGATCTAACAGGTGACAGTATAACTACAGTACAAGGAACTGAATGGCAATAAGGTATAATGACCACAGGGGATTTTGCCTTAATCTAGTAAGAAAGGATTTTACCCAATATTCATCTGCCACACTTTTATGCTTTTAGGTCTCCTCATTCAGGTACTCCTTGGTTTGTTGTTGTTGTTGTTGTTGTTGTTGTTGTTTTGATTGTTTTTTAGACTTCATGCCCAGCGTGGAGCCCAACATGGGGCTTGAACTCATGACCCTGAGATCAACACCTGAACTGAGATAAAGGGTTGGACTGAGGCACCCAAGTGCCCCCATTTAGGTGCTACTTTAAAAAGCCACTCTATTGGAGGTTGGGTGTTTTGAAACTTCTCCAATTCATTGTTTATAATGCAAAACGTGTGAATATATGCCACAAAACAAGTCCCACCTTGTCTTTGTGACTTCCAGTATTTTCTATTGTCTTATCGATATACATCTCGGTACAACACTCTTTTAGAGTGACAAATTGCTGCATATTAATGATTAAGATTTCAAAGGAGAGACTGCACTCAAAATTTCTAAATCATTTCCTTTTTTAAAGGACCCAGTAAAGGGGCACCTGTGTGGCTCAGTCAGTTAAGTGTCTCACTCTTGGTTTTGGCTCAGGTTATGATCTCACAGTTCGTGAGTTTAAGCCCCGAGTCAGGCTCTGTGATGACAGCATGGAGCCTGCTTTGTATCCTCCTTATCCCTGTCTCTCTGTCCCTCCTCTGCTTGCTCTCTCTTTCTCTCTGAAAAAAATACACTTAAAAAAAACTGTTTTTAAAGAACCCAATAAAAGAAAGAGACAAAGTGTCCTCACTTGAGATGGACAGCTCACAGATTTTATGTCAAAAGAGCTCAATTATTAACTTCACTTTAACCAGTAACAAAAGTTTCTTCTAATGATACAAAATAGATAGCCAGAGGGGATCTTAAACTTTTGTAAAATATCAACACTTGGACAGTAACAATGACATACACCCTCACACTCTGGAAACAGAGTCAACCTGACTAAAAACACTTCTGGCATAATGTGGGAAATCTAAAACTGAGACTTCTCCTTTAACCTTCTCCTTTAACTGGTTTTATGATCATCCGAGGCAAAGAACATCGTTCTTTAGGGAAACGGAGATTATTAACTCCTTTATGTAGGTTTCCTATCCTTGGGAGTGCCTTATGTTATGATTTGGAGAGTATCAAGTCTCACATGTGCGTAATGCTGGAAAATGCAAGCAGAAATGCTAGAGTTTTAAAGGCCCTCTCCTGAGATATAGTACAAACTCCAGTTGGTAAAAATGTCCTTATATCCTCTCTTTGCAGCTGGTCAGGAGCCTCTGGCAGTACAAAACTCCATACATTATAAGCAACAACCATCCATTTCTGGGTGGCTCTAATTAGGAACACTTTTCTTAAACTGGGTCCAAGACTCCTTCCTAGAATTCCAACACCTACTTACGGGTCCTGGTCCTGTCATCTGTGGCTATGCTAATTCTAGTTTTTCTTCTCTAATGCAGTCTGCCAGAATCTCCAAGAAAAATATGACATCTTCCACAAAGTCTTAAATATAGCATTCTTGAAATCCTAAATGTAATCCAAACATTCTGTGGTGCTACCAATGGTCAGTGAGTGTACATCCGGGGGCTGCCGAGATCTGTCTCAATCAATGCAAGAGGAACAACAGCCCTCAAAATGATCAAAACACATTTTGTAATTAATAGAGACAGTGGAATTAACTATTTTAAATGAGAGGATTTAAGTGAATTGCTGGGCTGAAAATAGAGAAAATTTTAATGGAAAGAATATTGGTCCTACAGTGAAGCTGACTTCACCTAAATTTTCAATTTGATACATTTTAGTTTGACCCTGGCCAAACTGCTTAATCTTACTGTTTCTCAGTTTCTTAATTTTTAAAATTACACATCTTCCCACCCCTAACTTCTCCTCAACTCCCAAAGACACCTTGTTATATCTGACCTACTAATTCCTGCTTATGTCAATACCACACATACATTAAATGTCTCATAGGTACCTCCTTTCATAAAGCTGCCGACATGCAACTATGCTAACAAAACACAAACCCCAAGAGCAAGATGAAGCAAATCCTAGGCTCTCTAACAAGCGAGGCGTACTAGCATTTGTCCTCTCACATCTAGTTCTAGGACCCCCTCAATGGATATAAAATTCCTTTCTCATTGAGAATCTATTTTCAAGCTTAGTGATAACCAAGCAATTCTGTATTTTCAATCACATGCTAGAGTTATACTGGGATTAAAAATATGCCAGGATTTTTTAAATGGCAATATGAAAAGCCAAATAAATGTACGTCTAGACGGAACATAACTTGCTCCTGTTTCTCTGATTTTGGAGACCTGTAGTAAGGAGAATGGGGAGAATACATACGAAAGAATAAGAACTGTCACGTGAACATGCTTTGCCATTCCCTACTCCCATGAAGCCTTCATTCTAGTGAGGAAAAACAGACAATAACACCTCTCCAACTGATTCTATGACATTCAGGTTAATATATTGTAAGAAAATATGGCATAATGATAAAAAGCACAGACTGTGCAGCCAGACTGACAAGTTCAAATCCAGGCTTCACCACTCACCACCCATATGATCTTGGGCTAGCTAATCTCCTTATGCCATCTATTAAATGAGAATAACAATAGCATCCACTTTAGCTGTTGGGAGAATGTGATGAGTTAATGCAAGTGGCACACTCCTTTGCAATATAACTTTGCTACTCTTTTCATCAAAATGTGCCATTTACTTCTTAAAACCTGGGGTCTGGGTATGGACAAGTGACTTGTTTGGGCTTATAGGACATGTAGCCACAAAAATGTGCCTCTCACACCTCCCACTGCATAAACTGCCACTTGCCCTGCTTCTGTGACTTGGCCAGGCTTTGCAAGGGCTGCTCCCAGCCAATGACTGAGCACAAGGGATAAAGGACTCCTAATTAATCTGAGTGATATTTTCCTGACATTGTGCTATTAGTCTGAGACTTTTTTTGCACAGCCCTCTTTTTTCTTTTCCTTTAATAGAACAGCTTTTTTGAGATACAATTCACATACCATGGAATTTGCCCACTTAAAGTATGCAGGTCAATGATTTTAGTATTTTCAGAGAGTTGGGCAACCACCACCACGATCAATTTTAGAACATTTCCATCACCCCCGAAAAGAAACCGCATATACATTAGCAATCATTCCCCATTTCCCCCCAACCCCTCAGCCCCAAGCAACCACTAATCTAGTTTGTCTTTGTATATTTGCCTATCTGAACATTTCATATAAATTAAATTATACAATATGCTATCTTTTGTGCCTGGCTTCTTTCACTTAGCATCCTGTTCCTGAGGTTCATCCATGGTGTAGATATGTATCAGTATTTCATTTCTTTTTATTGCCAAATAAGATCCCATTGTATGAATGTACCACATTTTATTTATCCATTCATCATTGGATGGACATTTAATACTCCTTCCTTTCTTGTCTTTCATAGAGGTATGGGCTGTATCTTTCCAGATTTCTCAGGCTCCCTCCCTTTTTCCCCTTACAGGCCTTTCCCCAGTAAATCTCATATGTTTAATTCTGGTCTCGGTGTCTGTTTTAGAGAATCCAGACTAACACAAGTGGTGCCATGAGTGATCCAACAACACAGCAGCTAAGATAAGAATGTGGGACTGGCTCATTCATTGCCTGGTAGGTAAAGAGGACACTGTCCTAGGTGGACTATGAGGTGCAGATACACTTTAGCACCTGGTACTGGTTCAACTGCTACAGATTTCACTGGAGGTGACCTGGGAAAACTTCATGGGATAGGGGAATGTCCTTCTGGGTACAATGTTTTAGGCATTTAAAAAATATAGGAGAAGAAATGCTTACAAAGATGACAGTGTTGGCTGGCTACTGCTAGGTCATACTGATACCCTACAGAGGAATTATGAGAAACTGAGGGTCATTAACAGTTGAAGACTACGTGGGAGAGTCAGAGGGCCAACTGTAGTACTTTTTGAAGAGGCCCTCATCTCCTGCAGTGGAAGAACAGACACAGCCGAGCAACAAACACAAGAGGTCTGGTGGTTAGATTTATAGAGCTCCAAAGACATTTAAATGCTCAGCCAAGGCAGGTCTGCTATTCTAGGGTCAGGGCTCTAGTTGGGAAAACCTGAGACCCTGAAATATAGGATAGGATATCTGGATGGAGGCCCAGAGAATGCTGGATCTGCAGATCGCCCTCCCCCCACACGGCTACCCTGGGAACCCTCACAGTTTAGAGAGGTGGCCAACTCTTGCCCTAGTAAGAGCTAGCAATTCCTTTGTTTTGAAAGATGCTACAACTGCCTCTTCCCCACAAGGACCTGCTCCTACCTCCTCCTCTCCTGGCTGCTAGGCCAATAACTAGGGTTGAATCCCAGGATTACTTATCTGGGGAAGTGGCTGAAAGGAGGAAAGAGATTACACACCAAAAGAGATACAAGGATTAGCTAGCAGCTACTGGCGGGAGCCTTGACGTGCCTTGAGTTTAAATTGTGAAAATGCTTAATCAAGGGAGCTTTGACATAAGGTTAGATAGGCAGGATACCTTGACTGGGGGGGAGGGGGTCAGATTTTTGGAAAAGGACCCCAGGGGATTGGGCAAACAAGCTGCTAGGATGCTGTGAGAGGCCTGGAAATGTGATGGCCAATGGTGAATGAAATCAAAACACCCTGATTGCCCTAGCAGAGGACAGAGAAAAGAATAAAAAGGCTTGGGGGAGTGTGCATGCTAGAATGGATATATTGTGTCAAGCTAGAAAACACAGATTATTATTTTTCATGGGAGGGCCCAGAAGAAATACCATTCACCAAGGCCATGCATAGGTGAGACGGCCAGCATCACCAAGAAGTTCAGGGGCAGCTCTCCTCTGCAGCCCAAGGCTAATGTCATGGAGCTGGACCATTAACACCCACGGGATGATGAGGCCTGAAGTAATAATAGCCAGATCGCAGTACTTAATTACTAGAAATCAAAAGGCTGCAGTTACCATAATATAAAGTATAATGACTGGAATCAGAGAGGCAGCCAAGGGGGCTTGATGTGGAGGGAGCTGTGGAGAAGGTTGGCAGAATATGGCATTCCTAGGGGGCAGAAGAGATGGGCAGACAACAAAGGTACTGCTTAATCTCTACCATCAAAAAGAGACGAACAGAGGAGGCTGAAGGTGGTCACCCCAATAAAAAGTCATGATCCCTTGTTCTGTTCCCATAGCTGAGCCTATTTTCAGATCAGGAGCTTACTGACTACAGAGATAGCCAGATCCCCAAGGAAAAGGGTAGTGCTACTCAGTGGAGCAGTAATTCTCCCAGTCCTTCCACAAAGGGACTACTGACTGCAGACTTAATCTAGTGGTCGTCCCAACTGTAGCTGCTGTGCTGAATGACAGATCATAGCTAGAGCAGATCAATAAAGCCTTGAGGTGATTCTGGCAAAAGGGATTCCCACTGGCCTGGTCAAAGCTTTCTTAGAACTGTGTTGCTATCTGAGAGGCTTTCTAGCCAACCCTAATTCCCTCCTACCTTCCCTCTTTCCTCCATAGGAGATGGACCTGTATCACCATCTGGTAAGCTCTGGCCTCCTCTGACTCCTCACTCACTTGTTCCCTTACAGGAGTTTTGGCAATAGAAAGATCTCTTACACATCTAACGCTGCCTTAGCATCTGCTTCTCAGAGAAGCCTAACAGGGGACACTAGCAAACAAGACACAAGCAGAGAACTGTAAAAGGTCCATATTTGGGGACTTGCTCTCTTACTGTTTCTGGAACCCAGCCACCTTGTGAAAAATCATGGGCTAGCTTCCTGGATGACCAGAGACATGCCCAGTCATCCCTGTAGCACCAGCTGACATCTAGCCAATAGCCAGACATGTGGGTAAGGTCATCCTAGACCACCCAGGTGTTAGTTACCTGTAGATGCAATAGGGAACACAGGAGAAATCAGCCTAGCCACTTCAGACCAGAAGTATTGCCTAACTGACTTACAGTAGATGTTTGTAGTTTTAAGTTGCAAAGTTTTAGGGTAGTTTGTTAGGCAGCAAAAGTTAACTCATATAAAGGATGTGAACAGTGCCTGACAGATACTAAACATTTTATGTGTTGAGCAGTATTATAAGTCAGATGATACTACAGGAGCATAACTCTTTGAAGAAGGTTGATTCCTTTTCCCCTACCTCGGCATTCTACCAAATAATATCCATCATAAACTAGTCCTAAAATCCAATAATTAAAATTTATTCAGTGTGATCACATCTTGTACTTTACATAATCACTATGCTCCTCTCTTGCCTTTCTACATCTCCCTGTGAGAGCAAAAATTCTCTCTAGCAACGTCTCTTAATCCTTGCTCTGGTCGCTTGGGATCGCCACTGTCTCTAGGTAGTTGTAGTGTGGCTCCAGCCAGTTGCAACCATTCTTATATATATTCTTGGATACTGAATAAGACGGCTCCAGCAGACAATACCAGAGAGAAGAAAATGTTTAGAAATAGCTCATTCTTGGAGGGCATGGAAGGGAGGATTGGGTTTAAGCTGCTTTTCTTTATGTTACTAGATAAAAGCTCTTTCCCCACATTTCTGATCCTTTCTTTCAAGTAGGTCAGCTTCAGATTCTTTCTTTCCCAGGAACATCTGAACTCCAAGAACGCCAATGAGTCTCAGGGAACAGTATATGTTATACATCACATATTATGGTGCTTACAAGAGGAACAAACTTCATAAATACAGCAAATGAAACTCAGAACTTTTGAGTGTGTTTCAAGGAAATAATATATTTCATAGTAAGTTGACAGTTTTCCAAGTTTCCAGCTTTTTCGAAAGAGGTAATTATGCTCCAGCCAAGATGTTTTTCCCTTCCCTCAGTCCTTCCTTCTCTCTCCTTCCCTTCCTTCCTTTGTTTAAAAGAAATAATTTAAAGCCAAAAGACAATACTATCTGTCAAAGGTTTCTGAAAAGTCTATTCATCATGCCCCATAAAATAAAACTGTGATAATGAAACTTTTAGAACCCACATTTACAGTGTGAACCACATTTACCGAGGACCTATTATACACACAACAGTGAGATACATAAATGAAGAGACCACATGGAATGTTCCCAAAATGTTTTGCGAGTTGGAAAAGGGAGACACACACATAAGACCTCTTATTCTTTCATAAAACATTTCCTGCACCCACTCTAAGCCAGGTTAGAAGGCACCAAAATGACTAGGAATTGGCCTCTGCCTTAATGGGGAAGCTTACAAGTGAGAAAGAGCCAGAGACCGAGACAGAATGAGCAAGCGTGAACATTTATGACCGGAGTTGAACTCTCCAGCAGGGTTCTCCATTCTTAGTCCAGGTTCACTGTTGCAACCACTGTGATTTCAGAAAACAGGTATGACTTAGCATTTATTTTCCAACTGTGTTTGGCAAAGAGATAGCCAGCCTTCATTCATAACTGGACAGTGTTGCAATGACATGCCTGTTGGATCATCTCAAGGCAGGTGACTGCAGTGTGGGACTACCTAGGGCTCTATCTGATGACCAGCTGGAAGCTGCGGCTGCAGGAGAAAGCTCAGCCACTGAGACGTGTGAGTCACAGGCTGCATATGACGCCACTGCTCTGGAATCTTCTGGCTCCCCATGTGCTTGCAACTTGAAATTCAAGGTGTTTACTTTAGTCTATAAAACAAACCCCTTATGGCTAAGGCACAAGTTACCTTCACATTAATCTCCCTTCTTATAAACCCTAGCTGAATCAGTTGGTACACCAGTTAGGTGCTCTAGATTTATGCTTCAGAAAGTTGGATGCAAAAAAATGTTAAAGCCCTACAGAAAACCCAAGCTTTTGGAATTTGAAGAAAGCATAAAATAAAACTGTGGACTTTGAGATTCCATTTATAATCCTGAGACATCTTATAGGATCATTTAAACATGGGGATATTATCTGATTAGAACATTTAAATAGCTGGTATATTTTACTACCCCTACTTTAAGCAAAGTATCATTTTTACTGGGGAAAAAATGAGGTAATACAGAATCTCACATGATATTCTTTAGGTTTCTAAATGAAGATATCACCTAAATCATCAAGAATGATTTAAGAAAAAAAGTCCTTCCAGAAATTGCCAAACAGCAGGGTTTCCCAGAGGATGTTTTGTGTAACATCATCCTCTCCAGGGGTGAGGTGAGGGTGGGGCCAAGGAAGCCTGGGAAAATAGAGTTTATTTGCAAACTCTTGCCCTTGTCTTGCAAATTCACAGTGCACATTAGTATATCAAAAGCCAGAATCTTTTAAATAGTCATCCTGGAATAATTCAACTTCTTTAACATTTCTGATGCTTATTTGACCAAGGAACTTTTCTTTTATTCAGATAGTACCTACTAACACAGATAGAACTAACATTCTCTGGACCTCAATCTGGGAAATACAGTACGTAGAGCAAGAGTTAGTAAACTTTTTCTGGAAAAGGCCACACAGTAAATATTTTAAGCTTTGAGGACTATAGTCTCTGTTGTAACTATTCATTTCTGCTGTTGTAGTGTAAAAGCAGCCATAGACAATAGATAAACAAATGGATGAGGCTGTGTTCCAATAAAACTTTATTTAGAAAAAGAGATGGCAGGCTGGATTTGATCCACAGTTTGCTGACCTCTGATCTAGAGAGAACAAAAATCTTAGGAAAAGGCAATCATTGTTACATAAACTAAAGGCTTCCTTGTGATTCGATAAAAATTTAACTTGTAATACTAACGGTGTAATACTAACGGCAATAGCAACAATAATGACAGGTACGTTTATTGAATATGCTGCTACTTGGGGCAGTAAAACATACATTTTCTAATTTCATCCTTAAAACAAGCCTCCTGAGATACACACATTTTGAGATGTATGTAATTACCTCATTTTACAAACAAGAAAACTGAGGCTTAGAGAGGTGACTTACTCAAAGACATATGACTAGTAAGCTGTCAAAGCAAAAATTCAAACCCTAATTCTTACTCTTCACTAAAACATCTCTTTTTATTTATATATTCATATATTCTTACATTTATGTATTTACATGAATATACATATACGCATACTGCCCTGTTTTACAGGCTTCCTTTGGGTTTACGTAGATTATTACAGTAATGGTCCTCAATGAACTGCATGTCCTTGTATCCCCAGGAAAGGCAGTGTAAGGAGGGGGCGGGGAGGAGCAGATAACATGAAATAACTTTTCTCCTTCAAAATACATAACACATTTTTTTTTTAAACACTATTTGGGATTTCTGGGAGGGTGGGGATTCTATTACAAATTCCATCTAAGGCAGAAGTCAGCAGTCTTTTATCCATAAAGGGTAGTAAAATTATAAATCAGTGATTTTTCACCCTTCTCCAGTCCTAGTCAATGGATTCTGATACATGATGATAATAATAGCTAACATTTCCTGGGCATTTATTGTGGGCTAGATACTATTCTAAGTGCATGCTATGTATTAACCCCTTGAATCTTCTAACGGCCTTATGAGCTAAATACCATTATTATTCCCACTTTCCAGAAGGACATGGCAGAACAGAAAAGTAAGGTTAGTTGCCCAAGTCAAGTGGCCACTAAGTGGGAGCCAAGATTTGAACCCAAGCACCTGGCCCAGGGCCTATACTCTTATCCACCATTATGCACATGCACACAATCCCACAGCTCCTCTGACTTCAGCCTCCCTCTGCTCTGACCCCCTTTTGCAACTAATGTAGGCCTGGACTTTGAGCACCTTTGCTCTTTCCTTATGAGGCCAGTCCTCGCCCCAAACACCAAAGAAATTTGAAAGTGAAAAGTGGAGAAGTACAGCAAGACAGCGTAGGAGGGTAGGTGAGCACTACAATGGTTTCTGGAAACAAAACCATTATCCAAGACTAAACCCAATTCTAGATCACTAGTTAATTCAATCCATAAGCATAGTTCTTTACTCACAAAGATCACACCAAGAGTCCTTGAAGTAATTTAAAGCTTGGTAAATAACACAAGTTACAACTGGCAATGAGGAAATCCTGCTAATTGCTGTGGATCTCCTTAGCTGCCCTTTGTATGATGTTACCTTTTCCCTCCATCTTTACTCTTAAGTATGGGGTAAGAGAGGTGAGGATCTTCAGCCGCTTATATCACATAAGAAACACAAATGTGAACACAAGTGCAGCTTTCCATTCAGCTCTTGAATTGAAGAGGAACTTGAAAGCCACTGTGCCAACACCGGAAGCACAGTGCTGTGGAATGACCTGCCTAGACAGGAGGGAAAGCCCAGCGGTCCCCCCTTTGAAGTCCAGCTGCCTGAGATTCACTGGCAGGCAACCTTCAAAGAGAGCCGATGCTTCCTTCCCTCGGCCTGGCCGCCAAGCTTCCCGGGCAGCTGGGCACATTTAGCCACTCTCTGCCCAGCTGTCTGTGAACTCTGGCAGCCAGTTCAAGTGAGGGATAGAGAGGTGGCAGAGAAGGGAGGGTGAGGAAGAGGGAGTGGCGGGGGGAGGAGGGTGGCGGGCCCAGTGGCGCCAGGGCAAAGAGGATGCTGGGTTTCCTTGGAACCGACCTTATCAGTGTCAGTCAAACGACCAAGCTTCCAGGAGAGCACAATCCAACTCCACCACAAAGCAACCAGAGGGATATCAAGCTCCTTCAAAAGTTGAGTGACTCTCAAATGTACTCTTCTAAAGATGGTCCACTTGCTGCAGAAAACAGTCCAATCTCTCCATAAGGATGTAGGGGACAAAGCTAGGATGCAGCATCAAAAATGCACAGTCCTTTACTAATTTTGATTTTCCAGCAGCATGAGTTTATCCTTCTTGGGGACTTTTGGGGTTGTTTGCTGAGTTTGTTGTGGCAACCCTTCTGTTCCCCTGGCAGCCAATAGCCAAAGCACTTCTCTGTTTCTGCGCCTGTGCAGCAGATGCTTAGAGAAGACTGGCTCATTTAACATAAACAATACCAATGTGTTGTTATATTTATCCTCTGGAACGATACGCTTGGAATAGAGAATAGTGAGTGTTATCAGCTGCAGGTGCAAAAAGGACGTAGAACAGTTCCATTAGTGACAACAGACTTTCAAAAGAAGTCCGACTAAGAACAAGATCTTAAATTTGGTAAAGTGGGAGGCTATGAAAGTGACTGAAGTAGAGAAGAATGGAAAGGAAGAACTGAGATGGAGTTCTCTGGCAGCTATGGTGACAGTGAGGGAGATTGGAAGACAGGAGAAAAATCATCATAAGATCATGAAACCTCTTCTCTAGTTTTGCACAGTCTGGTTAGGAAAAGAATGAATGGATGAGCTTGCACCATGCACCATGTTACAGGTACGAGGAAGAGACCTAGATATTCAGACAGACTATCATATTAAGTCACTAGCTACAAACACATCCTCCTCCCTGCTCTTTAGATCTCTTTAAAACTATACAACACAGGAGCCAGCATCAAGTACAGTGATATCAAAAACATACCATCCAAAACTTATTGTCCAGCTTTAAAAGTATAACACTGAGCCTACAGAAGATGTGCCAATTAAGACTTGCTGAAATTAATCCAACTGTTTATTCATTCATTCTACAAACACCTATGGAGTCCTTGCTGTGTGCAAGGCACTACACTAGGTGTTGCAGATGAGTCACAGATTAGTAAAATGGCTCCTTACTCTCAAGGAGATTTGTCTAGAAAGGGAAGCAAACCTAAAACAAATATTTGCAATTCACTGTGTAATAAATAACGGCAGTATCCACAAATTGTATAGCGAACCCACAGAATACTAGTCAACTCTGCCATGGTAGCAAAAAAGGCTGGGAGTGGAGTGAGAAATTGGGCAAAACGTGGTAACAATGCTCGACTGTGGTCTTTGAAGGAAAAGTAGAAGATCACTAGGAGTACAAGTGAAAGTTATTCTACTAGAGGACTCAGAATATAAAAGACTCAGAACTGTGAAATAGCACACTACTTTTGGAACTAGAGGTGGGAATCAAGAATAAAACCGTAGCACGTAAGACTGGAGAGCTGGAGTCAAATTTATTAGTGTCCTCAGATATCCTTCTACAGAGTTTGAATTTGTACCTTATAGGCAATGTTGAGAAGGGTTTTAAGGAGAGAGGGTTAATATTGTATCTGTATTTTATTTTTTTTTTATTTTTTTTTCAACGTTTATTTATTTTTGGGACAGAGAGAGACAGAGCATGAACGGGCGAGGGGCAGAGAGAGAGGGAGACACAGAATCGGAAACAGGCTCCAGGCTCTGAGCCATCAGCCCAGAGCCCGACGCGGGGCTCGAACTCACGGACCCTGAGATCGTGACCTGGTTGAAGTCGGACGCTTAACCGACTGCGCCACCCAGGCGCCCCTATTGTATCTGTATTTTAAAAGATCACTCTGGGGGTGCCTGCGTGGCTCATTTGGTTACGCGTCCGACTTCGGTTCAGGGCATGATCTCATGGTTCATGAGTTCGGGTCTTGCATCAGGCTCTCTACTATCAGTGCAGAGCCTGTTTGGGATTCTCTCTCTCCCTCTCTCTCTGTCCCTCCCCTGATCACTCTCTCTCAAAAATAAATAAACATTAAAAAAAATTTTTTTAAAGCGGGGGAGGGGGGGGATAAATGATCACTCTGCAGCAGTGGGAAAGATAAACTGAAAAAGGAAAGACTGGGGGCAGGGAGATAAGTTAGGTGGTCCAGGTGAGGGCTTGAAGCTGGGGAATAGAGGAGTACAACTGAGAACAATTTCAGTTGTAGTTGGTGACTTCGGTGTAGGCAGTTTCAGTGAATCTGTGAGAGCAAATATGACAAAAGAGAAGGAAGAGCAGGAAAGGGCTTTTGTTAAACCAAATAAATAAAAAGCAGGAGCTTGAGCATACATTCTAGGAGCCGACAGGGATGAAAAGGATGAAAATACAGGAAAGGGAGAAACTGATGGAATGAGGTCTCAGAGGAGGCAGAAAGGACCCGAGATCAAGTGCACAGGTGGAAAGATTAGTGAGGAGCTGGAAGACAGACCTCTCCCATGGAGCTGCAAGGAAGGAGGCTGGGAGACAAGTAGGTATCAACCCAGAGACATTTGCACACATCAGGGGGAAAAGTCTGACAGAAGTCCAGCCCACTGTCCTTACTTTTCCAGACAGAGAAAGGGAGATAACTGAGTAGGGGGTAGGAATTACAAGGTAGACCAGAGAAGAGCTGGGTAAGTTTGAAAATACCCATCGGGGTGAAATAACAGAGAAATCTAGATAATAAAAAGGAAGGGATTACTAAAGGCAAGGATGGCTCAGAAGAAAAGGTATATCATGAATCTGGAATGATACCAATCTGCAAAACTGTGGGATTTATTATATTAGACTTAGAGCCAGAGCAAAGCAGCAAAGAAACCACACTACTGGGGCTGCGGCAGAGGAAACAGAAAATAAAGCACAGTTTAAATCTTGGTAAAATGTATACTGCAGAAGTCCAATGTCTTCTGCTTTTTCTCCAAGTATTGTGCCCCACAGTTAACTGGTTTAAAAATGCATTTTTTTAATGTTTTTATCTATTTTTGAGACAGAGAGAGACAGAGCATGAGCAGGGGAGGGGCAGAGAGACAGGAAGACACAGAATCTGAAGCAGGCTCCAGGCTCTGAGCTGTCAGCACAGAGCCCGATGCAGGGCTCGAACTCACGCATCGTGAGATCATGACCTGAGCTGAAGTCGGACATTAACTGACTGAGCCACCCAAATGCCCCTAAAAGTGCATTTTTGCCCCAAAGTCAAAGTTAAGGTCCATGTAATGTGACTTTTAACTTAGCTCAATTACAACAATAGAATGTTTTCTCTTCTTTTTTTTTTTATTTACATATGAAATTTATTGTCAAATTGGTTTCCATACAACACCCAGTGCTCATCCCAAAAGGTGCCCTCCTCAATACCCATCACCCACCCGAATGTTTTCTCTTCTATAAATGTAGACTTTGTTAGAAAAAAATGCCTTCACAACGAATAAAAATGATAGTATCAATATTTTTCTTACACTAAACATAGCATTCTTTCAAAAAGCGAGAGTTCCAATTTCACTCACTTAAGAAATCAACCTGAAGCAAATATTCATTGGTTATTTTCTAGATCTGAGGCATTATGCCATGCCTGTAGGAAAAGATGCAAAAACACAATCCCCACCTTCATGAAGATTACACTCTAATTCACACTTCAAATGTTATAATAACTTTTTTCCTTGTTATAAAACCTCTTAAATTTCCTTGTTCGTTATATTTGTTGATGATAGGACTCTTTCAACTAAATCCACAAAAAAGGAAAACTAACCAAGCAGTTAACTGAAGTATCTTCATTAATTTTTTAATTTGAAAAAGAAGACAGAAGATAGAAGAAACAAATAGGAATTTACAACACTCTATAGGCCTTCAAGAAATCAGGGATTTCTGGCTGCTATTAATAACTAAAAGATCTCACACACCTTATTTCTGCACTGTAACAATAGGCTGATGGGGGAGAAAGAGACTGCCTTAAGGTAACCTGACAAAAGAAACTGTTTTAATTTGAAGTAAAAAAAAAAAAAAAGGTAACTCATTTATTAACAGGGTATCATTAAGTATAAGCACAGGGGTGCACTGAACTATGCAGGGAATTTACATTCAAGCAGTGAGAAAAGGCACATAAATCATCACAGCATGGTGACAGTATAGTATAATTCCTGGCACATAGTAGGCACTTAAACATTTGTTGAATGAATGAATAAACATAAGTAAAATGAGAGCATAAAACAGTAATTTATATTAATGTGGGGGTGGCAGGTAACAGAACCCGGAAGAGGGACCTTGAGGATTGGTTTACAGAAGTAAAAGAGCCTTGGGCGCCTGGGTGGCTCAGTACGTTGAGCGTCCGACTTGGCTCAGGTCATGATCTCACAGTTTGTGGGTTCGAGCCCCCGTGTTGGGCTCTGTGCTGACAGCTCAAAGGATGGAGCCTGCTTCGGATTCTATGTCTCCCTATCTCTCTCTGCCTCTCTGCCCCTCCCCCACTAATCCTCTGTTTGTCTGTCTCTCTCTCTCTCTCTCTCTCAAAAACAAATAAACATTTAAAAAATTTATTAAAAAAATAAAAGAAGTAAAAGAGCCTTTCGGCTCATAGGGAGCAGGGTGTTTGAAGGCAAGATGGTGGAAAATAGCAAGATATATTCAGGGCACACGTGGAAATGGTAGCTGATGATGCAAGAGCCACCAAGGCAGGTAGTGTCCTCCTTTGTGCAGACAAGTGCGTTTTGGGAATGAATACAAATCGGTCTTTATTAAGGATACCAAGTTGAGTTTAAAAAAGCAAAAGCAAAAACAACTCTTCTGGGTGTTTAGCATTTACCTTTATCCTGGAAAACATTTACTTATCTGTAAAACTGTGCTATCTCTACAGGCTCAGAATATTCTATTAAACTCTCTTTTTCACCTAAGTTTTAATGGAAAAATACTGAAGTTCTGCTATTTATCAATGTGTTAAGTTCTGAAAGCCTATCTATAAGTGCATTTGCTCCAAAAACCCTTCACACCATCCAGAAGTGGCAGGCACAGGTATGGTGATAAACTTTGGCCCACTGCTTGGGCTGGATACTACTTTAATATAAAGCAAAAAAAACATCTACCACTGACAGAGGGTAGGAAACTCTCTTACCTTCTGGCCCCTGCCCCATCTAGGTAAAGGTAAGATGTCAATGAAAGATGTCAAAGATGAAAAAAGGACTATATGGTCTCACCCAAGACCCTCTACAGAAACAAAGCAGAGTTTGGTTGCCATGAAGGCAAGACAGGAAACCTGCCTGGGCTCTAGACCCACACTGTCTAACATGGTACCCATTTGCCTCACGTAGTTATTGAGATCATGAAACATGGCTTCTGTGATTAAGGAACTTCCTTTAACTTTTATTTTAACATATTTAAATTTAAATAGCCACATATATTGGACAGTAGAGGTCCAAATGCTCTAATTAAGAAGCAAAGATTGGGGGCGCCTGGGTGGCTCAGTCGGGTTGAGCATCCAACTTCAGCTCAGGTCGTGATCTCGTGGTTCATGAGTTCGAGTCCTACCTCGGGCTCTGGGCTGCCAGCTCAGAGCCTGGAGCCTGCTTCGGATTCTGTGTCTCCTTCTCTGTCTGCCCCCCCCCCCCCCACTTGTGCTCTGTCTCTCTTCTGTCTCTCAAAAATAAATAAAGTGTAAAAAAAAAAAAAAGCAAAGGTTGTTACATGGGATAAAAAAGGAAGACTCAGCTATGTACATCTGTAAGAAATCCACTTTAGCTTAATTTAAAAGAAAAAGAATAGAAAAAGATACACTGGGCAAATGCAAATCAAAAGAAACCTGGGGTAGCTATATACATCACTATAAGATAAAATAAATGTTCTAAAGAATAAGAAATGCCACCAGAAATAGAGATAGGTTACATAATGATTAAGGTGTCAATTCAGCAAGAAAACATAATTCTAAATGTGCGTGCACCCAATAAAAGACCCTTAAAATACATAAAGAAAGAAAAACAAGAATTAAAAGGAGAAACAGCCATATCCATAATTACAGTTGTAGATTTCAACATTTCTCCCTCAGCAATTGATAAAATAGGTAGACATAAAATCAGTAAAGTGACATAATCAATACTGTCAAAACTTGACTTAATTAGATTT
Source organism: Herpailurus yagouaroundi (assembly GCF_014898765.1). Taxonomy (NCBI): domain Eukaryota; kingdom Metazoa; phylum Chordata; class Mammalia; order Carnivora; family Felidae; genus Herpailurus; species Herpailurus yagouaroundi. The sequence goes on along the minus strand of NW_024412377.1, from coordinate 29,957,973 downwards.
ATAGGACACTCCTTCCTAGAACAGCAGAACACACATTCTTTTCAAACTGTACATGGAACAGTTATAGAGACAGATTATATTCTGGACCAAAAAACATACCACTATAAACTTTTTTTTTTAGGTTTTTTTTTAACGTTTATTTATTTTTGAGACAGAGAGAGACAGAGCATGAACGGGGGAGGGGCAGAGAGAGAGGGAGACAGAATCGGAAACAGGCTCCAGGCTCTGAGCCATCAACGCAGAGCCCGACGCGGGGCTCGAACTCACGGACTGCGAGATCACGGGCCGAAGTCGGACGCTCAACTGACTGAGCCACCCAGACGCCCCTAAATTCTAAAGTATTGAAATCATACATAAAAACATCAAACTTTTGGGGACACAAATTGTCATAGACTCAATGTTTGTATCCCCTCAAACTTCATATGTTGAAATCTTAACCCAAATGTGATGGTATTTTGAGGTGGGCTTTTGGGAAGTAATTAGGTTCAGGTGATGTCATGAGGGGTAGGCCCCCACAATAGGATTAGTGTCCTTATAAGAAGAGGAAAAGAGATCTGCTCAATAGCCATAGCTCCCACCCCTCCTCCCTTCCCTTACACAAGAGGACATGGCAGTGAGAGGGCTGTCATCTGCAAACTAGGATAAGGCTTTCAGTAGGAACCGAATATGCCGCACCTTGATCCTAGACTTTCTAGTATAAAGAACAGTGAGAAATAAATGTCATTTAAGTCACCAAGTCTAGGGGCACCTGGGTGGCGCAGTCGGTTAAGCGTCTGACTTCAGCCAGGTCACGATCTCGCGGTCCGTGAGTTCAAGCCCCGCGTCGGGCTCTGGGCTGATGGCTCAGAGACTGGAGCCTGTTTCCGATTCTGTGTCTCCCTCTCTCTCTGCCCCTCCCCCGTTCATGCTCTGTCTCTCTCTGTCCCAAAAATAAATAAACGTTGGAAAAAAAAAAAAAAAGTCACCAAGTCTATGGTATTTTGTTATAGCAGCCTGAGCTGACTAAGAAACAAAGTGCTTAGAGGGGAAATTTAGAGTTTAAGTATATATATTAAAAAAGAAAAGAGGTCTCATGTAAAGTCCTAAGCTTTCACTTTAAAAAATTAGAAAGAACAGGGGCACCTGGGTGGCTCAGTCAGCTGGACGGCCCACTTCAGCTCAGGTCACGATCTCGCGGTCTGTGGGTTCAAGCTCTGCATCAGGCTCTGTGCTGGCAGCTCAGAGCCTGGAGCCTGCATCTGATTCTGTGTCTCCCTCTCTCTCTGCCCCTCCCCTGCTTGCTCTCTGTCTCTCTGCCTCTCTCTCTCAAATAATAAACATTAAAAAAAATTCTTTTAATTAGAAAGAACAAATAAAAAGAAAATACTAAAGAGCAGAAATCAATAAAACAGAAAGCAAAAATAGAGAAAAAATCAATAATTAGAAATCAAAATAAAAACCATTTATAAGATGGCACAAAAACAGACACTCAGATCAATGGAACAGAATAGAGAACCCAGAAATGGACCCACAAACGTATGGCCAACTAATCTTTGACAAAGCAGGAAAGAATATCCAATGGAATAAAGACAGTCTCTTCAGCAAGTGGTGCTGGGAAAACTGGACAGCGACATGCAGAAGAATGAACCTGGACCACTTTCTTACACCATACACAAAAATAAACTCAAAATGGATGAAAGACCTCAATATAAGACAGGAAGCCATCAAAATCCTTGAAGAGAAAGCAGGCAAAAACCTCCTTGACCTTGGCCACAGTAACTTCTTACTCAACACATCTCTGGAGGCAAGGGAAACAAAAGCAAAAATGAACTACTGGGAACTCATCAAAATAAAAAGCTTCTGCACAGCAAAGGAAACAATCAGCAAAACTAAAAGGCAACCGATGGAATCAGAGAAGATATTGCAAACAACATATCAAATAAAGGGTTAGTCTCCAAAATCTATAAAGAACTTACCAAACTCAACACCCAAAAAACAAATAATCCAGTGAAGAAATGGCAGAAGACATGAATAGACACTTCTCCAAAAAACATATCCAGATGGCCAACAGACACATGAAAAAATGCTCAATATCACTCATCATCAGGGAAATACAAATCAAAACCACAATGAGATACCACCTCACACCTGTCAGGATGGCTAACATTAACAACTCAGGCAACAACAGATGTTGGTGAGGATGCGGAGAAAGAGGATCTCCTTTGCATTGCTGGTGGGAATGCAAACTGGTGCAGCCACTCTGGAAAAGAGTATGGAAGTTCCTCAAAAAACTAAAAATAGAACTACCCTATGACCCAGCAATTGCACTACAAGGTATTTATCCAAGAGATGCAGGTATGCTGTTTCGAAGGGGCACATGCACCCCAATGTTTGTAGAATCACTATTAACAATAGCCAAAGTATGGAAAGAGCCCAAATGTCCATTGATGGATGAATGAATAAAGAAGATGTGGTATAAATATACAATGGAGTATTACTTGGCAATCAAAAAGAATGAACTCTTGCCATTTGCAACTACGTGGATGGAACTGGAGGGTATTATGCTAAGTGAAATTAGTCAGTCAGAGAAAGACAAATTTCATATGACTTCATCATATGAGGACTTTAAGACACAGAACAGATGAACATAAGGGAAGGGAAGCAGAAATAATATAAAAACAGGGAGGGGGGCAAAACATAAGACACTCTTAAATATGGAGAACAAACAGAGGGTTACTGGAGGTGGGATGGGCTAAATGGGTAAGAGGCATTAAGGAATCTACTCCTGAAATCATTGTTGTACTACATGCCAACTAATTTGGATGTAAATTTAAAAAATAAAATCAATTTAAAAAATTAAAAAAAGAAATATATATTCAGAGATCTGTGAACAACTCTCCAAAAATAAAATTACAAAAAAAAAAAATACCCCATTTATAAGAGTATCAAAAAACATGAAATTCAAAGAGAAATCTACATCCAACTATGACTTCTATGGTTAACAAAACAGAGATTAATCAAAACACAAATGTCAAGGTTACTGAGTAATTGTATTAGGTCACAAACAGCTAAGAAGTATTAATAATTTGTTTTCTAACTACAGAAGCATTTAGTTTAAAATCTAAATAATCTATCTATATATATTTACCTTAAAATATATGTTACTGAGGATTTAGAACATAATTTTTTCCCCTCAAGAAATTAAAATAATAACCTACTTCTAAATCATTTTCTAAGAACGGGCTGAAGGGAAAATGATGAAATGAAATGTGTACAGATCATTAAGATTCCTCTTATTGACATTAAAATATGATTAGTATCAAAGAGAATCTTCTAGTATAGAGATCAGGAATCAAATAGCCCAAATGCAGAGTGTCTAGTCCTCTTCTTCAGTCTCTTAAGTAAATGGTCTTCTAGCAAAAATAGAAAGACAAAAAAATGAAACTGAAACATCAAATGTTTAGGGGCGCCTGGGTGGCTCAGTCGGTTAAGCAGCCGACTTCGGTTCAAGTCATGATCTCACGGTCCGTGAGTTCAAGCCCTGCGTCGGGCTCTGTGCTGACAGCTGAGAGCCTGGAGCCTGCTTCTGTTTCTGTGTCTCCCTCTCTCTCTGTGTCCCTCCCCCATTCACGCTCTGCCTCTGTCTGCCTTTCAAAAATGAATAAATGTTAAAAAAAAATTAAAAAAAAATCAAATGTTAATTTTGCCTTAAAACAAAAAAATATGACTGGCAAATGGTTGGGACAGAACAAGTTGCTAGCCTGTCACTCTTGTCAAAACCCTGGATTTGGAGCTATTTGTGGATTTCTGTTTTACTCATTAACTCATTCACCAGTTCATCCAATCTCTAAACATTTACAGAGTACCTAAGCACTTGTGAAGCTGGGGCTACAGGCATGCCGCTGTTTAGGGAACTCGTAGTGGAGTGTGGGAGCAGAGCTCTAAGGGGTCTCATACAGGCAGACAGAGAGGAGCAAGTAACAAATTGTGTCTAGGGGCAGGAATGCTTTGACAGAAGTAATGACGTTTATGGACAGTTCTGAACAATAACTAGGAGGTCACCAGCCAGAGAAAAAGGCAAGGTAGATAGCAGGTACATGGAACATTATTTTCTAAGGCAAAGAGTGGGAGATGGCATGGTATGTTTAGAGATGACAAGCAATTGTAGCCTAATATTCATGCTGTCCTTTCTTACCATCACAGAGGATTAGAGAGTTGGTTCTATTTGAATTTCCACTGCCAAGGTATCATCTGTGAATATATAGATCTTATTTATCTAGCATGTTCAATATTTTATGGGGAAATAAAGGACATATGCATGTAAGTATTTTCCATTTTCACTGTAAAACACAGATAGTATGGGAGTATTAATCTATAACTACATTAATAGAGACTCTTACCTATGTTTAATTAAAAACAATGCATCACCTAAACAATAAAACGTTAACAAATTTAGCCTTCCTGTCATTTCTTTACATGGTTTGAATCCTAATTCTTCTTCAAAAAGTTATCACTTGGGTATAAACATATTAATTATATGAGAAGTCAGTGTGTGACACAGTTAAGGTGTGTGTGCCACAGTATATGTGAGAGGGAGTGTCAGAGTGAAAATGGGCAGTAATTTATAAAGAAAATAAAACAAAGTATTGTCCTTTAAATTTGGGTTTGAAGACACCATGGTTTCAATGGAAGACAAACCAGACAGCTGCTGTTCCTCCATATCCACACTCAACTGGCTCCTCAACTCATACGATCAATTACGGAGTTTCTATTGTCCTAAGCCCCCTGGGGAGTAAGATAACTATGACAGGGTCCTGGAGCCCCCAAGGCCTCCCAATCTTGCAAGGAGACAAAACTGAATACAACTACGGATAACAAAGAATGAAACCACTTTTATGGTTTCAAGATATAATAATCACTATAAAATACCTTTAAATTTTTTTTTTATTTTTAAAGCTTATTTATTTTGAGAGAGAGACAGAGAGAGAGAGAGAGAGAGAGAGAGAGAACACAAGCAGGGGAGGGGCAGACAGAGGGAGAGAATCCCAAGCAGGTTCAGCGCAGAGCCTGACGTGGAGCTCCGTCTCAGGAACTGTGAGATCATGACCTGAGCTGGAATCAAGAGTCAGACACTTAACCAACTGGGCCACCCAGGCATCCCTAAAATACCATTTATTATAGCACTCGCTATGTGCCATTCGCAGGGTAAGCTCTTTACTTATATTATTTTATTTAATCTTCATAAAATCCCCCCATTTTACAGATGAGGAAACAGGTTATATATTTAATTAGAGCCAGGATTTAAATCTACAAAGTCTGACTCTAGAGCTTGACCTCTTATCAATTCCTGATATAAAGTATTTTGGGAAAGTAAAGAAAGGGACAACTATTCCTCTCTGGCATACTGGTTAAGGTTTCACAGACAGATACATTTGAACTGGGCCTTGATGGAAGAGTGGTTTTCCGTGGCCCCAGGAAGTAGGGAGGAGATACTAAGGCTAAGGAAAGGGCCTAGTCAAGGGTATAGAGCAGGTTTAAAAGTACATGGCATGTTCCGGAAACACTGTTCAGTTAGAATACAGAAATGTAGATGGTAAGGCAGAGAAGACATACTGGGTTCAGATTATCAAGGGCCTTAAGGACAGGGTACAATTTGCACATCTTACCAGATGGTCCTGTTGCAATGGCCCAGGTTACGGGATTTAGACGCCAGTAAATATCTTGTCCCCAGGACCACCAGGCTGATTCTCAGCCTTTCTCACTATTATGCCAACTATAGTGCCAGAATTGCCAAATCAGTTCAAGAAATGAAGTAGGAGAAGGATCTACCCAGAGATGAAAAGACTTTCTCTTTCCCCTTTCAAAGCTAAAGATAAATAGCCAGTTAACTTCTTTAACACTTTGCCCCTATAAAAACAAAGCACATTCTGCTGATTGATGTTCTGAAAGCCCTCAAGGAACTTCTGTTGAAGGAAGGGAACTTCTATTTCAGGATAGTATAAAAAAAGAGTGGGTAGTTGACTAGTGGAGGGAGTTACAAAGGACAGTGTCTTTTGCTCCTCAAACTAAGGAGCAAAGCATAAGAGAATTATGTGAGAGAACAAATTACGTGTGTGGTTTTGTCCCTACATGTCTGCTCTCCTCTCCTTAACTACTGCCCAAGAGCTCATGAATGCACTTCAGTAGCTTCAGTTACCCACCATGCAAATAATGCCCAAGTTTCAATCTCACTCTGTTCTGTAACTTTCTCTCAAGCAAAGTCTTTTATGTGTAATGATACTGGATATTTCCATTTAGATGTATTATTATCTCCTCCAATCAATATTCCTAAAACTGAACTCATACACTTTTACTCCAAACCTGCTCCCAGTCTTGACTTTTTTATTTTAATCAACCTTCTATACTTTTTTCAGTCACTAAACCTCATCTTTGATCCTTACCAAGTATCCCTTGATATAATACATTTCTCACACCCAATGCCATATCTCACATCCAATGCCTCCTTTTAATTTTTTTTTAAGTTTTTTTATTCTGAGATAGAGCGAGCATGAGCGGGGGAGGGTCAGACAGAGGGAGAGAGAGAACCTGAAGCAGGTTCTGTGCACGGTCACCATGGAGCCCAATATGGGGCTTGACCTCACAAACCACAAGATCATGACGTGAGCCATAATTAACAGTGCCCTTTAACTGACTGAGCTACTCAGGTGCTCCCTTTTAGTAAACACTACAATGGCTGACACCTCCTAAGGTTCCCAATAAATAGTGACAATGATATAATATTGATAATACTGATATATTATATATATTACTAATATATATTATAATTTAATATATATTATATATATTAAATTGTATCTTATTGTTGTATATTAATTTACATTATATATTATATATTATGACAATATTATATAATATATTATTATATATGTTTTATATTATAAATTTATAAATTTATATATATTAAATTTATATATATTTATATAAATATATATAAATGTTATATATATAAATATGTATAAAAATATATAACTATAATATAAATATATATTATTATATATTATGTCATAATATATAATATATTAATATAAAATAATATAACATAATATATATAATACTGATAATATAGTATCAGGCTAAGTGTTCCAATAAATAGTGACAATGATATAATATTGATAATACTGATATATATGTCATTAATATATATTATAATTTAATATATATTATATAATTATAATTTTATATTATATATAATCTTATACATTAATTTATAATATATATTATAATAAATTATATAATATATATCATAAATTAATATATATAATATAATACTGATAATATAATATCAGGCTAAATGTATACTAACTTTACAGTTCACAAAGCACTTTTATGTGTACTATCACATTTCTTGATCATAACAACCCAGTGAGACAATTAAGAAAGCTATTTTTATTGTATCCACTATCCAGATGTAAAAAACACACAGGATCAGAAAGGTTAATGAACCTACTCAAGATCACAAGTCCCACCTCCCATCATGCTCTCATGCTTCAATCCAATTATTGTAACTCAAGTTAAGAAAGGATCTTTTTCTCATCCCCAAATTAATTGTTTTAATAAAACGTCTTGTTCGTCATGTTACTTCCCTATGCGCAGACCTTTAGAAATTGACATTGAAAAATAAGAAAGAAGTAGGTAAATAGGTAAGAAAGTAAATACGTGAATGAATGAGTGTATGAATGAATGAATGAATGAATGAATGTATGTCTAAAACTAAGCATGGTTTTCCCTGATCTGGACCCAACCTAGCTTCCTGGTCTTACTTTCTACTGCCGCTGATGACAAACCTTTGTTCCAGATAAACTCAAATTGTCACTATCACTTAGCAAGACTTCCATTCTCTACTTTACATCGTTGCATAAGCTGTTCTTTACCTAGAGAGCCTGTCTCTCTCCTCTCTGGCTACCCTGCAGTTAACCTGGATATCTTAATCCAGGTACCATTTGCTACGTGAGCTTTTCTAATATACACGCAAGAACTCTTTTTAAAATACCTTTTTAAAAGTTTGATTTAATTTGTATAAAGTTGGGTACAAGAATGTGCTTTTAGGGAGCTTATCACTGAAAATTCAGAGTTTAGTTTTATATCGTATCTAAGTGACTTTTTTTTTAATTTTTAAGCTTTTTATTTATTTAGTTTTGAGAGAGAGAGCACGCACAAGTTGGGGAGGGGCAGAGAGAAAGAGGGAGACACAGAATCCGAAGCAGGCTCCAAGCTCTGAGATGTCAGCACAGAGCCCAACATGGGGTTGAAACCCACAAACCGTGAGATCATGACCCAAGCCAGAGTTGGATGCTTAACAGACTGACCCACCAGGCACCCCTCATATCTAAATGATTTCTAAAGATCATTTCAAAAATCATTTAGAGGCTACTGACAATGTTAATAATGAAAAACAAATCAATGTCTTAAAAATAAAATTCAATAGGATCAATGAAATTTAGAAGTGATAAAAATTAAAAATGGCAGAGAAAATTCTTGTTCCAAATTATCATTTTTATATATGAAATAAAATCTTCATATTTGAAAACTCCAATTACTTTTCCTTTCATAACGAAGACACATGCATTTTAGCTATAATTCAAAACCCATGAATAATGAACTACAAAGAAGTAGGAAGTACTCGACTCTACAGTGTTGCTTTGATCAAAGCCAAAGAAATATATCAAATATATCTTTTCCATAAACTCTAGACAACAAATAATGGGTAAAGAGTACCAAACATGTTTGTTATTTTATTTTTTAGTTTGTTTGCTCTGTAGTTACTTCTGACAGAAGAATAGCTGTCTTCCTCAAGAAAATATTTTTTTTTCCCAAAAGTTATTAACTAGTTGAAATCGGTATTGGCTGTGGTTTCTAAATTATGGCATCACACTCTAAAGCGGAGTGGCTTCATAAATTTAGATAAAAACAGAAGGAAATTCAGCATGCCTGAGAGACATGGTCTTTTGGGAACAGAACCCAAGGGTTCTTCATACACAGCAGAAATTTTCAACACCTTAGTCAAGCAAGGAAAGGAAGAAAAGATACTGAAGAATAGTATTTATTAGGCACATCCTCTCAAAATAAATATTTTTCATTTGATCTTTCTTATATGTACTTCTTCTTATATATAGCTTTTTTTTTAATATTGGGGAAGTTTCTTGATAGGGAGAAAATTGGAACATTAATTTTTCTCAATAAAACAACTTTTTAAAAATATGTTTGTAATTTCCCTTTTATATTCATTTCAGTCTGTCAATATTTATTGAGTGCTTCCTGTGACTAAGGCAGTCAACGCTAAAATATAATACTTCATAAGAAAACTATTGGTGTTTGGCATTTCATGTCACACGGGGAATATGTAGACATTTGGATATAATTGATGTAGGACGGTGTAAATGAGAAAAAATGTCTAGAAAAGCTCAAGAGTATCACAAGACACAGCACAGAATAAAAGACATTAGTTTTATTCTACTGATCAGCAATGTTTTAAATAAATTTCAGTTTTTTCTAAATTTTTTTAATGTTTATTTATTTTTTTATTTTTTTTATTTATATATGAAATTTATTGTCAAATTGGTTTCCATACAACACCCAGTGCTCATCCCAAAAGGTGCCCTCCTCAATACCCATCACCCACCCTCTCCTCCCTCCCACCCCCCATCAACCCTCAGTTTGCTCTCAGTTCTCAACAGTCTCTTATGCTTTGGCTCTCTCCCACTTTAACCTCTTTTTTTTTTTTTTCCTTCCCCTCCCCCATGGGTTCCTGTTAAGTTTCTCAGGATCCACATAAGAGTGAAACCATATGGTATCTGTCTTTCTCTGTATGGCTTATTTCACTTAGCATCACACTCTCCAGTTCCATCCACGTTGCTACAAAAGGCCATATTTCATTTTTTCTCATTGCCACGTAGTATTCCATTGTGTATATAAACCACAATTTCTTTATCCATTCATCAGTTGATGGACATTTAGGCTCTTTCCATAATTTGGCTATTGTTGAGAGTGCTGCTATGAACATTGGGGTACAAGTGCCCCTATGCATCAGTACTCCTGTGTCCCTTGGATAAATTCCTAGCAGTGCTAGGGTCATAGGGTAGGTCTATTTTTAATTTTCTGAGGAACCTCCACACTGCTTTCCAGAGCGGCTGCACCAATTTGCATTCCTACCAACAGTGCAAAGGGTTCCCATTTCTCCACATCCTCTCCAGCATCTATAGTCTCCTGATTTGTTCATTTTGGCCACTCTGACTGGCGTGAGGTGACACCTGAGTGTGGTTTTGATTTGTATTTCCCTGATAAGGAGCGACGCTGAACATCTTTTCATGTGCCTGTTGGCCATCCGGATGTCTTCTTTAGAGAAGTGTCTATTCATGTTTTCTGCCCTCTAAATTTTTTTTTAACATGGGATATAGTTTAGTAAGGCTGGAAATATCAGGTAATCAAAAAGCAGTGCTATTGTTTTTCTTTTAGAAAACTACAAGCTACACAGAAGAGCAAACAGCAGCTCTGGTTTCAGACCTCATGAAAAATTTTACAAAGTTCAAGCAGGCAGCCTTTTGCTAGATGTATCTGGTAATAGTCTGTATGTTATCACGATAGTCACACATTATATAAAATTCATTGGTAAAGACCCCACCTATTTCACAATCTTTTCTGAAATTGTTCAGGAGCAACAACCACAGAAACAAAGCTCTAGTCTTTCTATAAGGAATGCTAGAAAGGAAATTATTTCTCATGTTGTCTTTTCAATTGGGTAAAGGTTAAAATATTTTAGAAAATCTAAAAATTATTTCCCAAAATGCCCAAGGAAATCATAAAAACTTGAAGCCTTACAATGTTGTTGAAAGTATAATGTTCATTTCCTGAAGAACAGTTTTACTTCTTATCTAAACCTAGATTTCGTAGATGGAAGAACTATCATTACAGGTTCAAAATACTTCCGAGTTTACTAATTAATTAACAAACAAGATTTCATTCTCTTTAGGAAAACATATCACTTACTTACTACTCACCAAAAAACAAACAAAACATTAAAAAGGCTTATATATAATTCTAGTCAGTTTTGAATTGTTTTCATACTTTGAAATGGATCATAATCTTATGAAGATAATGGACCGAGCTATAGTACTTATGCAATAAATATTAGTTGAACTGAGGATGCTGGGTCATTTTCTCTATTTATGAACATGTGATCAAATTAGAAGCTGGCATAAGAAACTGAAGACAAAATAACAGCTACAGGATTGCTTTCTATTGATCTCTCTCTTAATGCTCTTCCTTTCCCTATGTCACTCTTTCTTTGTATCACTTAGATAAGTGGGAAATGCCTTTTCACTGTGAGTCCTTTGTGAGTCAGTATAAAATCCATTTTCACTGTGTATTCCTAGGCATTGCACCTCCAACAAGATTCTCTTTTCTGATTCTAATTATACTTCCCCACTTCCTGGTTGTCATGAATACCTAGTACATGTCTTATCTGGACAGTTTCATGCTAGAAATTTTCTCTTTTGGATCATCTTAAATGGGACCCCTTAAATACTGATATAGGATTATAATTTATATGCTCATTTTCAACAGTCTCCAGGCTCCTATTTTAAATCATGCAACAAAGATCAAAATTATAATGTCAAATATAAATAATAATCATAAGACAAAGAATAAAATTCTTATTTTCTAAATGTAAAGAATTAATAATTATTATTTTCTGTAACAAAACAAGAACAAAATGGAGGAGGAAAGAAAAGACAACGGTACTAAGAATTTGGGAGGAAAAATGAGAGTTAGTATAGAGAAGAACAGAAGAGCAGGTTGAGTAATACTGGGGGGAGGGGGTAATAATGGACCAGAAAACTAAAATAATGAGATAAATGATCACCAGTCACCTGATCTTGAAACAAATACCTCCTAACTCTACATAACTGTAGGCAGTTCATACAAATAAAGAAGTCACTACTCTAAAAGTAAACAGGTACCAAACTTTTAGCAAACATGCTTTCAAAACTCTAATAGGTATATTTAAATCAAGTATTAAGAGTTACTAGATCTAGAACATTTAAAGTAACCTTTATTTATTTATTTTTTAATTTTTTTTTCAATGTTTATTTATTTTTGGGACAGAGAGAGACAGAGCATGAACGGGCGAGGGGCAGAGAGAGAGGGAGACACAGAATCGGAAACAGGCTCCAGGCTCTGAGCCATCAGCCCAGAGCCCGACGCGGGGCTCGAACTCACGGACCGCGAGATCGTGACCTGGCTGAAGTCAGAGCTTAACCGACTGCGCCACCCAGGCGCCCCTAAAGTAACCTTTAATTACACCTCCTCCCCCATCAACCTTCTCTGGCCATAGAGTAGGCTTTTCTAAAGTAGTTGACATCTAAAAGAGTTTATGCTACTATAGAACAACAAAAATCAGTTTGCAAAAACATGTTTCAGTAATGAGCGCCTACAGAAGAGAAGTGAGCCTGATGTTTACATGTAACTGGAACTAGGCAGTACAGGGCAGGGGAGTCTGGAAGAGAAATTCTAAGTATAAGAAAGTGTGCTCTGAATCAGAGAAATAAAGGAGGAAAGGCTAAAGGTCATGTTCTTCAGTGGTTTGTGGTGGTGTAGAACTAAGGAAAAATAGTTCAAAAGACCCACAGCAATTTTGTTGTAATGAATAGAGTATTGGGAAACAAGTGAATTGTCAATTATGCTAACTCTGTGAAGCAGGCTATATTTAGGGTACAGCCTGTAAGCACTCTCTTATTCTACTGTCTTCTGGTTAATGAAAGATAACTCTTGAGAGAATTTTAAGGATGCTACCCCTATACCTCATTTTATTCAAGTGAGCATTAACTTCTATACTTTCAAACTGCTAATATTTCTAGCCTAAATCAATGATTGAAGAAAAGTTCCAATTCTTCAAGGGGGCAGACAGAACAGAAAAGTACAAACTTGTTTCTTTAATTTTCTCCTTTAAATGACTGGCGATTTTTCAATTCATATGGTATTTCAAATTTGGAAGGACAATTTAAAATTTGCTGAAGTCAAGAATAAGTGCTGCTTTAAGATCAAAAGGTAAGCTAATACAGAGAGCAAGAATCTGTTCAGAGTTTAAACCCAAAGTGTGACCTACTTTTAAGACTTTATAGCCTAGAGGAGAAAGTCTTTAGATCTAAATGTCAGCATGTTCTTTTAAAATTATTATTGTGATTATTTTTAACTCCATCATTCTCTCAATGAAAAAACCCACACAATACAGTCTATTTATCAAAGACTAGTGAATACCACATCAGAAAGGCTAAGGCACAGCTATAGAAGAATTATCATGGAACATTATATTACATGGAAATGTATCAACCCTGGCAGCTACTATCAGGAATGTTCACTCCATATTCTAAACAGCATTAACAATTAAAATAACACGTTTTTCAGGGCACGCTTTCAGATATATGGAATAGGAAGACATTTTATTTTTTTTAACATTTTTTAAATTTATTTTTGAGACAGAGAGCATGAACAGGGGAGGGTCAGAGAAAGAGGGAGACACAGAATCTGAAACAGGCTCCAGGCTCTGAGCTGTTAGCACAGAGCCCGACGCGGGGCTCGAACCCACGGACCATGAGATCATGACCTGAGCCGAAGTCAGACGCTTAACCGACTGAGTCACCCAGGTGCCCCTGGAATAGGAAGACATTTTAAAAATTCTTTTCCCTGCTAAGTAAAGACAACTCAGTGAAATACTCCTTTTTTTCAAGGGCATGCTATTACAATCATGATAACTGTCTGTAAGCATTCTATAAGGAATAAAAATTAATTATAGATTTCAGAGAAGTAAAAGAACCAATGACACATGCAAATGTCCATGGGGACTCAAGACAACCATGATACAGTGGCTGAAAGCAGTGCCTTTGAAGTCAGAAAGACCTGTGTCTCTTGGCTTTAATATTTCTAATTGTACACAACAGGCAAGTTATTTGCTTCTTTAAGCCTTCGTTTTCTCATCTGTAAAACGAGAAAACAGCACAAATTCTAGTGAGTTGTGCTGAGAATTAAATGCAATAATAAATATGAAGTGCTCACACACACTTTTGGTACCCAGAAAATGATCAACAAATAATGGCTATTATATCAGGTATTATATAATAGGCAATTGGAAAGTAGATGAATATTGAGAAAGAGATGCAATATTGTTAATTCTCAGAATATGCTAACCAGAAGTCAAGAGAATATTTGAAATCAAAGAAGCAAACCACTTCATCATCATGATCACCATCAAAGAGTGTGGTAGAACCCGAGCCAAAGAGTCACTACCCTCAAGGAGCTTATAATCCAAAACAGATGACACAGGCATCAACTAAAATGTAAAAGGCCAGTGCTACTGACAAAGAACTATACGACAAACCCAGACCAGAAAAAGCTTAAGAGCTAGGAAAATGGAGGAATTCAGACTAACAACATTCATGAATAAATCAGGTCCATAGATTAGTGTTCCTGGATTCACAAATGAGGCAGGAAAAGTATTTAGAGAGTAATTTTTTAACTTCTTCCTGTCTCACTAGCACCCCCAATGAGCATTCTGGCTTTCCTTTAATAGGCTGCTAGCTGACTACAATAAAACTTTGAGGGAAGTCCTGATGAGCCTTCAGAGATGGATAATGATGTCCATATTCACTGGGAAAGAATCGCAGTGATAATGATTAAAATCACTGAGTCTTAATCACATGATCAGAAAGTGTGAAGTTGTAGGGAAATTTTTTTCAGGTTTTTTCCATCATATTGGTATGATAATTCTTTAAGGAAAACTTACTCCAATAGGCAACTAGGGAAAGAATTTCAAAGGCTCAACACAATGATGCTGTTGTTCATTATTTAAATGAATAACTCTCTGGGGCTGTTTTTATGTTCTCCATTTCTTCTGAATGTTCTAACTTACTCATCTCTTGGGCAGCCAGTGAATAGCTTAATTTTGTTGATCTGGCTTATAAAAATCCATTTAATTAAGTTAGATACTTTTTTTCTTTTAAGCACCATGTATATAAAATTTTCTAGAAATATTTAAAGATACTCTCAAAGTAACAAATTCGTTTCCTTCTAAAATTGGGATGGCAGTTATCACTTTCCCTTATAAGCAAAACAGCTAAACACTCAGATGCTGTATAGATTCCAAAAACTGTCAAAAACAGAATTGATTCAGTAACCTTATCAATTCACAAAATCTGATCTTAGATCTTAGCATCAGTGTGAACTTCCTCTTGTAAGACACATACTACAGAGGTTCACAAAGAGAAAACTACTGCAGACAATACATTTAAGGACTTGACATACTAAAATCAATCAGAAAAAGAAACAAAAATAAACTTCTGAGCTGATATGAGAATCAAAATGACAGCAGTTAGCAATAGCTAATATAATACACACACAAGCTCATTTAGCCCTCCTAATAAGGGAGGGAGGGGAGTTGGCTGTTATTATCTCCATTTTATAAGTAGAGAAACTGTTCAGATAATGAGTGGCAGAGCCTGGATTTGAATCTAGGCAAATCTCCAAAGACTACACTGTTAACCATTACATTATAATAACTCTCAAACTCAACTTAATAGATCAATATAATACATATAAAAGCATATTAAGTCTTGAAGTGCTGAAATATACATGCCTCAGAACAACTCTTACAATATAAACTCATTATAGTGTCCTAATAGACAAGATGAGAAAGATAGAGGCAGTTTAAAGTTCCAGATAAGCTCTATTAATCACAGGGAAAAGTTATTAAATCCATTAAAGTCATATGCTAAAGGGCTTTATCTGTATTTTGGCTAACATCTAAACATTAGTAGATCTGTACATTACCAGAGTTCTCAACTGTACACAAAAATGAATGTACTGAAATAAGAGAAAACGCATCCTACAATTGCTGGGGAGACTACAGAGCCAGGTTCAGAAGACGTGTGGGAACGAAACAGGTTTGGCACAGCCAGGATGCCAGCCACATTCAGGACTCACAGCAAATCTAGAAGACTTGCCACTTTAGAATGTTGGATGTGACATCATCAGCATCATTGCTACCCCTGAAAATTACTGCCTCTACTCCTGCCCCCACAGGGAATGAATTCTCCCCTGTTATTAGGCTCCTGAATCAAAGCCCAGAGTGGGTGAATTTAATTTATTGGAGAAACACAAACAAGGCTGAGAAAGGCAGCATTTGGCATTTTTGGCTTTTGGCACTTTTGGTGTGGGAGCTGTGATCTACTTCCCACTAAAATGTGATCCACAACGCATTCAATGGTATCAAGAGACCTGACTGCCCTCCAAAGGGCCACCCTCAAAAGGTAAGTCATTTATATGCACATATGCTTCTTGAACATATTCTTATTTTAACTTTATGAATCCTCAGGGATGTCAAAGACCCAAAATTTACCTTTCCATTTATTAAATAGAACTTCCTGCTGTCCTAAAATTACCTCTTCCAAAATTTTTAAATCTACTAACCTTGGCACTTTGAGACTTAGTATATGAGGAAAGGAAGAGCTGAATGAGTGGACCTGACCTTGCCATGTTGACACCAAGGCTGTTTCAAAATCATTTTTAAGATTAAAATACAACTTTTAAATTCATTATTTTAAAATAATTCTAATTTACAGAAAAATAACAAAAATATTACAAGGAGTTCCCACATACCTTTTACCCAGCTTTCCTTAATGTTAACATCTAAAATAACCATGGTACAATTATTTAAAAAGCAAGAAATTGGGGTACCTGGGTGGCTTAGTCGGATACGTGACTGACTTGGTTTCGGTTCAGGTCATGCTCTCACAGTTCATGAGTTCAAGCCCCACACTGGGCTCTGTGCTGACAGTGTAGAGCCTGCTTGGGATTCTCTCTCTCCTTCTCTCCCTTCCCCTCCCCAACTAGTTCTCTCTCTCTCTCTGTTAAAATAAACTTTACACAAAATTGTTTTCATAAAAAATAAAAAGCAAGAAATTAACACTGACAGAATACCATGAACTCATCTACCCACCTTATTCCAATTTCACCGGCTTTCCCACTGTATCTTTTTTCTGGTCCAGACTGAATCCAGGACCCCTCATTTCATTTAGCTGTCATGTCCCCTTAGTCTCCTCCAATCTATGACAGTTTATTTTGATTCTTGTGAAGAGTACTGAACAGTTACTTTGCAGACTATTTCTCAATTAGGATTTGTCTGATGTTTTCTCATTATTAGAATGAAGTTATAAATTTTTGGCGAGAACACAAAAGCAGTGTACCTTCTCATGCTTCATATCAGGAGTTATACATGTCAATGTCTTATTACAGGTGATGTTATGTTTAATCACTTGGTTAAGGTGGTGTCTGTCAGATTTTTCCAGTATAAGTTGCTATTTTTCTCTTTGTGGTTGTGATAAGTATCTTGCCAAAAAATACTCTAAAACTATGTAAATACCCTTAGGACTGTGTAAAAACTTTTGCCTATTAATTTTGGCATCCATCGATGATTCCTGTTTGTAGTAATTATTACTGTGATGTTTTCCTCATACTGATCTATCATTCCTTCTGCATTTATTAATTGGAATTCTATTGTAAGAAAGAGATCTTATGTGTGTATAGGTGTATATATATATATATATATATATATATATATAATTATACATATATAACTAAGGGTTATAGTTCATAGACTTGCCCCAGATTTGGCCATTAGTAGCTCCTTCAGGTCCTTTTGAAATGCCTCCATCATTTTTTCAAATATATCTTAAGCAAATTATCCCAACTTTATTAATATCATTGAGAAAATACATTTTAGAATGAGTGTCATTAGGCTAATTTAATTCATTTATCAATGTTCTTCAGAGCAGAAATAAAGTATTTTACTGGATTTATTTTTACTGAAATTTTACTGAAATTATTCTCATTGAGATTATTTTTCCATTTAACTTCTATAACAAAAGATTTAATTTATTTAGTCTTTAAAACACACTTGATTTGATACACAGTTCTATCAAATCCAATGCTATGGAGTAAAATATTACAGATGTAGATTTTGTGATGAATTTTTACAACTGGGGATGGAGTTTTTAAGGTTTTTTTTTTTTTTAATGTTTATTTTTTAAAGAGAGAGACAGAGCACGAGTGAAGGAGGGGCAGAGAGAGAGGGAGACACAGAATCAGAAGCAGGCTCCAGGCTCTGAACTGTCAGCACAGAAACCGATGCGGGGCTCAAACTCACAAACAGCGAGATCATGACCTGAGCCGAAGTCAGACGTTTAACCGACTGAGCCACCCAGGACCCGTACAACTGGAGAGGGAGCTTTCAAGGTCCTTAAGCCTAGGGGTGCCTGGGTGGCTCAGGCCGTTAAGCATCCAATCTTGATTTCAGCTCAGGTCATGATCTCATAGCTCATGAGATTGAGCCCCGTGTCGTGCTCTGCACTGACAGCACAGAGCCTGCTTAGGATTCTCTCTCTCCCTCTCTCTCTGCCTCCCCCCTCACTAACTCACTAACCCCCTCCCCCCTCGTGCACACACTCTCTCTCAAAATAGATAAGTAAACATCTAAAAATAAAATAAAAGTCCTCTAGCCTAACCTGTTCATTTTATAGATAAGGAGGCCAAGGCATTGGAGGGGTTGAGTGGTTTACTGTGAACAGTTTTGAAGCAAGACCCAGCACAGTAGTCTTCCTCTGCTCTACAACAGTGTGTTCTCTCCTGCCCCTATCAAAATTAGTGCACAGGGGCAGCAGGGGGGCAGCGCCTGGGTGGCTCAGTCAGTTGAGCGTCCAACTTCGACTCAGGTCATGATCTCACATCGTGACTTTGAGCCCCGTGTCGGGCTCTGGGTGGACAGTTCAGAGACTGGAGCCTGCTTCAGATTCTGTGTCTTTCTCTCTCTCTCTCTGCCCCTCCCCCACTCATGCTCTGTTTTTCTCTCTCAAAAATTAATAAAATATTTAAAAATTTTTTTAATTAAAAAAATTAAAACATTTAGTGCACAGGGACACTGAGAAAATTCATCTCTTATAAGGCTCATTGGGCCATCTCTCTCAAGAATATATGCGTCCAGAAGGGATTTTGATCCAAAGTTGAGTAAGATAGGGAGGGAGTTGGGAAGGATCATAGTTAAACACAAGACAGAGATCCTAAGCAAAGTGGTGGACAGGTACAGAAGGCATAGGGTCAAGGCATGGAAATTCAGCAGAAACAAGGAAATCAGGCTGGGAGATCATGGAGGAAAGAATCTGATCTCAGTGAGGTTTCGGAAATAGAAGTCCACTCCTAAGCCAAAAAGTTAGGGCACTTTTCAGTCAAAATCAGGCAAGACAGTAATGGCCATGGATACAAGCCCAAGAATTAGTAAATTAATTCATTCATTTATTCCACTAAGCTGGATATGTAACTGAGGATTCTGTCACTTAACACGTCTCAAACTCAACTCCTTATAGCACCCTCTTCTGCAGACAAATCTCCCTGCCTTGATGGGTGGTCTGGGCCCTAGCTACTCACCCTGGTCAGTAACTCATCCGTCATTCCTCATATGCAAATATTTACCAATTTTATGTGTCTGTCCTACATCCTAAATATCTCTCTAATCCACTTCTCTGAATTGATCTCCATTCTCACCTCTCACAGGGCCTGGACTCACCTGGCACTTCTTAACTGACCTCCCTGCCTCCTGGTTTAATTTCCTCTGATTTATCTACCACATAGACAACAAAGTGATTCTTCAAAAACAAGTCTTATGGGGCGCCTGGGTGGCTCAGTTGGTTGAGGGTCCGACTTCGGCTTAGGTCATGATCTCACAGTTAATGAGTTTGAGTCCCCAAGACGCATGTTGGGCTCTGTGCTGACAGCTCAGAGCCTGGAGCCTGCTTCTGATTCTGTGTGTGGGTCTCTCTCTGCCCCTCCCCTGCTCATGCTCTCCCTCTCTCTCTCAAAAATAAATAAACATTTAAAAAAAAAAAAAATCTGATCATGCATCTCTCTTGCATACAAGCATTTACTAAAAGGGGAAAAAAAATAGGCCTCCCTTTCAACCTCACTCCATCCCAACGCCACCAGGAGGGGCATGGCAAATCACTGTTTGGGGTAAGGACAGAATTTGTTTGAAAAAGTATATTTGGGACAGCTGGGTGACTCAGTTTAGCGATTGACTCTGAATTTCAGCTCAGGTCATGATCTCACAGTCATGAGATGTAGTCCCCCCCATCAGGCTCCAGGCTAAGCACAGAACCTGCTTAAGATTCTCTCTCCCTTTCCTACTGCCCCTCCCCTGCTCACGCTCTTGCTCCCTCTCTCTCTAAATTAAAGAAAAAAAGAAAAAGGCATATTCAATGTACCCACTGTTTCTGTAAAAGAGTACAGAAATTGAAGCCTAACAAAGTCTTCTTAGCTAACTAAAACAGAATATGTATTGGTTTTTTTTTTAAACATTTATTTATTTTTGAGACAGAGAGAGACAGAGCATGAACGGGGGAGGGTCAGAGAGAGAGGGAGACAGAATCTGAAACAGGCTCCAGGCTCTGAGCGGTCAGCACAGAGCCCAATGCGGGGCTCGAACTCACGGACCGTGAGATCATGACCTGAGCTGAAGTCGGCCGCTTAACCGACTGAGCCATCCATGTGCCCCTGTATTGGTTTTTAAGATCTTGAAAAATAGTCTCCTGTAAGATAAAATAGAAGTACTTGGTCCAAGTCTTTCTTTTTCAATGGGAAAGCCCCATACAAACAAGCAATCAGTACCAAGTTCAAACACACTCACAGACACAACTATATCAGTTTCAGGTTTATACAGGAAGGTCACTTTCTAAGAATGTGGATTTAGGGTCACGATATAGAATTTTTTTTTATTTTGGCTTATCATATCTATAAAAAGTACTTTTAATTTATCTATATGAAAAATAGTAACTATCATGCACTTTGCTGTAACTTCTAACTAGTATTTCATTGTCTAAAATATTTGTCCCTCCTTGAGATACACATTTTATGTGTGGGAAAACATTCAAGCCCCATGCAAGTATCTTTAGCATCTCCATATGTTTTAACTCATAGCATTTGAAAAGTCTGCTCTGCTACTAAATGCTTTATAGGCAAATCTTCCTAGGTTTAAAAATAAAATGGCAAAATGTCATCTGGCTACTAGATCTAGTCAATGACAAAGAATTCCATCTAAGTTATGGCCATTTAAACTTAGCAAAATGTTCTAATTTTATGCCACTTCTATAATCTTAATTCACTATCTCAGTAATAAAATACAGAAGGCATAAATATAGTACCGAGTGAATTATTTCCTTTAATGTATGTGGACTCCACACATTATTTTTACTAAGGGAAACAGATATAAAGAAGTACTTCTAATGCAGTCAGTTTAGATGACAGCATTTGGAAATACAGCTATGAGGAAAGACTCTGGTAGTCACTCCTTGCCTCATTACTAGAGTCTAAACTGAGTTCTTTTCCTCTTTCAACTATTCCATTTTGATCTCCATTAACTGTGATAGAAGGGCCCAGGAATTCCCTTCATCCCCCCTACTCCTTCATTCTCTCCTGGATCCACTTCCCACTCACCCAGCCCTGCTGGCCCTTTCTTTTTTTTTTTTTTTTTTTTTTTTTCAACATTTATTTATTTTTTGGGACAGAGAGAGACAGAGCATGAACGAGGGAGGGGCAGAGAGAGAGGGAGACACAGAATCGGAAACAGGCTCCAGGCTCTGAGCCATCAGCCCAGAGCCCGACGCAGGGCTCGAACTCCCGGACCGCGAGATCGTGACCTGGCTGAAGTCGGACCCTTAACCGACTGCGCCACCCAGGCGCCCCACCTGCTGGCCCTTTCTAGGCAGACAGAAGTCGGATCTTTTCTTATGTGAACCAGATCCTCAATCAGGCAATTTTACCCTTGATAACATGCATGTCCTGGCTTTTGAACAACATATAGAGGAGAAAAGAGCCCCCTTCAGTTGGTGTAGATGAAGAGGTTCCCATTCTCAGAGACCCAAGCGATTGTGGTCAGAAGTACAGACTCTGGAGCCAGACTGCCTGGAGTCAAAGACCTTAGATAAATTACTCAGTCTCAGTTAACTCTTCCTTAAAATGGAGATACCAATATTAACCTCAAAAGCTGTAGAACAAGCAAATAGATTGAAAGGATTTAGAAAAATTCCTGGTTACACAGTAGGTGAACAATGTTAGTTCCTATTCTAATAATAATAGTTATTACTATTATTACTATCACTGCCATCACCACAATTACTAGTATTGAAGTAGGTAGCAGTGAAAAGAAGGTGAATTCTCTGGTAAAATTCTATAGGTGATAACAGAACAAAGCTAATTGATTTCTTTGGGCAAATAATCTTGATGTAATCCTGTAACCTGTTAACAAGACTATGAATATGAGTGACTAAACAAAAGAATACATGCTTCTTGACCTTCAACTAAGGACCAGGTACTGTGCTTTGTACTTTCACAAAGGTTATCTCATGGATCCATGTAACGAGATGAAGAAGAAGTTTATTAGTCAGATGAGTAAACTGAAGTTTGGGAGACAAAGTACTTTCTCTATCCTACCAGACCCACCTGTGGAGAGCTTAAAGAAGAGCACAGAAAGATAAGTTCTTTTGGGTTAATCTAGAATATTCCCAAAAATAGCTAATAGTAACACTGTTTTTACGAAAAAGTATACAAGCTCCAAACAATTGAAAGCAGTAAACTTTTAGAACACGCTCAATCCACTTGTC
This sequence comes from Herpailurus yagouaroundi, assembly GCF_014898765.1. Classification (NCBI taxonomy): domain Eukaryota; kingdom Metazoa; phylum Chordata; class Mammalia; order Carnivora; family Felidae; genus Herpailurus; species Herpailurus yagouaroundi. The sequence continues at coordinate 29,935,243 of NW_024412377.1, read as the reverse complement.
TACTATTATCAGTTTTATTTTCTAAGTGTAAATTGTGCATAGATTTTTACAACAAAGATTTATATCATTTCAGAGTAGTATCTGTGTCGTTTCTGTCTCTTTTCTTTAAAACTCCCAAAGCTGGGGCGCCTGGGTGGCTCAGTTGGTTGAGCGTCCGACTTCGGCTCAGGTCATGATCTCGCGGTTTGTGGGTTCGAGCCCCATGTCAGGCTCTGTGCTGGCGGCTCAGGGCCTGGAGCCTGCTTCGGATTCTGTGTCTCCCCCCTCTCTGCCCCTCCCCCACTCACACTCTGTCTCTCTCTCCTTCAAAAGTAAATAAACATTAAATTAAAAAAAAATTTTTTTTTAACTCCCAAAGCATCTAATTCACTGTTCGGTAAATACTTTATTTTATTTTATTTTATTTTTTTAACATTTATTTTTGAGACAGAGAGAGACAGAGCATGAACGGGGGAGGGTCAGAGAGAGGGAGGCACAGAGAATCTGAAACAGGCTCCAGGCTCTGAGCTGTCAGCACAGAGCCTGACGCGGGGCTCGAACTCACGGACCGCAAAATCATGACCTGACCCAAAGTCAGCTGCTTAACCAACTGAGCCACCCAGGCGCCCCATATACTTGATTTTATATAAGAAGGATAATGATGAAGACTGCAACACCATACTTGGTAGAACACATTCTGAATTCCAGGGTTTCACAGTTATAGAAAATTCTGGGAGTAATAAAGAATCCCTTTAAAAATAAAGTCGATGAGAGAACTGCGGTAAGGGGTGGACAAATTCAGCTATAGTGAGACAAATTTTACATGGTACAAGGGAATAGCATTAAATAGAAGTGAATCTCATAGTGAGAAAAGTATGTTTTTAAAATTCTCCTTCAGGGGTGCCTGGGTGGCTCAGCCGGTTAAGCGTCCAACTCTTGATTTCGACTCAGGTCATGATCTCACGGGTTTGTAGGATGCAGCCCTGTGTCAGGCTCCACGCTAACAGAGGGGAGCCTGCTTGGGATTCTCTCTTTCCCTCTCTTTCTCTGCCCCTTCCCTGCTTGTACTCGCCCTCTCTCTCTCTCTCAAAACAAATAAACTTAAAAAAAAAAAAAAAACTCTCCCTCAATTCCCAGCAAAAAGTCTTGATTTAGCGCTAATATGTCTTTATACCTCCATAACACTAATTATCTCTTTAATACAGAAAAAAATTCAGACATAGAGCCTTGGCTGACAATTGTATCTAGCTAGAATTTATGATTGTTTTATTTTTAATGCAATTCTAATAACTGCTATGTTCTATTAACAGCAACACTGGCTTTTTATTTATGGTGGTATTATAATATTTCCTTTAGGAAACAGGGAATGGGGAGGGATTACTTAATGAACACTGGGTGTTTTTATAGCATGATGAAAAAAGTACTTTTTAAATGTTTTTATCTGTTTTTGAGAGAGAGAGACAGCACAAGCAGGGGAGCGGCAGAGAGAGAAGGAGACACAGAATCCGAAGCAGGCTCCAGGCTCTGAGCTGTCAGCACAGAGCCCGATGCGGGGCTCAAACCCTCAAACTGCAAGATCATGATCTGAGCTGAAGTCAGATGCGGAACTGACTGAGCCACCCATGTGCCCCTAAATGACACATTTTCAAATGAAAAATAAAATGGTTAAGTGGATGCTATGTGCATTTTACCTCAATTTAAAAATAAATTGAGTAAACAGGGGCGCCTGGGTGGCTCAGTTGGTAGAGCTACTGATTTCGGCTTAGGTCATGATCTCACGGTTCGTGAGTTCGAGCCCCACGTCGGGCTCTGTGCTGACAGCTCAGAGCCTGGAGCCTGCTTCCGATTCTGTGTCTCTGTCTCTCTCTGCCCCTCCCCTACTCATGCTCTGTCTGTCTCAGAAATAAATAAACATTAAAAAAAAAAATTTAAGGGGCGCCTGGATGGCTCAGTTGGTTGAGTGTCCAGCTTCGGCTCAGGTCATGATCTCACAGTTTGTGGGTTCGAGCCCTGCATCGGGCTCTGTGCTGACAGCTCAGAGCCTGGAGTCTATTTCGAATTCTTTGTCTCCCTTTCTCTCTGCTCCTCCCCCGCTCATGCTCTCTCTCCCTCCTTCAAAAATAAATAAAAACATTAAAAAATTTTAAAAAATAAATTTAAAAATAAATTGAGTAAATAAATCAATGTTTTAATTTTTTTAATAAATCAATGTTTTAAAATTAAGTAAACAACAAGATGGTGTAGCTAGATGGAAAAAATTATGAGAGTAGTCTGCAAACAAAGTTTGGGGGAAAAGACTTAATTAGTGAAACTGGAATAGATTAGTACAGATGGGATTTCTGGGGGTAAACTATAGGAATCTCAAAGGTAGAGCCCTGGACAAACTAATTTTGGTAGCTTTTTAAGACACCGGCAACCTAGTACATTCTAACCTCTGGTGATTTCTGGTGGCATCCCAGATGTCTTTGAAGGTTTAGGCAAAACTCCTAAGGCAGGGAAAGCATTGATCGCATCCATCCTCCTCCTGTTCTAAATCTAGGCAGCTTCCCTTCCCCTCTCCCTCCCCATTCAAGTGACTTCTGTGTTCATGACGCCCTCTGGTCACTCAGTGCCCCAAACCATTTCTTCTTCATCAGTCAGAGCTTCTGTTTTTTAAATGCAGGTTTTAACTATGTTTTGAAAGGCTTGATATGAGCCTTGCCTACCTCACAAGGTCGTTGTAAAGATCAAGCTGTATTTGGGACATGCTTTAAAAGTGTTTTTGCAAACTCTGCATTCTAACTCATTAGTGGTTTATAAAATCAATTTAACAGATTATAATCAGTACTTTTAAAAAAGGAAATAAGTGAAATGAAAGATGCTGGAGTGCACTGTACATTGCAAGATAAGAAACTGTTATGGCAAACTTCTATTTCAGTTGTACGGGTGTGTGTACATACGTGTGGGTGTGTATCAGTCTGTGCAAAGATATATGAATAGCCAGTCACAACGAAAATGTAATTTACTGTGGGCAAAAAAAAAAAGTTTTATAAGACATGTAAGTCCCTTCTGTGTTACATGATCAGATTCAGACAGCATAAGAACTGGATTTTGGAATAAAACAGGGTTATTACATGATGTACACAGCAATTGTTTCCGTAACCACCTACCCCATGAGCATCAGTGGCTTCCACCCAGAGTAAAACTTTTACAGCAGAAAGTAAAGTTCTTTATCAGACAGCTGTGAGAATCATTCTTTTTTTTTAATTTTTATTTTTAATTATTTTTTACTTTACATCCAAGTTAGTTAACATATAGTGCAACAATGATTTCAGGAGTAGATTCCTTAGTGCCCCTTACCCATTTAGCCCATCCCCCCTCCCACAACCCCTCCCGTAACCCTCTGTTTGTCCTCCATATTTAAGAGTCTCTTATGAGACTCTTAAAAACGGAGAACAAACTGAGGGTTGATGGGGGGTGGGAGGGAGGGGAGGGTGGGTGATGGGTATTGAGGAGGGCACCTTTTGGGATGAGCACTGGGTGTTGTATGGAAACCAATTTGATAATAAACTTCATATACTGAAAAAAGAAAAAAGAGTCTCTTATGTTTTGTCCTCCTCCCTGTTTTTATATTACTTTTGCTTCCCTTCCCCTATGTTCATCTGTTTTATATCTTAAAGTCCTCATATGAGTGAAGTCATATGATATTTGCCTTTGTCTGACTGACTAATTTCACTTAGCATAATACCCCCTAGTTACATCCACATAGTTGTAAATGGCAAGATTTCAGAGAATAGTTCTTTATATAACTAACTATAAATAAATTGGGGCAATAACTTTAAAAATACTTCTGAATTCATATTTGATCCTTGCATTATTTTGTAGAAGACAGCTAATAAAAGACACAAAAACTCTGATAAGAAACAAAACTCATAAATACTTTAAATATTCTGAATTGTTGAGGTTTAACAGAATTTTGAAATGCTCTATAATTTGAGTATCATATATAAAAATAAGTTTCTGAGTTTTATGAAATGTGGCAAATGATTAAGGCTTGTATAATTAGTAGAAGAAGGAAATTAAAAAATAAAACAAAACAAAACAAAACAAAACAAAAAACCGCACAGAACAGAGAGGTTTGCTGTAGCAGCAAGAGTTTCAGAGCTCAAATCATTGCTGGCTGCATCCCTTCTCCAGTTGCAATGAATCAAAGAGTAGGTTAAAAGAGAATGCACACAGCCCAGAGAACTCTTTCACATTTTTGGCTCAGACATTACATTCTGTATATAAAACCCCTACTAGTGGCTCTATTGAGTGAACATTTAGCATTTACTATTTTGTTTATAATGATTAAAACAGTAATGTTTGGCCTCTTCAGCTTACAAAATAAATCAAAGCTGTCCTGAAGCTGAGAAACACAGCTCAGGAAATCTCTCTCCACAGAGGAGGCATCCCTTATATAGGCTTTCTAGAGACTCTAGTCCTCTTGCAGAGAGCCACCATTTTAAATGACATAATAGCCTACCTGGACAACTGCAAAGGACTTCACCCATGCTATAAAAGATGCAAAAAATTCCTTTTTTTTTTTTTTTTTTTTAAGAATTAGGGAGGGGCGCCTGGGTGGCGCAGTCGGTTAAGCGTCCGACTTCAGCTCAGGTCACGATCTCACAGACTGTGAGTTCGAGCCCCGCGTCGGGCTCTGGGCTGATGGCTCAGAGCCTGGAGCCTGCTTCTGATTCTGTGTCTCCCTCTCTCTCTGCCCCTCCCCCATTCATGCTCTGTCTCTCTCTGTCCCCAAAATAAATAAACGTTAAAAAAATTTAAAAAAAAAAAAAAAAAAAAAAAGAATTAGGGAGCATTTACTCCAAATTGCCAACCGATATACAACAATAACAAAGGTAAAACGAACTGTTCAAAATTAGCTAAAATAACACAAAATCAAAACAGATTTTCATGTAATCCAAATTCTCAACCCCAAGCAACCTACTTACCATTAGAAACTCAGAAACCATGAAAATGAACGACCAAATGTGTTTTATTGAGTCGTTTCTCAAATTAAATTCTCTATTATTATACCAGTTGTTAAATAACAAAAATTCAACCAAGCAAACTTTAAAGCTCTAACTGGCTTTATTAATCAATGCACGAATTGGGCAGCATCCCATCAAGCAAGTAGAGGGGAGCTCCAAAGGGCTACAGAAAAGGTTTGTAAAGGTAGAGAGGGAACAGAAAAAAAATTATTAGCAAACAATCCACTGTTTTAGGCAAGGTTGCCCTCCTAAGGGTAACAAGAGGGGTCTATCAGTAGTCTTCCTGATGCTGACCAGAAAATTTCCTTGTTGACTGGTTTAAGGTTACATTCTCGGGGGCTTGAAACTAGAATTGGGTGAGGCATTAAGTCTGGGTTTACTGACTTGGAGCCTTAACCTAAGTGACACCGTTTTGGGCCTGTGGTTTTCTTTCCACACAACTCTTTAAAAAGGCATAATTTAAAATACTGTGGGAAAAAAAAAAATTACCTTTACATTAAATTTTACCCATTTGTCAATCTAGCTTCAAAAAAATCTCCAAAATCCAAACATTACCTCTACCTACCACTACCACCCTGGTCCAGGAAATTATCTGGACCTCTGCAACATCCAGCCTCAAACAGTCCCCTCACTTCTACCTTTCTCCCTTTATGGTTATTCTCCATGCAAAATGGCCTGAGTGATTGCCAGAGGGGAGAGGGTGGAGGAGGGATGGGTCAAACAGAATGGTATAAAGGATATTAACAGGTACAAATTTCCAGTTATAAAATAAATAAGTCACGGAGATGAAAAGTACAGCATAGGGAAGATAGTCAATAACATTGTTTGGTGACAGATGGTAACTACACCTATCGTGGTAAGCATTGAGTAATGTATAGGACTGCTGTTACACTGAGACTAGTGTAACACTGTATATGAATTATGCTTGAATTTTTAGAAAGTAGCCAGAGTGATTCTTTTAAAAATACAGCGTGGATCATGTCATTCCCAAAATCCATCTAATGGCTTCCCATTACCCTAGAGGAGTATTCAAACACCTTCACATAGCTTGCAAGGCCCTTTTAACCTGACAGCCACCCACCCCAAACCTCTCCCCGACTCTTATTCACTCTTCCCTAGAAAGGAAGCTTGTGCATTAATCTGACCTGTGATCGTGGGAAAAATTAATTGACAATGCTTGGCTTGGCTCTTTGCTTTTCCTTCTTGGGTCCAAGCTGACCTTACAGAGTAATTCTCCTCTGCTTTTCCATGCCCAGAGTCGTCCTGGGGCTAGCCTGGCTCACTTCAGTGTGGATGAGACTGGGTGGGCAATTCTGTCCAATTCTAGGAGTTAGTCAGCGGACACTCCAGGCTGTTATCCTCCTCCATCCTCTATAACAAAGGTGGATTCTGGGCCTTCATCTGTCATGCTTTGGTGATCAGTCTTATTTCTTAATTTGTGTAAAACTCGTGTAGGGAAGAAGGGTGCTAATTATTAGGACTACTAAAATACCCAATTCGCCATAATAAACACATGCAAGGCACACACACCTTCCATGTGAGTGCAGAAAAGAATCTAGAAATGTTCATCTCTGCGTGGAGTGGTTACAGGTAACTCATTTTCTTCATATGAGTTTCCATTGTGGGTATTTTTTTTTTTAACGTTTATTTATTTTTGAGACAGAGAGAGACAGAGCATGAACGGGGAGGGTCAGAGAGAGAGGGAGACACAGAATGGGAAGCAGGCTCCAGGCTCTGAGCCATCAGCCCAGAGCCCGACGCGGGGCTCGAACTCACGGACCGTGAGATCGTGACCTGAGCCGAAGTCGGACGCTCAACCGACGGAGCCACCCAGGCGCCCCCCATTGTGGGTATTTTTACAAATAACTATAGATTACCTTTATAATCAGGAAAAAAAAACAGCCAAATTAACTTTCTTTGGGAACCATTAAATAGGGAAAAGCTTGGTATCAGGTTTTCTGAGGAAATCATGTGTTAGATAGACTTCTAATGAAATTGAAAAGAGTTACAAAATAACTGCCTCTAATCATGATTACCTGCCACGCCGATAAAAATGCCTTACTTTTTGACAGATATTTCATAATTATTTTCAGTTTACTATTCTGATTAAATTCAAGTCACCAGACAGTGACAAAAACTACATTATTCTCTTGAATCTGTATAGCCCATCCGGTCTATTTGTTCAGAGTAATGAAAATGTAAGGTTATACTAACTGCTTAGTTATAATATTTATATATTTGACCCCATAACAGCAGCTCTTATTCACATATTTTAAACTAGAGGTTTCTGGTTCCTGACCAATTTCCATTTTTTTCTGTCCTAATGATCAATATATATCCACAAATAATAATATTTGTTTTTACTCCTACCACATTTAGGAGAAAATTCTAATTCTTCTAGTTTAAATTCTAATTCTCTTAGTTTAAGTTAAAATGTCTTAAGAACATTTATAATCTTTATAAGAAAAATGCTTATGTTAATTTAACTTTAATTTTTCTTCCGGCTTCCCTGGGCAACTTTGATCAGTATATGATCATCTAAACCTAAGAATTTTTTCATACATTGTTTTCATCAGTTACATTTTCTTCTTTCTGATGGACAAAGATGTACACACATACATACAATGGAATATCGCTTGGCAATCAAAAAGAATGAAATCTTGGGGTGCCTGCGTGGCTTAGTCGGTTAAGTTTCTGACTTTAGCTCAGATCATGATCTCACAGTTCATGAGTTCGTGCCCCATATTGGGCTATGTGCTGACAGCTCAGGGCCTGGAGCCTACTTTGGATTCTGTGTCTCCCTCTCTCTCTCTCTGCCCCTCCCCAACTCATGCTTTCTCTCTCTCTCTCTCGCTCTTGCTCTCAAAAATAAACATTTAAAAAAATTTTTTAAAAGAATGAAATTTTGCCATTTGCAGCAACACGGATAGAACTAGAGTATATTATGCTAAGCAAAATAAGTCAGTTAGAGAAAGACAAATACCATATGATTTCACTTATATGTGGAATTTAAGAAACAAAACAGATGAACATAGGGGAAGGGAAGGAAAAATAAGATAAAATCAGAGAGGGAGGCAAACCATAAGAGACAATTCAATACAGAGAAAAGACTGAGGGTTGCTGGAAAGGAGGTAGGAGAGAGGATGGGCTAAATGGGTGACAGGCATTAATGAGGGCACTTGTTGGGATAAATACTGGGTGTTATATGTAAGTGATAAATCACTAAATTCTACTCCTTAAACCAACACTACACTGTGTGTTAACTAACTTGAATTAAAATTTTAAAAACAAAAAACAAAAAACAAAAACAAAACAAATACATTTTCTTCCTTCTGTATGTTAATGTCTATTCATCAAGGCAGGGTATCAGTTTTGCCTTTTTCAGGATACTGCACAAGATGTACATTTCAAAATTAGAGTGTGAAAGCAAAGATGTTTAGAATAAAATTTACATATCCAGGGTATAAGTAAATTAAACCCTTGAAATTTAATTCAGCAAATATTTATCAAATCCCTACCACTGGTACAGGTTCTTGAATCAACTGCCTGGGATGAAATCTCAGTTCTGCCTTACTAACTGTAATCTTGGTAGGCAACTTAATCTCTTTGTGTCTTGTTTCCTCGAATCTGCAAAGTGATGATAGTAACAGTACTTATATCACAGGAATGCTATAAGGATTAAATGGAATATTACATGTAGAGGGTTTAAAATACCATCTACCCCACAGGAAGCACTCAGTAATTGCTATTAAAGTAATCATGGGGGGAGGGAGGAGAAACATAGCTCTATGTGAAGATACTCCCCTTATCTCAGCTTTACCCGGAATAGTAGTCTAACAACCACCCCCCTCCAAAAGTAATTCTTTATCATTCTGTCGGGGTGAGGGGAAGAGAGGGAAGAACGGTGATCTGGTTGCACACGAGAGAGAAGGGAACCACAGGTTAAATCAGTTTGTCTTTTATAGGCTTCTCCCACCACGGCTAGGGTTTCAGCTTTCTCTTGTTGGCTAAGTCAGTTACCATTCATGAATCTGTTTCCAGCTTCCAAAAGTGTCTCGAGTTCTCTTTTCTGCTGTCATCTCCCCCCTAATTCTTTTGGTCCATCAGGGTTTATGCTTTTACAAATGCCTTTTCTGTCATTTTAGTGGGGTTTTAAGAGGGAGCAGAGCTGAATGTGTTTAATTTATCCTGGTTAACTGAAAGTCTTAAATTCAATTGCTCTGTTATTCCTGACCTCAAAAAACAAGGACAATAATCATTTCTTTTAAAAGAAAATCTTTTAACTTTTTTCAAAAGCCAGTTATTTTCTCATTTGAAAAATGTTGCTTCCAACAGTATATGACATTTTCCAAAAGCACTGTAAGTAAAACCTTTCAGCTTTCATTAAAATAATTGACAAATTAGAACTTAACTTCAGGGCCTGCAAGTAATTTTGCACAGTTTTGATGGTTATTTGTGCTTTGAGTCTTTTGAAAAGTAAACTTTGAGAAATATGTATGTTTAAAACACTACAGGACAATCTGTATGTCACATGTTTTCTCTCGAGTGTTTATTTAAAAAGGTAATCATACTTCATATATCTACTCAGGCACACTAACCAGTGGGTATATAACATTCTTATTAATTGATGGTGACTGTATTTTCATACGTTGAATGACTGGCTGTAACAGGGATCTCTAGGGATCTAGAGATCTACATTCTCATCTTTTTAAGCCATACCTTCAGTCACCAAGGAATTCGTTAAAATCGTGACACCTTGACAGTCAGATAGCATCCTGAGATCTAACTTTACCATTCTACAAAAACGGTTGACTAGGAGCTAAAGAGAAAAAGGAAGAAGAAGACCAATAGTTATTAAGAACCTGTTATGTCCAAGTCCTATTCTGGGTACTTTTTTTTTTTTTTTTTTTTTTAATTTTTTTTTCAGCGTTTATTTATTTTTGGGACAGAGAGAGACCGAGCATGAACGGGGGAGGGGCAGTGTGAGAGGGAGACACAGAATCGGAAACAGGCTCCAGGCTCTGAGCCATCAGCCCAGAGCCCGACGCGGGGCTCGAACTCACGGACCGCGAGATCGTGACCTGGCTGAAGTCGGACGCTTAACCGACTGCGCCACCCAGGTGCCCCTGGGTACTTTATATATATTACCTAATATAATCCTCAAAATAGTCTGACAAGGTACAGATCATGCTTTTATTTCATGAATAAGAAAAACGAGGTACAGAATCCTTAGGAAATTTGGGACTGATAGAGAGAAAGACCCAAGTAATATATAATGTAATTCATGTCTCAGGTGTCATTTACAAATGAGCTACAGAAGTATGCAGCAGACATTCAGTTGTCCACATCATTTTAGACTCCCGGTATTAGACCTAATGAAGACATAAAACTCTGTATTTGAATTTCTAACAATGCTCTTTACATTTTTTTTCAGAGATACAGCATTTTTTCTCAAAGTAAGATATCAGAAACTTTTTCTAAATAATTTGCTTTTTTTTTTTTTAATTTTTTTTTCAACGTTTATTTATTTTTGGGACAGAGAGAGACAGAGCATGAACGGGGGAGGGGCAGAGAGAGAGGGAGACACAGAATCGGAAACAGGCTCCAGGCTCTGAGCCATCAGCCCAGAGCCTGACGTGGGGCTCGAACTCCCGGACTGCAAGATCGTGACCTGGCTGAAGTCGGACGCTTAACCAACTGTGCCACCCAGGCGCCCCAATAATTTGCTTTTTAAAAATTGTTTAAAACTACCGCTTTTCCCTCTGTAATGTACTTTGCTCCCCCATATAGTCAATGTTTTGCTGCTTTAACTTGAACTGATATTCGCTAAAAGCTGTGAATCACTGTTAAATGGCCAGTCTTTGTGGAAAGAAGGGAGAAGACACCTGGAGGAAGGCATGAACCTGGACTACAAGCACAGTGTTGGCCACTGGAAGTCATGTTTAACTCATGAAAGTTCTGATGACATCACTATGAAAAAGATAAATGACACTCAAAGAGTACAGAGAAATCCAAATCTCAAAAAGCTCTCCATACATTATCCCCAAGGTTGATAGCTAAAGTGGTATATCACAAAAATTAAAAAACAAGACTAAAAACAACTGTTTTGGCTAGAAGAGTCTCGAAGGGAAATCTTTGAATGAAATGAGTTACATTTGTAAGTGATAATAAATGATAAGTAACTATGTAATGAAATGTTTTTCCAAAGCAGTTATGTGACACTAAAATCACACAAGAAATGACAATTTTGTCATAAAACAAGATTGGAAATAAGGACAAAATACTATACACTAAAAATATTTCAAAGCATTATTCTTTTTAAAATCTCCAAAATCTGCAATATCAACTCTATTTATGGAAGTCTGAGTTGTCCTAATGGTATAAATGAGAAAGATGAGGGGCGCATGGGTGGCGCAGTCGGTTAAGTGTCCGACTTCAGCCAGGTCACGATCTCGCGGTCCGGGAGTTCGAGCCCCGCGTCGGGCTCTGGGCTGATGGCTCGGAGCCTGGAGCCTGTTTCCGATTCTGTGTCTCCCTCTCTATCTGCCCCTCCCCCATTCATGCTCTGTCTCTCTCTGTCCCAAAAATAAATAAACGTTGAAAAAAAAAATTTAAATGAGAAAGATGAGGTAAACATTAAGAACTCCCCTTCATAAGCATCTGGAGGACTCAGTCGGTTAGGCCTCCAACTCTTGTTTTCAGCTCAGATCATGATCTTTCTGTTTCATGGGTTCGAGCCCTGCATTGGGGTCTGTGCTGGCAGCACAGGGCCTGCTTGGGATTCTCTCTCTCTCCCTCTCTCTGCCCCTCCCTTACTCACATTGCCTGTCTCAAAATAAATAAATAAATAAACAAAAAAAACCTCTTCTTCATAAAATTCTTCCTTCACACCAATAGATTCTCTTAGTATACATACTTAGAGGTAATTCTGAAACTGAGAGTAACTAGTGCTTTTCTTTTCAGTGGTTATGACAGCTTCATAAGAATGTACAAAAAACAGGGAGATAAAAAAAAACCCTCCTTAAAAAAATTACTACAGAATGTAGTTAACAAATAGTATGAGATTTTGGCCTGAACTTGTTTACATGAGATGTGAGAGAAGAAGGATCAAAGCCGCGTTATGGAAATTAAATAGAAAATACTATGAAAAGCAAATTTTTAAATCTCAGAAATTACCTATAAATTATAAGGTGCAGCATATAGGGTCCAATAGTGAGGAATGACTTCTGTGAGACTTCAAGCAACTTCGAGGTACCCAGGGACTCAAGTGCCAGCCCTCCCACAAAACACTCTGCTTATTCTAGTTTATTTTCCTTGTGGTACTTATCATTACCTGAAATTAGCTTGAAAAGATTCAAAACGTTTTCAGAAATAACAATCTCAAAAGAGACTTTCAATGTGACTGCTTTGACAAAGAAGAGCCCTTGTTAGGTTGTTTAGTAAAATAACAGCATCATTACTCTGCAATCCCAACAGATCATAGTGGTTTCCTAAATTCCACACCTCCCAGAGGTCCTGACTAGGAGTACCTACCCTGACCCTCTTAGCTTTCCCTAACTCTTGCCTATTCTGGCCACTATACAAGGAAGCATCTAGTTATAAATTATCTTAAAGATTATTCTCTTCTTTACAAACTACTTATAGGTTTAAATTTCTTTTGTCTCATTCTCAATGAGGTGTATTTAGGTACTCCAAAATACCAGGTGAATGTTCTCGATCTAAACAGCTAGCTAGCTAGAGATACAGAGATATGGAGAAAAGCACAAAAGGATACATGACAGATAATTTAAGAGCCTTATGGGGTAGAGATAGAAAAATGAGAGCAAAGAAGTTATTAATAAAAAAATAATAAATTTTTTTGAAAAGTATGTGTTTCATGTGTGTAAAATTATGATCCCATTTAAATAAAGAAATTAGAGCTATCTCTATTTGCTAACAAGGTTTGAATTTGCAAAAAGCAAATTAGAGCTACATCTAGTCACTTACAAGGTTGCCCATGCAATGCTTACAAGTAAAAAAAGCAAATTGCAAATTCTCTCTATATATAAAAACAAAATCTTTTAATGAATGTTTATACACACAAATAAAGGGAAAGATGAAAAAGGATATACATCAACCTGAGCTTAACATGGGTTATCTGATGGTGATTGGAGATTTAAAGATGTGTAGTGCACTGGAGTTAAGCCACTACTAGTGACTTTGCTTCCTGTATTCTCTTTTACACCTGTTCTTTTCCGCACTGGGAGCTTCAGTTGTCCAGAAACTTCTCTCCCAATGTCATTACTAGTTCTTGCCTTAGCCTTCTCTGATCCACACCAACCATTCAGTAGGATGGCTGGGAGTGTGGGCACTAATCAGCCACAGAGCTGGAGAAATGTCTCTGCAATATCTCTTAGGCTTGAGGCTTTCCTGGTAAGGGGTTGTAGTACATGGCCATTTTCCCAAAAGGCACAGCCCTAGAATCTGGGCAGGGGTTGCAGGCCAAAGGAGAAGTAAGAGGCAATAAGGTGGAGAGTAGGTCAGGCTGCTGCTGACAGTACCCTACTGGCAAACAAAACAACTTCAAATACTATTCCTTCCCATCACCTGTGTCTACAGAAGGCAAAAATAAATAAATATCATGGTACCCATTTTTCTGCCAAAAGCTTAGTTTATAAATAGTGATTGCAATTAAGTAAATACAGCATGTTCTTTTAGTAAAGACTCTAGCATATTGTAGATTCTTAATAGATATTAAAGAATAGCAATACTGCTTTGAGAAAAATATGTCCAAAGAATTTGGTATGTGTTTTTGTATGAACAGAAGAAGTCATTAAATATTCATAAGACCATACAATGCTGGAATATTTTAAAAGTCAGAAATTAAACTTGAAAAGTAATTTTTTAATTAAAAAAAAAAGAAATTGTACTTGAAAGCCATGCAGTTTTTAAATTTTTTTTTTTAACGTTTATTTATTTTTGAGACAGAGAGAGACAGAGCATGAACGGGGGAGGGTCAGAGAGAGGAAGACACAGAATCTGAAACAGGCTCCAGGCTCTGAGCTGTCAGCACAGAGCCCGACGCGGGGCTCCAACTCAGGGACCGCGAGATCATGACCTGAGCCAAAGTCGGCCGCTTAACCGACTGAGCCACCCAGGCGCCCCAGCCATGCAGTTTTTAAAAAGCCACCTATGTTAATATAGACTATTTATTTATACATCATTAAAGATATACCAAAATTTACCTCAATATATTTCTCCCCTATCCTTTCTCTATCTCTCATTGTAGCTTCATATAAATAGAATAGCTTCTTTATGTGCTATTTTTAAATGTCTTCTTAGAAATGAATTGAAAACCTTATTTCTTACCTTTCCGGAATACATTCATTCACCCATTCATTCAAGAAATCATAATTGAAGATCTACTGTATACTAGGTATTGTTCTTTACTCTCGGAATACAGCAGGGAGCAAAGTAGACAATAATCCTTTCCTTCGTGGAGCCAATATCCTACTGGAGGCAAACAGCCAACAAACAAGCATGTAAAAGATACAGTAGAGTGTGTCAGATGGTGATCAGCATGATGGAAGAAAATAAGAGGGATAGAGAGCACCACTGGTGGGAAAAAGGCTGCAATTTTACGTAGGGTGGAGTCAAGGAAGGCCTTGCTGAAGCGAGAAAATGTGAGCGAAGGACTAAAAGACGTGAAGGGAGAAAGCCACACGAACATGTAGGAGAAGCATGTTGAAGGCTGAGAGGGCTTCTGCAGACGCTGAAACCAAGTCAGGGAGTGTGCTGTTAACTGTCCAATGTCACCATGCACTATTCTGCACCTCCCTCGCCTTACTCCAACCATGTGCTGGCCTTCTTGCCGCTGCTCAGATACATGCCGATGAGTGGGGGCTGAGGGACCATGGAGGCAGTGCAGACCTGTAGAAGCTTCTCTGAAAAGCCCTTCTTCCCAAACTGGCAGGCCGTTATCACATGACTGAAAGGGATGCTGGGCAAACACTCTTCCTGAGCACCACTGTCCAACAGAACTTTCTGTCCTGATGGGGATGTTCTTTATCTGCGCTGTTCAATGAGCAGCACATGACTAGACACACATGGCTACCTGGCATTTGAGAAGTGCTATGTGACTAAGGAACTGAAATTTAAATTGTAAATTTTCCCTTATTTAAATTAAAATAGTCAAATGTGGCTAGTGGCTACCATACCGGCCAACATAATTCTAGAGGTAGGTCCTGAGAACACAGGAATTGCTCACTAACAGATACTTCTAAAAGAAGAAATATTTCATTTAATTTGCTAAAATTCCAGTTAGTCTAATGAGAATTCAATGAATAAATAGGGCAATTGTGATAGCTTTACTTAATTGTCCCAAAACACACACATGTATTAACCACTATTTACCATGTAATTCTCTGGCTACTGCATGGAAAAACTATTGCTAGTAGGTTTTTTTACCTCAGCTTTAGTGTTTCCCTGTGGGTAATTTATTATTGCTTAATAATTAAGAAATTTTGTAAAATTCTGTGGTTTTTAAAATATTTACTTATTTTGGCGAGAGTGCAAGCAGGGGAGGGGCAGAGAGGGAAACACAGGATCCAACCAGGGCTCTGCACTGATAGTGCTGACAGCAGAGAACCCGATGTGGGGCTTGAACTCATGAACCGTGAGATCATGATCTGAATTGAAATCTGGCACTCAACTGACTGAGACACTCAGGTGTCCCAGTAAAATTCTGTTCTTTTCTTTCTTTTTTTTTATTTTTTTAGTGTTTATTCATTTTTGAGACAGAGACAGCATGAGCAGGGGAGGGGCGGAGAAAGGGAGACACAGAATCTGAAGCAGGTTCCAGGCTCCAAGCTGTCAGCACAGAGCCTGACGTGGGGCTTGAACTCATGAACCACGAGATCATGACCTGAGTTGAAGATGGATGCTCAACAAACTGAGCCACCCAGGCACCCCTAAAATTCTGTTCTTAAATCAAGTTGTGTTTCCTAGCTAGCAAGTTTTTTCTTCTCAATTTGATTTGTCTTTAGGTGAGATATATTTACATGCTAATGTAAAACTATGAATAAATGTAACAAAGGGGATGTAGTATCATAAGCTATAATACCTTCATGTACTCTTTAATTGTAACAAAATAGAATCAAAGACTACAATTAAGCAAAATACCTTAAAAGATTTGGGGGGGGGGGTCATAAATTGACATTTAAATAGCTTTGCTTTTTACAAAAATGGAAACAAAAGATATTATTTATTTCACATGATATACAAGGCCAATCTTTAAAAACTATCCATGGGACGCCTGGGTGGCTCAGTCGGTTAAGCGTCTGACCTTGGCTCAGGGTGTGATCTCACAGTCCGTGTGTTCGAGCCCTGTTTCGGGCTCTCTGCTGACAGCTCAGAGCCTGGAGCCTGCTTCGGATTCTGTGTCTCCTTCTCTCTCTGCCCCTCCCCTGCTTGCACTCTGTCCCTCTTTCTCAAAAAATAAAACAGCATTAAAAAAAATTTTTTTTAAACTATCCTGAACTTTATTAAAATATATGGGTTCTAAGAGAAAGGCACACATATATACATATGTTTAGTATGCATTACACTAAACACACCACTGTTAAAGCTACACAAAAAAAACCTCACGTCTGAGAACTTCTGTTTAATCCAACAGCACCCAGAGACGATGAAAGCCAGTTACTAAAAAATTTATTGCTTGGTTAAAACTCAGTTTACAATTCAAAGGATTTCTAAAATCTCTGTGCTGTTATGAAGCTTTATGGGGTTTACAATGGAGATGAAAACAGAAATAAAAAGATCTGACAAACAGAAAATGCCAAAGATATTTCTAGCATTATCAACATGGATTCTTTTTTCCCTATCATTACTTTTTACCTTATTCCAAGACAACTAAATTTAACTCATCTGCCTAAAAAAGACAACTATGTTTCCTAGGATCCCTTTCAAAATGTAAATGTCTGATAGGTAATTCTGTTTGAAACAATATTATTTTTATAATTTTTGAAAGAGCTACAATAAAAATTCCCCAGGGCAGGAATTTTTTTATGATCTGCTATGCCCAGTGCCTACAATAGTGCCTACCATATAGTAGATACTTAATATATACTTATTGATTTAATAATTTTATCAGAATCTTTTATTAAAATAAATATAACCAAATAGTATTATAATATTAGTGTAGATTTTCATTTTAACACTTATCAAAAAATCTTGTTTTACCATCTCTACATACAACAAAATCCTTTCTAAAGCTTATTGGTAATTCTCAGAATTAGCCAAAGACTTTCACATATTTCATAGAATTTTTTACACAGAATTCTGTGATCCCTTTCAATTCCAAAATTTATTTATTCTAATAATGATCTGAAACTGTAAAGGAATATCTGAAATCTATTTAAATAGAATGTCATGGAATCTTAAAAACAAAATATTATTTAAATTACTACAAAAATAATTGCAAATCCACTGATGGGCCATCCCAGACATTTCCTGGTTTTCTTAAATCTTTTACATAGTATTTTCTAGTTCTCTGCTCGGTCTTGTTTTATATTACTGTCAAATCCTTCACTTTCAAAATCAAGTACACTGAGACACCAAATAGTAAAACTGCACTACGCTTTTTACATTTTATACCAAAAGATCTACTTTATTTTAAAAGCAAAAGATCTAATACACATTGGAAAATACTGAGCTGGAATGTTTGCTGAAATGCTGTTTACTGCAAATGTCCCAATGTTTTATCAACTAACACTGAAGTTTAAATTAGGGCTAAACTCAGGAAACTGACCTTCATAATATTTTAACATGATGTTTGTCTTTATAAGGTAGTTTTCTTCTAAGAAGAGCGGACTTAAATGTCCTAGACTTACAGTCAAATTTCGGTCCCAGATCTGTATGCTTCCATCCTGGCAGGCAGCTGCTATAAGGTTTCCATCTCTACTATATGTGCACGTGGTGGGAATTACTTTTTTACCCTGCACCGTCCGTGGTTTAAACACACTTCTTTGCTTCCTTGGATTTTCGACTTCCCATGTCCTCACAGTCCTAAAAACAATAAAGAGATTTTCATTTACAAAAAAGAAAGGAGTTTAAAATTCAGAAGAGCTCATAAAGACCACTTCACCTTGTAAGCATATAAATCTAATAATTATTTTAAAATAAAAGGAACACTGTAAAACAGTCTCCATTTATAAATGAGGTTACTCACTGAAATAAACTGAACCATCTGAATCATACTGTCTTCAAATCAAACAGCAAGTAGCAAATTCTACTTCGAAGCTATCAGAGTTATAAGTTCTAACCCTCTACAACAGTGGCCTCCAAACAACTCTAACGCTACACTCTGATCGTAAAACTGTTGAATGTACACCCCCTATATACACACATTAATTTCTCAATTACTTACATGTGTTAATGTACCGTTATATAACACATTCCAGAAAACACACTGAAAAAATAAGTCACTGAAAAAAGAATGATGTCCCTCTCTAGGGCCCAGGAAAAGATATCATGCCTCTGAGGGAGAAGCAGAAACAAAACTGTTTGCCCTGGGTTTTCAACAAGTAACGAGAAACAGCAGTCCAAGGCTGGGGGAGGTATGGAGTACCCTCCTGCTCAAAGTCCTAGGCAAAGAAGCACTGCCACTAAGGAAGACTAAAACAAAATCCTTATGACCCGGGGGGGGGGGGGGGGGAATCCCATAAAATACAGAACAACAAAGATGAGTTCAGCAACTACTTGGCAGAAACTATCCAAGCCATAGCACTATGGAACAACATCTCTAAATTTCTAGAAGAAAAAAAAAAGTCAATCTAATATTCTACAGGCCGTGAAAATATATTTCACAAATAAGGTAAAATAAAGACGTTTTCATGAGTGAAAGCTAAGACAATTCATTTCCTTCAAATATATATTACAAGAAATGTTAAAGGAAGTTCTTCAGGAAGAACAACTATGAGACAAATGGAAATGTGAATCTATACAAAGGAAGAGTGCCACAAATGGTAAAAATGAATAAAAATGTAAAAGATATTTTTAAAAATGTTTAAAGCTCTTTAAAAGATAAACGACTGAGGTAAAACAATGTATTGCAAGGTTTATAGCATATGTTTAAGTAAAATATAGGTCAACAATAGCAGAAAGGTTGGAAAGAAGATATGGTACTATACTTGCAATGTATAGTATTATTTGAAGAGAAACTTTGATACATTAAAGATATATATTACAAAGTCTAGAGCAATTGCTAACATATTTTTATAATGAATATGTAATAATAGACATAAAATGGAAATGAAACAAAAACAGGAAGAGATAATAAGAACCATGAGATAAATATAAAACAAACAGCAACATGGTAAGTTCAAATCCAATCTCACAAATAATTACATTAATTAGAAACTGCATTAATTATAAATTATCTAAAAACTCCAATTAAAAGATAAAAATGGGGGGCGCCTGGGTGGCGCAGTCAGTTAAGCATCCGACTTCAGCCAGGTCACGATCTCGCGGTCCGGGAGTTCGAGCCCTGCGTCAGGCTCTGGGCTGATGGCTCAGAGCCTGGAGCCTGTTTCTGGTTCTGTGTCTCCCTCTCTCTCTGCCCCTCCCCCATTCATGCTCTGTCTCTCTCTGTCCCAAAAATAAATAAACGTTGAAAAAAAAATTTTTTTTAAAAGATTAAAATGGTCACATTGGATTAGATAAAAGCAAGACTCAGCAGATTCTATCTTTTAAAAATACACAAAAATGTTTAAATATGAAGACTTAGATAGGTTGTAGTAGTAAAAGGATGGGGAAAAACGTGCCTGGGGAACATAACCAAAAGAAAGACGGAATAACTATATTAATGTCCAATAAAGTATCAAAACAAGGAATAAAACTAGAGAGAAAGAGGAAAATTTCCCAATGATAAAGAGTCAATTGATCAAGAAAACATAACAATTCTAAATGCTTATGCCACTAATAACAGAGTTTCAAAATATGAAAGCAAACTTGACAGAAATAAAAGTAAATATAGCAAATCCATATTCATAGTTGTATACCTCAACATTCCTCTCTCAGTGACTGATAGAACCAGCAGACTCTTCCTTGCTTCCCCAAAAATCAGTAAGGATTCAGAAGACCTCAAAACCAATGCCAAACAAGCTGAGCTAACTGACATTTATATAACACTTCACCCAACAACAAATGAATGTGCATTCTTTTCAGGTGCACACTGAACACACTCTGGGCCATAAAACAAATATAAACACACTAAAAATGACCAAAATCATAAAAAAGTATGTACACCATCAAAAATAAAATTATATAAGCAATCAATAACAGAAATGTATCTGAAAATATATCTTTTCCAAAACATTTAGAAATTAAGAAATACAATTGTAAATAATCCATGGGTCAAAGAAAAAAATCACAAGGGATAGTAGAAAAACTGAATCCAATAAATATGAAAATACAATATATCAAAATTCATGGTGGGGCGCCTGGGTGGCTCAGTTGATTCAGCATCCAACTTCAGCTCAGGTCACCAACTCACGAATCGTGAGTTCGAGCCCTGTATCGGACTCTGTGTTGACAGCTCAGAGCCTGAAGCCTGCTTTGGATCCTGTGTCTCCTTCTCTCTCTGTTGCTCCCTTGCTTTCTCTCTCCCTCTCTCTCTCAAAAATAAAGGTTAAAAACAAAATAAAAAAAAAATTCATGGTATTCAGCTAAAATAGAACACAGAAGAAAAATATAGTATTAACTGTATACATTAAGAAAAAAGAAAGGCCTCAAAATAATGATCTAAGATTCAACCTTCAGAAACTTGAAAAAAGAGAGAAAATTAAATCTAAAGCAAATAAAAGGAAGGATATAATAAAAATGAAAGTACAAATGAATAAAATAGAAAACAGAGAAATCAAAAGCTGGTTCCTTGAGATGATCAATAAAATTAATAAACCTTAAGCTGGATTAATGAAAAAAAAACAAAAATTGGAGACAATATCAAACATCAATATTTTGAATGAAAGAGAAGATATCACCATAAAGCTCAACAACATTAAAAGGACAATAAGGGAATTTCATGAATGAATTTATATACATACATTTGATAATTTAGATGGACAAATTTTCTTGAAAGACACTAACTACCAAAGTTTACTCAATTAAGAAATAAATAACTGGAATATTCCTCTATGATTAAAAAGCTGAATACATAGTTAAAAATCTTCCCACCAAGAAAACTCTAGATGGCTTCACTATTGACTTCTACCAAACATTTAAGAAAGAAGTAATACCAACTCTATACAAACTCTTCCAGAACACAAAACAGGAAACACTTCCCAACACTCATTCAATAAGGCCCACACTACACTGATGCCAAAACCAAAGTCACTACAAGAAAACTATGGTTCTGGGGTGCCTGGGGTGGCTCAGTCAGTTAAGCCTCCGACTCCAGTTCAGGTCATGATCTCACAGTTCATGAGTTCGAGCCCCGCGTAGAGCTCTGTGCTGACAGCTCAGAGCCCGAGCTTGCTCCCTCTGCCCCTCCCCCACTTGTGCTCTCTCTCTCAAAAATAATAAATAAACATTAAAAACAATTTAAAAAAAGAAGAAGAAGAAAACTATCGTTCCATATTCCAATAAACATAAGACACAAAAATCCTTAACAAAGTATCAGTAAACTCAAAGTAGCAGTGTATAAACATAATAATGTACCATGATTAAGTGGTATTTAAACCAGGAATGCAAAGAATTGAAAGGAATGAAAATTAAACAATATAATGTACCATAAAAGATATATGATCATCTCAATCCATGCAAAATAAACCATTTGACAAAAAAATCCAACATTCATTCATAATAAAAACTCTCCACGTACTAGGAAGAGGATGGAACTTCCTCAGCCTGATTGAGGACATCTATGAAAAACTTACAAGTAATATACACAGTAATGAAGAATGGCTGAATGCTTTCCTCTTATGGTTGAGAACAAAGCAATGATAATCAAACTCTCACCATGTCTTTATACTGGAGTTGCCAGCTAGGGCAATAAGGTGAATAAAAGAAATTAAAGGCTTATAGACTAGAAAGAAGAAATAAAACTATCTTTATTAAGAAACCACATGATCATATACATAGAAAAACCCATGAATCTATAAAAATGCTACTAGAACTAATAGTGAGTTTAGCAAAGTCACAGGATACTAGGTCAATAATCAATTTTATTTCCATTGACTAGCAAAAATTAGATGCTGAGATTATGAAAATAATACCATTGATAACAGTATGAATACACATAGAACCTGACAAAATATGTGTAGCTTCTGTACACTGAAAACCATAAAATGTTTCTGACAGAAAGTAAAGAAGACCTACATATATGAGAAGACATATTGTATTCATGGACCAGTAGAGTCAATATTGTTAGGATTTCAATTCTCCCCTAGTTAATCTTTAGATTCAACACAAGTTCAAAGTTCTAGCAGAGTTTTTTTGAGATAGAAATTGGGTAGGGTAATTCTAAAACTTATATGGAAATGCAAACAACTTGGAACAGCCTGTAAAATTTTGAAAAAAGAACAAAACTAGGGAATTCACTCTACCCGGGTTTCCATATTATAACATCCCACATTATAACACCAACCATATAAGTTGTAATTACACATATTAACATGTATTCCTTCTACAAGAAGAGCTACTTAGGAGCAAGCTCACTCTCTCTGTCTCTGTCGATCTTTTAAAATTTTTGTATGCCTAGGGTCTGCACCATCTCTTGAACATAATAGGATCAAACACATATTGGGTTCTCAATAAATGTTTGTTGAAGAATAAAAGAAATTCACTGCCTATCTAGGCATTTTAGACATCAACTTTATTGAGGTATAACCAATATACAATAAATATAATTCATTTTTAAGTGTATAGATTTCAAATAGGCAGCATTTTTTGTCAAATATTTATGATTCATGCCAAATTAGAGTCTGAGGTTTTTTAAAAATAACTTTTGCATATCCTTCCCCTAAGATTTGCTTGGGAATTTAATTGATTGCTTAACATTACCAAACCCTAGTTTACAGAGCTGTCAAACCCAGTGCCTGACCTAAGATTGAACTGACTACATTCTAGGAATTAATGACTAGCAAAATGTAAGTTCAATTAGGAGTCTGGAAACAGTACACACAGAAACATCAGAAAGGCACCTTGGAATTCCAGGATTTAAAGCAACCTATTGGGGAGCCAGGAGACTAGAAGCCATCAACAGTGTGACAGACACTGCTAGCAGCATACTCCAATATCCATTCTCTTTTCTTCTCAGTTAAAGTCTGTATTTCCCACCCTCTCTTGCAGCTAGATGTGATGAAATGTAGAAACAAAGCTTTGACCACTGCAGTGTAAATGGAAGGGTAGCATAGGACTTTGGGAAAGTCTCAAAAAGAAGGTTGCAGACCTTTCTTCAACTCTTCTTGTTTACTCCTTCCTCTGCCAGCAATCTGGACATGATGCTGGGCTCAAGCAGCAGCTTATCAGGGCAACAAAATAGCAGGCACCCTGGTCCTTGATGACACCATGGCCATGAAACCAATTCTAGAGTACCTATGTCTACTACATCTAGACTTGTGTTTCTGAGAGCAAGAGAGAGAAAGAAAGATAAAGTTTACTGGGGTATAATATGCTCACAATGAAATTCATCTGTTTAAACATACAGTTCTGTGAGTTTTGACAAATGCGTAATTTTTTTAAATGTTTATTTTTGAGAGAGAGCTGGGGAGGGGCGAAGAGAGGGAGACAGAGGATCTGAAGCAAACTCTGTGCTGAGAGCAGAGAGACCAATGTGGGGCTTGAACTCACGAACCCCGGGATCATGACCTGAGCCAAAGTCAGATGCTTAACCAACTAACCCACCCGGGTGCCCCAATAAATGCATAGTTCTATCACTCCAAAAACTCTCCCTTGTGTTGCCTCTTTATAGACCATCCCTTCCTCTCCCAGCTTTAACCCTTGGCAACTACTGACCTGTTTTGCTTTTTCCACTATTATATAATGGGAATCACACTGCATGTAACCTCTGAGTCTGGCTTTCTTAATTTAGCATAATGTATTTGAGTTTTATATACATCTCAGTAGGGGAGCCCGGGTGGCTCAGTTGGTTAGGCATCTGACTCTTGGTTTCGGCTCAGGTCATGATGTCACGATTCATGGCATCAAGCCACATGATGGACTCTGTGCTGACGGCACGGAGCAGGCTTGGGATTCTTTCTCTCTCCATCTCTACCCCTCCCCCATTTGCATGGCCTCTGTTTTTCTCAAAATAAATAAACATATATATATATGTATATATATACATAATATATTTTTATATATTAAATCTATATAGTATATTCTATATATATAATGTATGTATATATATCTCAGTAGTCCATTCCTTTTTGCTAATGAATAACATTCCACTATATGGATATACCACATTTTGTTTATTCATTTACCTAATAAAGGTTATTGGGTTGTTTCCAGTTTGAGGTGATTATGAATAAAGCCTCTGTAAGTATTCATGCATCGTTTTTTATTGTTTCTTTGTTTTTGTTTTGTAAAAATAAGTTTTCATATCTCTTGGCTAAATACAATACCTAGAAATGTGATTGTTGATCATATGTAAGTATATGTTTAACTGTGTAAGAAACTACTAAGCTGTTTTTCAAAGTGGCTGTTTCATTTTGGATTCCCACCAGCAGTATATGAGACCTCTAACTGCCCCATACAAAAATATGATCAGTTGGTTTTTATAAGACAGTCCAATAGGTGGGGCTTGGTATTTTGATTTTAATTTACATTCCCTATATGATTAATGATATTGAGGATCTTTCATTGTATTATTTGCCATCCATTTCTCTTCTTTGGTGAAGTGTCTCTAAATCTTCGGCCCATTTAAAATTTTTGTTGTTTAAATAGCCAAATTGTGGAAAGAGCCTAAATGTCCATCAACTGATGAATGGATAAAGAAATTGTGGTTTATATACACAATGGAATACTACGTGGCAATGAGAAAGAATGAAATATGGCCTTTTGTAGCAACGTGGATGGAACTGGAGAGTGTGATGCTAAGTGAAATAAGCCATACAGAGAAAGACAGATACCATATGGTTTCACTCTTACGTGGATCCTGAGAAACTTAACAGAAACCCATGGGTGAGGGGAAGGGAAAAAAAAAAAAAAAAAAGAGGTTAGAGTGGGAGAGAGCCAAAGCATAAGAGACTGTTAAAAACTGAGAACAAACTGAGGGTTGATGGGGGGTGGGAGGGAGGGGAGGGTGGGTGATGGGTATTGAGGAGGGCACCTTTTGGGATGAGCACTGGGTGTTGTATGGAAACCAATTTGACAATAAATTTCATATATTGAAAAAAATAAAAATAAAAAAATAAACATTAAAAAAATTTTTAATAAAAAAAATAAAATAAAATTTTTATTTCCTTATTATTGTATTTTGAGAGTTATGTTTTCTTCTAGAAATTTTATACTTTAAAGTTTTACAACTAGGTCTATGATCTATTAAAATTACTTTTCATACCTGGTACGAAGGTTCGTTTATATGTGTCTGTTTGTATATGTATGCATACACACATATATATAAATATGTATACATATATATGGATATCGAATTGTTCCAGCACCATTTATATCTGAGAATTATAAAACCTTACCCCCTACTGAAAGCATTCTGTATAGCTTGACTCTTATCTCATTTCGCTATGCTTCCCATAGTTAACATGGACAAAAAGTTGCGAAATACCTCGTGTGTCTTTTCTTTCTACCCTTGGCTTTGCAACAGTGGAGATAAACTATGATCATTTCTCTTTTTTTATAACTGAACATCTCCAAAAGTCAGATGCTACTTTAAAATCATGATATAAAAGACCCCACACAAGTATAAAATATCATTATCATTATCTGGCTTGTTTAAAAATTTTCAACTCTAAAAACTGGGATAATAATACCAACAATAAAGGGATTAAATGAGATAAGGGATGTAAATGTGTCTAGGAGAGTACTTGGAACACAGTAGACACTCAATAAATACTAGTTCCTTTCTGCTCTTTCCTCAGACTATAAATAAAATATTAAAGCTAATAAAACCAACAACTAAGTATTTCCATTTGTTTCAGTGGTATATTAACACATTAAGCTAGTTATCAAAGTAACAATGAAAAAAAAGCAACTAACCTAACATATAGAAGTGTGAAATACAATTAACATAGCATCTGATAGTGACTAATTATACTATGGTTTCATGGCTCTGATTCCCTGAATCTATGCCTTAAAAAAATGGATGCTAATGTGGTAGGCCATTAGGTATCTGTCTAAACATTTTATGCTGAAGAACACATATTTTGAAACTTGGAGTGAGATCTGGTCTTGTAAAATTAAAACTGTGCTTCATAAAAATATTTAAAAATAGAAGAAGGATCTGCCTGGGCCTTTCTGGACACGCAATGAAAACACCCAGAAGACAAGAAAAAGACACAGGTGGGGTCATTACATTGCCCCAGGCACAAATGCTTTCTGTCTTAAAATTTTGAATTCTTTCCAGATACAAGTTCTAAACTTTCTGGCATCGACTGCATAAATGCATCACAGCATTTGGCAGAAGTCAAGGGAAGCATTAATTTTGCATGGAAATCACTTAAAAGATCTTGGTTTAATTTTTCTCGAAAGACTACACAAGCAACTTGAGTGATGTAAAAGCCTAAAACTTGCTGGCACTCTTGGCAAAGAACAACCTTCTTTCCAAAAATGCCCAAACATGAAGGTACTGAAATTCCAGAAATGGGAAAAATGTTCTAGATTATATATACACCCACAATAATCTTTACAAACACAAATAATTCACATACACACACAGCAACTGCACTAAGAATACAACTGCATTCAGAAGATACGTATTGGGTGCTAATGTTTTATACTTGCAATTATTAAAGTTAAGGCCTAATGAAATCTACAGCTAGACTAAGGGATAAATGCTACAATAAATAACCACTTACATCCTTACATTTACAGCCCACTGATTTTCAACAAAGATGCCAAAACAATTCAGCGAAAAAGAACTGTTTTGAAAAAGTCTTTTCAAAAAATACTGCTGGGCCACCTGGTTGACTCAGTTGGAAGAGCATGCAAGTCTTGATCTCAGTGTCATGAGTTTGAGCCCCACGTTGGGTGTAGAGATTACTTAAATAAATATTTTTTTTTAATGATGCTGAAACAACTGGATATCCATATGTTAAATGGTGAATGTGAAACTTTACCTCACATAATACAAAAATCAACTCAAAATAGATCACAGAGATAAATTTAAAACTCTTAAAACATGATCTTAGATTACAAAATGATTTCTTAGATATCACACCAAAAGCACAAACGATAAAAGGAAAAAAAAAAAAAAAAAGATCAGTTGGATGGCATTAAAAATGTACGTGCTTCCATGAAAAAATCTCAACATCACTCATCATCAGGGAAACACAAATCAAAACCACAATGAGATACCACCTCACACCTGTCAGAATGGCTAACATTAACAACTCAGGAAACAACAGATGTCAGTGAGGATGCGGAGAAAGAGGATCTCTTTTGCATTGTTGGTGGGAATGCAAACTCATGCAGCCATTCTGGAAAACAGTATGGAGGTTCCTCAAAAAATTAAAACTAGAACTACCCTACTACCCAGCAACAGCACTACAAGGTATTTATCCAAGGGATACAGGTGTGCTGTTTTGAAGGGACACATGCACCCCCATGTTTATAGCAGCTATTGGCAATAGCCAAAGTATGGAAAGAGCCCAAATGTCCATCAATGGAGGAATGGATAAAGAAGATGTGGTGTGTATGTATGTATGTGTGTATATATATATATATATATATATATATATATATATATACACACACACACAATGGAGTATTACTCGGCAATCAAAAAGAATGAAATCTTGCCATTTGCAACTACATGGATGGAACTGGAGGGTTATTATGCCAAGCGAAATTAGTCAGAAAGACATATATCATACGACTTAACTCATATGAGGACTTTAAGACACAGAACAGATGAACATTAAGGGAAGGGAAGCAAAAATAATATAAAAACGGGGGTGGGGCAAAAAAAGAGACTCTTAAATATGGAGAACAAACAGAGGGTTACTAGAGGGGTTGTGGGAGGGGGGATGGGCTAAATGGGTAATGGGCATTAAGGAATCGACTCCTGAAATCATTGTTGCACTATATGTTAACTAATTTGGATTAAAAAAAAAAAAGGTATGTGCTTCAAAAGATACTATAAACAAAGTTTAAAGACAAGCCATAGGCTTGGAAAAAGTATTTATAAACCATATATCTGACAAGGGACTAGTACCCAGGATATTTAAAGAACTTTTACAAGTCAATAAAAAAGATAGGTGACAATTTTTAAATAGGCAAAGATATGAATACATATTTACTAAAGAATATATACAAATGCCCAACAAGCCCATGAAAAGGTGCTTGATATTAAGGAAATACAAATCAAAATCACAATGAGATAAAACTTCATACCCACTAGAGAGCTATAATCATAAGACAGACAAGAATAAGCGTTGGTGAGTAAGTAAAGAAACTGGACTCCTCCTATATCACTGGTAGGAATAGAAAATGGTGAGGCCAAATTAGAAAACAATTTGGCAGTTTAATAAAATATTAAACATTTATTTACCACATGACTCAGCAATTCCATTCCTAGGTATCCATGCAAGAAAACTGAAAACATACCCCCATGCAACATGGGGTTCTGTAACATGAATGTTCACAGAAGCAATATTCATAATAGCCAAAAATTGGAAACCCAATGTCCATCAACTGATGAGTGGATGAACAAAATGTGAAATACAATGGAAAACTATTTCACAATAAAAAGTAACAAAGTACTGATACACCCTGCATATGACTTTCCTGAGGCTGTCATAGCAAATTACAAACTGGGTGACTTAAAACAGCAAAAATTTATTCTTTCACAGTCTGGAAGCCAGCAGTCCACTCCTCTGGAGGTTCTGGGAGGAGAACCCTTCCTTGCCTCTTTCAGCTTCTAATGCCTATTAGCATTCATTGCTCAGCTTCACTGACTTATAACCATACCACTCCAACCTCTCCCTCTGTCTTTACATAACCTTCCCCTCTGTGTGTCTTCTGCTTTTCTGTCTCTTAAGGATACTTGTCATTAGATTTAGTGCCCATCTAGATAATCCAGGATGATTTCATCTCAAGATCCTTAACAATTACATCTCTGAAGATCCTTTTTCCAATCAAGATAACATTCACAGGTTCTAGTAATTTGACACAGAAATATCTTTGGCAGGTGGGGGTGGGGGGTGAGGTTTACCATTCAACAAACACGTACTATAATATGGATGAACCTTGAAAACACATTATGCTAAGTGAAAGAAGCTAGATACAACGGGTCATATATTACATGATCCAATTTA
Source organism: Herpailurus yagouaroundi (assembly GCF_014898765.1). Classification (NCBI taxonomy): domain Eukaryota; kingdom Metazoa; phylum Chordata; class Mammalia; order Carnivora; family Felidae; genus Herpailurus; species Herpailurus yagouaroundi. The sequence goes on along the minus strand of NW_024412377.1, from coordinate 29,905,782 downwards.
TCTGAAAGCAGATTAGTGATGGCCTAGGACTGGGGGTAGGAATGGGGATGACTGACCAGGACTTCTTTTTTGGGTAACGAAGTTATAAATTAGATTGTTGTTATGGTTGCACAACTCTGTAAACATGAGTTTAATGTAAACATGAGTTTCATGTAAACATGAAAAATCATTTAATTTCCCCATCCTCTTCTCGTTTCAGCTGGAGTAAGTGCCATTAAAAGTCTCATTAATTACTAGAATGATTATCAGCAACTAAACACTCCTGAGGACCACTCTAGAAAACCTCAGATGAAAAAGGTGGTCAAATGGAATTAAGAGATTTGATTTAAAATACATACCAATATTTCTTATTAGATAAAATTACTCCCTAATCTTATAAACCAAATTACTTAATGGAGGAGAAAAACTGGAGGGAAATGTCATCACATCATGAGGCAGCACTCAGAAAGCAAAGCTCAACTGGAAAGATCTGGAAAAGATTCCACAGAGGTGTGTATTTGGGGAAGACATGAGATTCTACAAGTGAAATTTAGGAGGGGTGTGGAATCCTAGATACTGATATAGAAAATGCAAAGATAAGGTGGCTTGCAGAAGTACAGCTTATTCTAGGAATAAGTAGTTTGCTTTGACAAGAAGATGAGGTGTCCAGTAGGCATAAGTGGAAGATAAGACCATCACAATCACTCGCGATCACAAGATTATAAAGAGTATCCTATAAGACATACTGGGATTATGGTCTTTATTATGGTCTAGGAGATTATGGTCTTTATTTATGGTCTAGGAGACTCTGAAGCCAGTAAACAGAGTGACTTAAGTTATTGTACCAGTCCTGTGTTTTAGAAAACTACTTGGGTGTCAGTGGGCAAGACTGCTTGGAGAAGAAAAGTCTGTACTAGATACCCCAGGTGAGAGATGATCAGGGCCCGGCCTAAGGCAAGGGGTTATGGAAGGTGTAAAGGAAAACTCTGAGAAGGACTAGAGGAGTGTGCCACTCATTCAGCAAGGCAGAGGTGTGAAACGTGTGGTATAAAACAGAAAATAATAATATTAAAGGAGGTGAGAGAAAGCTAATGAAATACTTGTGTGACAGCCAGGTGGAGAATCTTGTACAGGGTGTGTGAAAGGCACAGAATTAGGAGTCATTAGAATGGAGACAGAGACACAATTGTGAGAGAAGGCAGACCCCTGTGGAACAGAGCCTAGAGGAATAAGCAGCAAAAAGAAAAAGGAGTGAAATAGGAGACAAGAAAGTACACAGCAGGGGAGGATAGTGTTAGGAAAGCTGGGAAGGAAAAAGTTCAAAAGGAAGGTGTGATCAAAAGCGTCAACTGCAGGGGCGCCTGGGTGGCTCAGTCGGTTGAGCGACCGACTTTGACTCAGGTCATGATCTCACGGTTTGTGGGTTTGAGCCCCGCGTCAGGCTCCGTGCTGACAGCTCAGAGCCTGGAGCCTGCTTCTGATTCTGTGTCTCCCTCTCTCTCTCCGCCCCTCCCGGACTCATGCTCTGTCTCTCTCTGTCTCCGAAATAAATAAACATTAAAAAAAATTAAAAAAAAAAGTGTCAACTGCAAAGAGATAATGAGTAAGATAAAGAGTGAAAAGCCTCCATTAACTTTAACAGGTAAAGGTCATTAGATGAGGTCTGCAGGAGCAATTTCTGTACAATGATGGGAGCAGTCAGAATGCTATGGAACTAGAAGTGGGAACGGTAAGGGAAAGACAGCTGGTGAAGAGGGCTCCTGTATGCTATTTAAATACAGACAGGAATCAAGAAAACCCAGCTAGGATAAAAAGGAACACAACTGAGGAGACAATACAACATTTGGCTCCTAAAGAAAAGGGATTCTGAGGTAGATTTGAGGGAGGGAATTTATGGCAGAAGAAATACCATGAGCAAATGCCTTGAAAGGAATGGTGCATAGCCTGATTACAGTTACAGTAGGTGTATGGGGGGAGGGGGTGGTTTGCATACATGTCTGCAGACAAGGATGAAAGAAAAGACTAGGACTGCAAGACCCAGTTAGGGAATGTACACAGTACACTGGAAACCTTGGGAAACAAGAGTCAACACCAGTAAGAGGTAAGATCAGGAAGGGCAGGCCTGAACTCCCCTCCTGGGAAAGCCTTATACCCCAAAGTCTGCCTAGACTCATGCTCCAGTAACAGGGTTTGATCCATTACTGCGAAGTATGGAACCAAGAAGGAATGAAGACGGTGTTGCTGACAAATGTCCTGAACAAAGGAGAATGATACTATAATTAACACAAATGGAGAATGTGAGAAGACACAAGGAAATGAAATTAATAAATATCTAGTACTTCTGATAGTATACATTTCTGACCAACTGGAAATGAACACAAAGAGGTCACTGATGATGGATATCAATTCTCCTAGAGAGGGCATTGAGAATACACAGAAGAATTCTATGCATTTCTATGTACTTGATTCAGAAGCAGAAAATTCACAATGAACCCACCCAGGGCATAAAGGAAGTCATTCAGTGCTAGTCCAGTAATTACTCTTATAACATGTATCACGATAAGATGTCACATGTGGATATAGCCTTAAAATGTGAAGAAAGATGAAATGTGTCTATAATTACAGATGACTGTTTAATTTATGTTAAGAAATAATTACTACCTCCTGACAAAAGCAAGACAGAACACAGTGGGTGGAGGTGGCAAATGGGGGATAGGGAGGAAGAGGACACAGTCTGTGGTAGCCAGCACAGGATAAAGTAGATATGACAAATCCTACAGAAATCTGCCTCCACCCACCCTTCGCCCGGGTGCTGCCAGGGCTCAACAGTATTTCCTGACCAACTTCTCCCTGGACATTAGCAGGTGCAGGCAGGCTTTCCAACAGGCCACTGAGATACGGAACCATTATTCTTCATGATTACAGCCATTATTCTTTATTTTTTTTTTAAATACCTCTGAAATACAATACATATACAAAGTATTCACTCAACCAACCAAGTTTTAAAGCAGCAGACTCCACATCTGCAAAACAGATTCTAAAGATAAAATTTTATGTGCCAAAGAGTGATTCAGTGCAAATTTGAAAATGAGATAAATATTCTTCTTTTGAAAGAGAATGGATGGTTTTTCCTTACTGGAAAGTTAAACAATGCTTAATCAAGTTGTAGAGTTAAGTAGTGAAGTCAATGTTACTTTAGAAGTTTACACTAAAAATAGTGAACCTTTAAAATATCTCTAACAAATAATCTATAACAGAACTCTTGTACTTGGATGATTTTTCCCAGAAATCATGAATGCCAGAGTGTGTTTGATAATTTAGAACACTGAACTAATAACGTGAATAAAAGCTAAGATTTTGGACTGATAATCATGATAGCTCACATTTACATGCTTTAACTGAAGCAAGCACTGTTCCAAGCACTTTATCATTTAATCTTCAAAATTTTGAGCACTGGGTGTTGTATGGAAACCAATTTGACAATAAATTTAATATTAAAAATAAATAAATAAATAAACAAAAAATTTTTAAAAATTTTATACAGAACAAAACTAAAGCACAAAAAAGATTACGTAACAATTTATGTCAATATTAAGTTAAGCAGAATAATCAACTACTGTTACCCACTGCCTACTCATGTTTCATAGTCTTGTCTACAAGAACCCATGAAAACAGGTAAGGTCACAACAATTTTGGATTAATATGCTATCAATGTTGACGGTTCAAGTAATACTTTTACTTAATAAAGAACACTGTAAAATGTCCATATAAAACCAATGCAAAATAAAGCTGAATATTATCTATATCTTGCATCTTTTCTGAATAAACAGTGATTCTGAAAGTCTCACTATTGTGATGTAACAGATCATACTGAATTGTACCAGACACTACTAAGTAGAAAGAGTATTCCAGGGTTTTATGGCTAGATGTATCATAAAGCAACTTTGAAAAATACAATTTATAATACTGTTCGTCTAGCTTCCCAAAACACTCATCACGTTTCCCTAAAATATTAAAAGGTTTTATTTCATTGTTTGATTAATTAGTTAATTAGTGGTCAGCACAAAACTGTAATTTACTCTAGGAGAAATGAGGACCAGAATACAGTGGCAAAAATGACCCATCCTATAACCGAAAAGACCATCAAAGGTTAAATACCTAGTAAGGCAGATGCTGCTTTAGTAAATTTAAATTTTTTTTCAACGTTTTTATTTATTTTTGGGACAGAGAGAGACAGAGCATGAACGGGGGAGGGGCAGAGAGAGAGGGAGACACAGAGTCGGAAACAGGCTCCAGGCTCTGAGCCATCAGCCCAGAGCCTGATGCGGGGCTCGAACTCACGGACCGTGAGATCGTGACCTGGCTCAAGTCGGACGCTTAACCGACTGCGCCACCCAGGCGCCCCTGCTTTAGTAAATTTAAATAAACAAAAGTTGTCAGAGACTTCCCCCACCCCCAGAAGTTGTCTCAAGTACTGCAAGATTCGGGATTTGGAATCTAATGAAATAATCTCCTCTAGTGAAATATCAAAAGTTTATTGCCTTGGACTCTCTGCTACCAACAGTAGATATATGGACAGTTCCCTGGGATGTTTTGTTTTGTTTTGTTGTTTTTTGTTTGTTTGTTTTGTTTTGCAGGGGTTAAGGGGTATATATGAGTTGTTTGTTTGTACTTTTTGAAGAGAAAGTCCGTATATTCCCCCTAGACCACCAGAGATACAACAAAGGTTAAGAATGCAGCCCTAGGTAACCTAAAATTTACACCGGCCCAAGTAAAACCCTCAGAGAGCTGACTGTATATTTAGATTGCATTTCTTTAATCCTCTCTTAGAATGTCTTTTCCTGAATTACATTCCTTGGCATTTGACTTATATTGTTGGGTGCAACAAAAAATAGTAACATAAATACAATACAGAAAAATGACTAAGTGTAAGGACGATGAAGTCGGATTTGCCTGTTTTTAAAATTCTCTCTCCTCACTTGTGTATGTTCTTGCACAAGTCACTTAACCTCAGAGTTAAGTCAGAGCCTCAGCTTCCTAATCTGAAAATAATACTTCACAGAGTTATTTTAAGGAATGAATGACAAAATATACATAAGGTACTTAGAGCAGTGCCTTATGTATAGTAAGTGACCAATTATTACAAATTTACTACACTGTTTATTGTAAGGATATTGTCTATATATATCAACCAGTGTCCTCTATATGAGGGCTGCTGGGAAACAATTTTCTTTTATACACTATTGAAAGGAAAAGCTCTATGTTTTCACGTTGGGTATTGTGGGACTCTTTTAACCGAGCATGTTCACTCACATCTTTGCTCTGGTCACTAGCAAGTTTAGAACTGAATCTAAAACCTAACTTAGTCAACCGAGAAACAAAACCTTCTACTAATAATCTTTTGTGAACTAACTTTATCCCTTCACCCCTACTTTCCCATGGCCCTGGATACTGCATTTTTTTAAATAATGTTGTGTTACTATTATTATTTTGAGCTTTTGGGGATGAGACAAGATGCATAAAAATAAACAAATTAACAAACCAGTAGAAAAAATAAATAGTGCTGTTTTTGAACTGGCAATGTTGGTTAAAAAAAAAAAGTCACTTTCCTAATTCAAGGGTATGTTGGCTACCGAGTCAGGAGAAAAATTTAATTATTTGGACTTCCAAAAGTAGAATCTGCCCTATACCAGTTTAGACTCTCTCAAAGGAAAGCTGAATCAAGAGTCATCAGTCAAAAAGCAAAACAAATCCCTGGAACGATAATGAGAGCTTAACACGAAGAGTGATGAAGTAATGGGGGAGTGCAGCAATATGCTATTCCTTTGAGGTGAACGCTTGTATGTTCTGAAAGTTAAATAACTTCTAGAATTCAATGAAGGGTATTTCAAAAAGAAGGTACAAATATACAGACACGGGTTTAATTGCACCAACTCCTGGGACAAACCAAAACAAAGATCCTGGTTTTAGCTTTACTGGACCCACAGCAATGGCAGGTAATATCCAGGCTGACTTAAAGGTCTCTTTATTTTCTGACCCAGATGAATGGAAATGTGCCATAGCTGCCTTGTGGTAAGCAGATGAGACACTAAAGGGGCTGAGCTGCTGGCCAAAGACAAAGGGGGAAAAAATTCAAAATGTAAGCCAAAGAAGCTTTCCATAGCTGCTTGGCAATACAGTGTCTAAATAAACTATCTTAATTTGATTCACATGTAGTGAGTGGAAAATTAAAACCAGGGCAGTAAAAAATTTTTAAAAAATCATGTGAATTCGTTAAATAGGTAAAATTATAAAGAAGTATCACTTTACACATGTTGATATCAGAATTATTTGAGCTTCTATAGATACTTTAATTCCATACCATTAAAAAGTTCTATATTGTCTTAGGCAAACAACAGATACTAATTTTTGATATGCAAATGTTTTTACAAGAAGAAAACTATGACCTCTAAAGAATCTATAAGAGAAAAAAAATTCCAATAATTTTTAAGTACATTATTGGAAAATCTTAGGACAGCAAAATTTAAATGGCATGTTAAGGAAGTGAAGAGACTATAAAGGCAAAGTAGAGATGATCCTCTAAAGAAAAATGTACCATAATATGGTAATACCACATACTTGTTTGTAAAAGCTGTTGTCTATCATAAAAATTCCATTGTGGGTGCCCAGTCTACTGAAAGCTGTAAGAAAGAAAGTGACTCCATGTTGGATTATTCACAATAATGAAACACATAAAAGTTAATACACTGAAATTCAAATTTCCTTCAGACTATAATCAAATCTCTGACTATTCTAAATATTAATTTTTCCAAAATCGTTGTCAGAGTTAGAGTTTCTTGTCCTTTTTCTTTTCTTTGCTCTTCCAGAAGTGAAAATATTAAAAAATTTCCCTCCTTTCTTCTCTACCTCTTTTTTCCTTTCAATCAGTCAAAAAGATATGCCAAGAAATGCTCTACATGCTAGAAATAGAGCACTGATTGAAAGAAACATCCATGTCCTTGTGAAGCTGTTAGTCTGGTTACATACACTAATTCATTTGTCCCTTCATTTCAACATCTCTGCAGTGTGCCTTCAAGGGACACAGAGTTTAGAGAAACAGACTAGGAAGTAGAGAAACAAAATTTAATAGCAACATCAGGGTTAAGACTACAAGAAAATTAAAACTTCAAATACACTATTCAAATGAAAATACAATACACGGAAGAGACATGGATCAGATTCAGATCAGGGCCACCTGTGGGAGCATCTCCTCACTTCACAAGGCTTAGTTTATTGCTTTTCTGTGTTTCTCAAGGGTTGTGTATGTTACACTTCTTGTATAAAACTTGTCATATCACATATTTTACACTGCACATTTTTCTCTCCAACATGAGACTATGACCTTTGTGAGGACAAAATCCAGTTCTTTACATTTCTGTGTTGCTGGCATGAAGAGATATGTCATGCAAATGAGTTCAAATAAGTTTACTAAATGTATGGCTTTTAATTATAAGAAGAATATTACATAAAATGTTATATCTTAATCATTAAATTAAAAACATGCAGGATGGGGAAGATGGCAGTAGAGTAGAATCAGGACTCTAGGCTTGCCTTGTCCCATGGATATGACTAGATAACTATCAAATCATCCTAAACACCTCAGAGCAAATGCCACAAATAAAGGCAGAGAAGAGGCCACATTGAAGAAGGCAGAAAGTGTGGAGATGGGGTTTGGGAGAGAAGCAGATGGTGGCCATTGTGGTGGGGAGGGAATCACAGTCACAAAGAAGGGCAAGAGACAAACTAGCACAAGTGGAGCACGTGGTGAACACAGATCCCCATAACAACTGGCCTGGAAAGCGAGAGGCCTTGAATTTGGTGAGTTCTGGCAACTAATGAGGCTTAAAGCCTGGAGTTTTAAAGGTCAGTGTGCTTGGCTCTGGGAGAGCTCAGAGGGCATTGGGGCTTCTCTTGGAGAAAAGGCAGGCAAAAAGCTTGGGAACATACAGTGTGGGAAGAGTGATCTCAAGAACACCTGGGGGATACAATGGGAAGGTTATTCACTTATCTTGCAGCATGTCCCAGGGAGGCAGTGCTCACAGAGACCCCTCTGGGGTCAGAGAAACTGGCCATTTCCCTCCCCAGCCCTTCAGCAAAAGCATAAGGGCCACCTGCAGGAACCAGTGCAGTGCTGACACTTGCCACCTAACTTGTTTACACCAAGTACCACCGCCTTGCTCCTGCGGAACCACCCCTCCCAGTAACACTGACCTCAGTCCTAGCACAGTGGGACTCTTCCTCCTCCAGAAGATGGGTCTAAACCCCTGCCCGCACCACATCTCCCACACAAGAGTTTTCTGGAGCCTTGGTTCCTGAAAAGGTGGCAACAGGTCTCATTTCATAATCAGACCAGAGTACACCTAGTAAGAGTGCATCATATTCAGGCCAGGGACAAAAATCTGCCCATAACATGCAAAGACAGTCTCTGCAGACAACTGGCTTGAAGGATAAACTGGACAGCACAAAATAGCAGAGCACACACAGCGCATACTGGAGACACTCTCAAAACCACCAGGCCCTGGGGAACAGGGGATACCACTTGGCAGGACATGATGGGACCTTTCTTCATAAAGGCATTACTTCAAGAACAGGAGACATAGCTGACTTTCCTAACACATAGAAACAGGCACAAAGGCTTAGACAAAATAAGACAGAGAAATTAATCCCAAATGAAAGAACAGCACAAGGCCATGGAAAAAGATCTAAGCAAAACAGATATAAGTAACATTCCTGACACAGAATTTAAAGTAATAATCATAAGGATATTCACTGGACTTGAGGAAAATTGGAAGACATGAAAGAGACCCTTAACACAGAAATAAGGAATAACTCAGCAGAGATAGAGTACAATAAATGAAATGAGAAATAAGCTTGATGGAAATAACAGGACGGAAGAAGCAGCAGAATGAATTAGTGCCCTAGAAGACAGAGTAATGGAAAGTATTCAAACTGGAAAAAGAGAGAGAAAAGATTATAAGAAACAAGAATAAACATAGAAAACTCAGTGACACCATTAAATGTAACAACATTCGTATTATAGGAATCCTAGAGGAAGAAGAGAAAGAATGGGTGGGCAGAAAATTTATTTGAAGAAATAATAGCTGAAGATTTCCCTAATCTGGGGAAGGAAACAGATATTCAGATCAAAATCAACATAAGCAGATCCACACCAAGACATACTGAAATTAAATAGGCAAAATATAGTGACAAAGAAATTTTAAAGCAGCAAGAAGAAGAAGATGAAGAACAAACAACAACAACAACAACAACAAAAGAAGAAAGTAACTTACATGGGAAAGCCCATAGGGCTAGCAGGAGATATTTCAGCGAAACTTTCCAAGCCAGAAGGGAGTAACGTGACGTATCCAAAGTGCTGAGTGGGAAAAATCTGAAGCCAAAAAAACTCTATCGAGCAAGGCTATCAATCAGAATAGAAGGAGAGAAAAAGAGTTTCCCAGATAAAAACTAAAGGAGTTCATGACCACTAAACCAGCCCTGCAAGCAATATATTTTTTTAATGTTTGTTTATTTTTGAGAGAGAGTAAGTGGGGAAGGGGCAGAGAGAGAGAGGGAGAAGGAGTGCAGAGCCCAATGCAGGGCTCAAACTCATGAACTGTGAGATCATGACCCAAGCCAAAGGTATGCACTTAACCAACTGGGCCACCCAGGCGTCCCTGCAAGCAATATTAAAGAGGACTCTCTGAGTGGAAAAGAGACGAAAAGTAACAATATTAAGATAGGAAAAACAAAAGCAGTAAAAAAGTGTTTGTGTAAAAAATAAGTTAAGCAACTCATAAAATAAAAGGATGTAAAATTTAACAACGTATACCTAAACTATGGGGATAATGGGTTCAAACTTAAATGACCACCAACTTAATATAGTCTGCTATTTGCAGAAGATGTTATACACAAACCTAACGGTAACTATATAACTACATATCAAAAAACCATTAATATATATGCAAAGACTAAAGAGAAAGAAATCAAAATATATTACTAAAAAAATCAGCAAACCATTAAAGATAGAAAGACAAGAAAGGATCAGAGAAACTCATCAGAAACAACCGCAAAACAAATAACAAAATGGCACTAAATAGATATCTATCAATAATTACTTTGAATGTTGGGGCACCTAGGTGGCTCAGTTGGTTAAGTAGCTGACTTCAGCTTGGGTCATGATCTCATGGTTCGTGAGTTTAAGCCCCATTGTCGGGCTCTGTGCTGACAGCTCGGAGCCTACAGCCTGCTTCAGACTCTGTGTCTCCCTCTCTCTTTGCCCCTCCCCCACTCACAATCCGCCTCTCTCTCTCTCTCTCTCTCTCTCTCCCTCTCTGTCAAAAAAAATAAAATAAAATAAACATTAAAAAAAATATGGACTAAACACTCCAATCAAAAGACACAGGATGACAAAATGGATTAAAAAACACAACCACTCTACCTACAGAATATGCTGCCTACAAGACAATCATTTTAGACCTAAAGATACCTGCAGATTGAAAGTGGGGGGATGGGGTGGGGGGGTGCCTGAGTGGCTCAGTCAGTCAGCCATCTGACTTCGGCTCAGGTCATGATCTCACAGTACGTAGGTTCAAGCCCCGCATCGGGCTCTGTGCTGACAGCTCGGAGCCTGGAGCCTCCTTCTGATTCCACGTCTCCCTCTCTCTCTGTCCCTCCCCGCTTGCACACTGTCTCTCTCTCAAAAAAATAAACATTAAAAAAAAAAAAAGAAAATGAGGGGATGGAGAAACATCTATCACAAAGAAGTGAAAGGCATCCAAATTGGCCAGGAGGAGGTCAAACTTTCACTCTTCATAGATGACATGATACTCTACATAAACCCAAAAGATTCCATCAAAAACCTGCTAGAACTGATTCATGAATTCAGCAAAGTTGCAGGATATAAAATCAATGCACAGAAAGCGGTTGCATTCCCATACACCGACAATGAGGCAACAGAAAGAGAAATCAAGGAATCGATCCCATTTATAATTCCACCCCAAAGCATAAAATACCTAAGAATAAATCTAACCAAAGAGGTGAAAAATCCATACACTGAAAGCTATAGAAAGCTTATGAAAGAAATGGAAGACACAAAAAAATGGAAAAATATTCATGCTTCCGGATAGGAAGAAAAAATATTATTAAAATGTCAATACTACCCAAAGCAACCTACATATTCAATGCAATCCCTATCAAAATAACACCAGCATTCTTCACAGAGCTAGAACAAACAATTCTAAAATGTGTATGGAACCAGAAAAGACCCCGAATAGCCAAAGCAATCTTGAAAAAGAAAACCAAAGCAGGAGACATCACAATCCCAGACTTCAAGCTATATTACAAAGCTGTAATCATCAAGACAGTATGGTACTGGCACAAAAACAGACACTCAGATCAATGGAACAGAATAGAGAACCCAGAAATGAACCCACAAACGTATGGCCAACTAATCTTTGACAAAGCAGGAAAGAATATCCAATGGAATAAAGACAGTCTCTTCAGTACGTGGTGCTGGGAAAACTGGACAGCAACGTGCAGAAGAATGAACCTGGGCCATTTTCTGACACCATACACAAAAATAAACTCAAAATGGATGAAAGACCTAAATGTAAGACAGGAAGCCATCAAAATCCTCGAGGAGGAAGCAGGCAAAAACCTCTTTGATCTTGGCCGCAGCAACTTCTTACTCAACAGGTCTCCAGAGGCAAGGGAAACAAAAGCAAAAATGAACTACTGGGACCTCATCAAAATAAAAAGCTTCTGCACAGTGAAGGAAACAATCAGCAAAACTAAAAGGCAACCGATGGAATGGGAGAAGATATTTGCAAATGACATATTAGATAAAGGGTTAGTATCCAAAATCTATAAAGAACTTATCAAACTCAACACCCAAAAAACAAATAATCCAGTGAAGAAATGGGCAGAAGACATTAATAGACACTTTTCCAAAGAAGACATCCAGATGGCCAACAGACACATGAAAAAAATGCTCAACATCACTCATCATCAGGGAAATACAAATCAAAACCACAATGAGATACCACCTCACACCTGTCAGAATGGCTAACATTAACAACTCAGGCAACAACAGATGTTGACGAGGATGCAGAGAAAGAGGATCTGTTTTGCACTGCTGGTGGGAATGCAAACTGGTGCAGCCACTCTGGAAAACAGTATGGAGGTTCCTCAAAAAATTAAAAATAGAACTACCCTATGACCCAGCAACAGCACTATGAGGTATTTATCCAAGGGATACAGGTATGCTGTTTTGAAGGGGCACATGCACCCCAATGTTTATGGCATCACTATCAACAATAGCCAAAGTATGGAAAAAGCCCAAATGTCCATCGATGGATGAATGGATAAAGAAGATGTGGGGTGCGTGTGTGTACATCTATATATATATATGTGTGTGTGTGTATATATACACACATACACATGAATACAAATCTTGCCATTTGCAATAACATGGATAGAGCTAGAGTACAATGCTAAGTGAAACAGATCAAAGACAAATACCATATAATTTTATATGGAATTTAAGAAACAAAACAAATGAGTAAAGGGGGAAAAAGAGAGAGAGACAATCAAGAGACAGAATCTTAATTATAGAGAACCAGTGGTTACCAGAGGGGGTGGGAGGATGGTTTAAATAGGTGTTGGGGATTAAGGAGTGAACTTGTGATGCGCACTAGGGGATGTATGGAATTGTTGAATCACTACATTGTACATGTGAAATGAAAATAAAGCTGTATGGTAACTAACTGGAATTAAAATAAAAAATTTTTAAAAAAGAAAAAATAGGGGCGCCTGGGTGGCGCAGTCGGTTAAGCGTCCGACTTCAGCCAGGTCACGATCTCGCGGTCCGTGAGTTCGAGCCCCGGGTCAGGCTCTGGGCTGATGGCTCGGAGCCTGGAGCCTGTTTCCGATCCTGTGTCTCCCTCTCTCTCTGCCCCTCCCCCGTTCATGCTCTGTCTCTCTCTGTCCCAAAAATAAATTTAAAAACGTTGAAAAAAAAATTAAAAAAAAAAAAAGAAAAAATAGAAAACTAATTAGCATTACTTGATCAATAATAAAACTTGTTTTTGGACCCCCACCCCCAAACACACACACACACACACACACACACACACACACACACACATATATATTTATTTTGATCTTCAGGAAAACTAAGAACCATAAGGTACACAGCCAAGAAATCAGTAAGTTACTGAAATTTTGTAAATAGGGTACAGTTCCAGCTGAATGGCTAACTACTGTAAGACGGCTTCCACACGTTGATTACACTGTTACTCTGCATTTTCTCATATTCACTAATAGTGGGTTTGTTACACTTAGAGCTATAAAATAAAATGACAATGCTCTGGTACACAGCCCAAAAAAAGGCAAAGCAAAAATCCTAAAATGGTGACCTGTTTATAATTATTCAAGTAATTACCTTCGTTATTCCTCTGTACTCAGCCTGTATCCATACATGACTCTTAATGTTACTTCCCTTAATTCCATCTCTCCACGCCTCTTTCCTTCTTCACCAACACCTTTTTCAGGTTTTCTATGCAGCCTTGACTTTTGTCTCTGCCACTTTTCTGAAACTAAATTCCATAAGAATAGCAACAACTCACTGGATGCCAAATACAACAGTTATGTGCATCCTTGACCTATCTTTTCCTTTCTCCTCTGTTCTTAAATTTTCCTGTCTCTTCTGTTAAACTACAAGCAGATTTGTGCATTTAAAAGCTGGTGCTCCTCAGGGTTCTATGCTTCAACCTATACCCTATGGCTTCAACCATCACTTAGTAACAGCTGACTCTCAGGCCTAAGTTTACCATTCACATATCTATCTATTGCCTGGGCTGCAGTTCCACATTTTGAACCACCAACCAAACATTTGGTTTTTCTGCAGGCACCCAGAACTTAACATGTCAAAAATAGAATGTAATATCTTCCCCCTCAGACTGGCTCCTCCTCCTACCTTCCCCATCTCACTTAGAAGAATCAGCACTAATGCTGCTGCTCAAGGAATTGGTCTCATTCATCTTTGACTCCTTCTTGTCCATCCCCATGCCCACAACACACATGCAGTTTCTTCTGTCTAAAACTTCATCTTGTCTCACAGCTGTCTCTGTCTCTTTTTCTGTCCTTAATTAAGATGTCACCTCCTGGGAAACGTCTGCCCAGACCTCTAATAATTAGCATTACCATCATCATCATCATCATCATCATCATCATCATCCACTATTTGACACCATCTGTCTGCTTCAAAGGACTGATTACAAACCACAATTCTGAATTCATTGATGTCTGTCTCTTCTACTACACTGGGAGCCATCTTATTCACTAATGTCCCCTAGAACCTAGTCCAGGGTGTGACACAGTTGACATCAGTATCATATGTCAATAACTGACGACTGAATGAATATCTGATCAGAGGGTATGTTCTGACGGGTCCCATTCTGAAGCTTTGCTCACATCTGTTCCCAATTTTCCACCAAACTGCCACCAGTGCCCTGGATTGGGCCATCATTACCTATTGTCTACACTCTAGAATTAACCTTGTGACAGAGTTCCTTGCCTTTGGCCTGTATTTGTCCTGTCATAAAAATAATGTTTTTTTGAGGAAAAAAAAAAAAAAGAAAAAGATTTGATGATGTCACTCTACTGAGGAAAAGCCTTTGAGGGTTCAGAAGGCTCTAGGGGGCACCTGAGTGGCTCAGTCGGTTAAGCATCCAACTTTGACTCCAGTCATGATCTCATGATTTGTGAGTTCAAGCCCCACATCAGGGGCTATGCTGACAGCTCAGAGCCTGGAGCTTGCTTCGGATTCTGTGTCTCCCTCTCTCTCTGCCCCTCCCCTGCTCATGCTCTGTCTCTCTCTCTCTCTCAAAAATAAATAAACATTTAAAAAATTGTTTTTAAAGAAGGCTACAGAAAAAAGTTCCAGGTACTAATGGCATAGCACTCAAGGGCCTTCCTAAAAAATCATAACCTAAACTCAATTTTCTAGTCTCTAGTCCAGTTACTTTGGCTCCCTTATGTTAGATACACTGGAGGGTGAGAAAGCATTGCTGGGTGGATAGGGGAAGGCATCTCTGACACTGACATGATCATGACATTCCAGAGTCAAGAACTGACTGATAAAGACCCGTATCTTGCCTTAAAGCTTACCAGGAAGAAAGACCACAGTGAACGGCCTTAATGTGAGAAAGAGCTTGATGTGAGAAATGGAGAGAAGGGTAGCGTGACTGAAATATAGTGTAATACGAGGTAAAATCAGTGAAGTAGGCAGGAACCAGATTTATGTAGAGTCTTATAGTCTGGATTCTACTCTAAATTGGTAACGCAGAATTTTAAGCAGGGAAGGGGCATAATCTGATTTATGTTATACATTCTAAGTGAAGAACTGATTCTTTTACTCACACATTCATTCCTTTACTCAACAGTTACTTAATAAGTGTCCACTATGTACCAGATACCATTCTGGTCACTACAGATACAATGGTGAACAAGACAGGTAAAACCTTTGCCCTCATAAAGATTTCATTCTGGAGTATTCTGTGAAGACAAAAAGGAAGTAAGGGGTCCAGTTGAAAGACCGCTACAGAGTCCACATGAGAGACTATGATGGCTTGGACAAGGTATGTTACAGTAGAGAGGGAGATAAATGGACAAATATAGGTTCTATTTTAAAGGTACAACAGATAGCACTAGACAGGTAAAGGAATGAGAAATCGGAATGACTCTCACATCTTTGGTCTGGACAACTGCACTGATAGGTGTAGTGCTATTTACTGAAAGGGGGAAAAACAGAAAAAGTGCACATCTGGGGAAGAAAACCAAGAGATCTATTTTGGTCATATAGGATGAGGTACCTATTAAATACCTGAAGAGGAGTGAGCTGTTGGATTTAGGAGCCTCAAAGTCCAGAAGGCAGAACCGGAGATGTAAAACTAGGAGTTGGACATACAGAAGGATTTAGGAAGAGAGTACAAATGAGGACATTCTCCACACTCTAACTTTGAGAGATTGAGCAAAAGGGAAGAAGGGAGCAAGAAAACTGAGAAGTGATTAGTAAGGTAGGGGGGAAATGTGTAGCGTCACTGTGGCAAGCCATACAGGTATGCTGCTAGGATCTCCCTTCAAGAAAACACCTGCCATTCAGGTGTAAGGAGTGCAGTTAACTGACAACCTCCAGCTGTTAATAGCCTCAGGATATGCTCAGTTTTTGAGCCAAAGCCACAGTCTTCCCAGGATGCCCAGATGATCATTGAGTGCATTGTGGTGGTATGGTCTGGCCAAGTATGCCGAATGCAGGTCTCTTCTACTTCTTCTTCTTTTTTTTTTTTTTTTTTTTGTAAGTTTATTCATTTATTCTGAGAGAGAGAGAGAGCATGAGTAGGGGAGGGGCAGAGAGAGAAGGAGAGAGAGGATCCCAAGCAGGATCCACACCGTCAGCGTGGAGCCTGATGCAGGGCTCAAACTCAAACTGTGAGATAACAACCTGAGCTGAGATCAAGAGTCGGATGCTTAACCGACTGAGCCACCTAGGCACCCCAGTGCAGGTCTCTTCTTTTTTTTTTTTTTCTTTTTTATGTTTATTTATTTTCGAGAGAGAAAGAGACAGAGTGTGGATGGGGGAGAGGGAGAGAGAGAGAGAGAGAGACAGATTCAAAGCAAGCTCCAGGCTCTGAGCTGTAAGCACAGAGCCAGATGCGGGGTTCGAACTCAAAAACTGCAAGATCATGACCTCAGCCGAAGTCAGCCGCTCAACCAATGGAGTCACCCAGGCGCCCCAATGCAGGTCTCTTCTAATGAGCAACTTCTGCACCAGAGCTCCCAAGTAGGGTAGCCAGAGGCTCAGTCATATCTGCAGCATGGTCTGAAGTTTGTCCTGCCCAATCCTGCTTCCTTCCCTCTTTCCTTCCACAGCTCCTAGGTCTTGGTCTGAAGGCATTCCTTCCTCTTGCCTTTCACAGCCAAGGCCCTTCCCCCAGTAAGCCTCTTGTATGCCTCTCTACATCTCAGCACCTGCATCCTGGAGAACCACATTCTATAGTGCCAAAAACCAAGAGTGTTTCAAAGAGGAAATAGTCCTCTGTGATGAGGGTTGCTGAGAAGGGAAAAGAGAAAGAACTATGAGTGAATTTGGCAAAATGAAGTTCATTGAGAATACTGAAGAGGACATTTTCAGTGGGGCAGTGTGAATCTAAGCTTAAATGGAATGAGCTGTCAGGTGAATGACAAATGAGCAAGGAACTCATAGAGACTGTAGACATTACAAACAACTAACTTACTCTACAAGTTTTGCTTATAGAGCTCCCAACTATAATAAGTGCTAAAAGAACAGTACTAGGATTTCAAAAAGTATAACTGGGGAACCTAATGTATATTGGGGAAGGTATATCTGAGGAAATAAAGTTTACCAAAGAGTAAAAGAGTGGAAATAAGAACATTCCAGAAAAAAGAAAGAGCAAGCGCTAAAGCCAAGGAATAGGAGAAAGTCTGAGTAACTAGAGGACCAGAAAACCAGTTGCTGTGGCTGAAATAAAGACAGCCAACACCAGATTATGCAAGGACCTGTGGGAAGTGATAATATTTTGGATTTTAGCCTAAACCCTAGAAGTTTTAAGTTGGGTTAAAGTTAACATGACCTGATTTGTGACTTTATGAAAATATCACTATTTGCAGTGAGGGAAAAACAGAAGTGAAAGACCTATTGAGAGTCAATGGTGCTTTGGACTTGGGTAACTGAATGCATTTACTCATTCATTCATTCAAATATTTAATAAATGGGAGAAGCATATTGACTCAATATGTATTTTCAGAGACATAATCTATAGGACTGGCAAAAATGGGGTTAAGAGAAAGGGAGTTATCAAGGACAACGCCTAGGACTTTGGCTCAATCAACTGAGCAAAACTGGTTATGATGAAGTGCACCAACTTCTAAGGAGCCCCACAGGCTATAGGTGGCCCCTTTTCTTGGGGAGTATACCAGCAAGTCACATCCCAACAATCGTAACACCAAAAAGCATAACTGTGTAACACAACTGAATTAAACCACACAGGCTAACACAGTATATTTCTTCTTCAATGCTCAACTATCTCACTTTATGCCTGAGGGAATGGATTGCCTACTAGAGTTGGAATCTGCTCATACATATTAATGCTGCTCTCTTGACCTTCACATGTAATTTTACACATATTTCAGGAACAGGCCATAAGCCCTCAGTCTAGAAATTTATTCATGGGCAATTTCTGAAGCTCTTATCACTGGCTTCTCCTCTGGGCTTTTCCTGAGAATTAGAAATCTTTGCTTAACATAAGCTGGTTCCTTCTTTCTCCTTTTATCTAAGGCAATCATTAAACTCCATAAACCAGACCTTAAAACTCCTTAACCTTTTGTTTTTCATTGCAGAGGACATTCTTTTTGCTCCTGTAGCTCTAAGCAAGCAAAATTTAGAAATTTTGGTTTTGACTGTTAATGTGCAATTTTAAATGTTGCTTTTGTCTAGGATTACACTCAAAATCAAGCGTTCAAATCCACACATTTATCAAGCAACACCTATCTGCTAGGCACTGTGAGGAGTGTAAGAAGCAAAAGATGATTCATACAAGAACCCAGTCCTAATAGAATTAACACAAACTCTGTGAGTTCATGAATTCACCATCTTCCCCAGTGTACCTTGGGAAGATAAACTCAAATAAACTGAGATAAACTCAAATTCATCTGTGAGAATGCTCAGGTATGCTATACTAGCTGGGAAACTACAGCCAGGAAACGACTGTGCTGGGAAAAGACTTCACAGAAGAGGGGACATGTGAAAAGCAATTGGAAAGAAGACTGAGAGTTCAGTAAAACTCCAATACAAAAAGGGATAAAGAACACTCTCAGTGGAGGAAACAACTTGTACTTAGAAACAAGAGGCCATGTTCCTAAAAGCAAAGGACAGTCTTCAGACCTCACGTGATTTCCCAGCAGCTTTTGATCCTGATAACTGTTCTCATATCCTTGACACATTCTTAGTTTAGGGACACTACACTCTCTTTGTATTCCTCCTAATAATCTCTCTGGTTGGTCTTCCCCAGTACTCTTTGAAGGCTCCTCTTTGTGTCTTTATAATAGTGTCATTTCCACAGAGTTCAGTACAAGGCCCTTTTTTTTTCAAACATGAAAAGTCGCCTGCCTGGTTGATCTCATCTCTGTCCCATGGTTTCAATTACCATATACTCAAATCTGTACCTCTAGAACAGACAGTTCCTGAGTTCGAGAGCCACATAACTCCTGTCTTCTGGACACTTTTTAAAAATTTCACAAGTGCCTCAAACTTAAAACTTTCAAAATGAAATTGTCTTTCTCCCAAACCCTCGTCTCCTCTTGGATACGCCTCCAACTCATTTTACCAGTGAGTCAGTTGTCTAAGCCAAAAACTTGAACATTATCCTTGACTTCTTTCGCTCTATTACAAATTCATCATTTACTTAGTTCTTAAGTCTGTCAACTTTGCCTTTTACTTGAATTCATCTACTTTTCTTCATCCCAACTCCTAATGTCCTAATTTATGGTCCCATTACCTCTTATATAAATGACTGCAAAACCCCTCCTAACAGACTCTCTTGTCTTTAGTCTTGCTTGCCTCCAATCTACCCTCCATATGATAATATGTCTTACAGTATCTTGCATGATTTATTTCCTAATTAGATCCTGGACTTACCTCTTGCCCCTAGCCCCTACATATTTTATATTTCTAGCCATATTCAACCATTTATCTTGCCTTTAGATCCTTCTATATACATTCCCCATGCATAAAATGCTATTTTTGTTCTCTTTTTTTAACTAATTCCCACTCATCCTTTACATTGAAAATTACACATTATTTCCTCAGGGGAGCCACTGATCCCTCAACTGCTTCCTCTTCCCACCCCCCCCCCCAACAGGGCCTTTTTTTTAGTTTCTTTTGTTATGAGGTATAATTGACAAGTGAAACTATAATAGCAAGTGCATAACATAATTTGAAATACATATACATTGTTAAAGAATTCCCACCACTGAATTAATTAACACATCTATCATCTCACATACTTATCTTTTTTGTATGTATGTGAAAACACAAGTTCTATACTCTTAGCAAGTTGCAATTACACAATACAGTATTATCAGCTCTAGTGACTACAATATACATTAGATCCTCAGGCCCTACTCATTTTATAACTGGAAGATTATACCCTTTTACCAAACTCCCCCTATTTCTTCCACCTCCCAGCCCCTGGCAACCACCTTTCTACTGTCTGTTTTTATGAGTGTGTTTTTTTTTTTTTCTTTTAAGATTCCACATATAAGTAATACCATGCAGTATTTGTCTTTCTCTGTCTGGTTTATTTCACTTAGTAATGTCCTCCAGGTTCATCCATGCTGTTGCAAACGGAAAGATTTCTTTCTTCTTTAAAGCTAAAAAATATTTCTCTCTCCCTTTCTCCCTCTCTCCCTCTTCCCCACCTCCGTGTGTGTGTGTGTGTGTGTGTGTGTGTGTGTGTGTGTGTCTCACATTTTCTTTAGCCATTCATCTATCAATAGACACTTGGGTTGTTTCCATGCCTTGGCTATTGTGAATAATGGTGCAATGAACATGGGAATACAGGTATCTTCAAGATAAAGATTTCATCTCCTTTTGATATTACCAGAAGTGAGACTGCTGGATCATATGGTAGTTCTGTTTTTAATTTCTTGAGGGATCTCCATACTGTTTTCCATAGCAGCTGTACCAGTTTACATTCCCACCAACAGTGCACAAGGGTTCCTTTTCTCCACATTCTTGGCAGCATTTGTTATCTTTTATCTTTCTGATAGACATTCTAACAGGTGTGAGATGATATCTCGTGGTGGCTTTGATTTCTATTTCTATACTGCAGTTCTGATTAGTGATGCTGAGCACCTTTACTGTACCTGCCTAACTGCTTTTCCTTATGTGTTCCTATCAGAGGTATCTTTATTCCACTGTATTTTAATTTGTTGTTTACTAGTCAGTATCTTCCTAGACCATAAACTCATAAGAGCCCTTAGCACAGTGTCAATGCCTACCATAAGTGCTCAAAAATTTTTTGTGTTATGACTAAACAAATGATAAGGAAATCCTTAACACACTTCATCAAAATACTAAGAACACATAAGATTAAAAAATGGGTACAGGATGACTGGTGACTTTCTGTGGTTGCCCTTCTAGTAAGATCAACAACAGATAATATGCAAAAATACTATTATACAAAGATAGCATAAATAATGAAAAGAATTAACTGAAAAAGCATAATTTAATTCAACAAAAACATGAGGGTAGCTCGTAACAACGGAAATAAGCTGCTTTTGTCTTTGCTTCACTAATTTTGAAGAAATATCCCTTCAGCGCAATTTTCTGAGAAAGCAACAAGTGACCAAAGAGTAAACTGATGTCTAAGCTTTTTTTCTTCCCAAAGAAACATCTTCTAAGACTAATCACTGAACAGAAGTTAGACACTGCTGCATAACAAACTAACCCAAATCCAGGGGCTTATATATTTTTCACTCTTAACTCTACAGGTCAGCTAACAATTAATTCCATATTGGCTGCACTCTCTTGTGATTATGCAATATCATACAGGTTAGCTAAGACTGGCTTATCTAGAGTGGCCATCCTCATATATATAGTGGTTGGCTGGCTCTTGAATGGGGTGACAGGTGTGATGGGGACACAACCAGCAGACTAGCCCAAACTAGTTCTCACAGAAGCTAGACAGGTGTCCATGAGCAGAAATGCACAAGGCCTCTTGAGACTTTAGCTTCATAACTGACACGCCAACACCTCTGCTGCATCTACTAGCCAAAGCAAGTTACAAGGCCAACCCCGAATGAAGAAGTAAGTCAATAGACACTATCTCTGCAGAGTCACACTACAAGGGGCATAGATACAAGGAGGGAAAAATCAAGGTCATTCTTTACAACCAATATCCCATACACTATTTAGCCTTACACATGCATCTATCTGTGAGCAGTACAGTTCAGTACATGAGATTCATAATGATTCTGATTCAGCAAAGAGTTAAATAACATTTAGTATATTATAGGCAGAGAAGCATATTGTGAAAAGCTTTTCATGATCATAAGAAAGGTTAAAAGATTTGCACTAAATAACTCACTTTGTTGTGCTATCATTCCCCACTGATTTCAGAGAATAATGTTTTTACCACGGTGCACTCTGTTCACTGTGAGGGCTATCAACAGAGTTGAGAAAGTAACAGGATTATTAAGCGTCCAACTCTTGATTTCAGCTCAGGTCATGATCTTATAGTTTGTGAGTCTGAGCCCCACATCAGGCTCTGCACTGGCAGCATAGAGCCTGCCTGGGATTCTCTCTCTCTCCCTCTCTCTCTGTTCCTCCCCTGCTTGTGCTCTCTCCCTCAAAATAAATATATAAACTTTTTAAAAAATTAATAAATAAATAATAAATAGGGCTAAGCCCACATCGGATCTTTTTTAACATACAGAAAAACTTGTATTTATATAATTCAGGAAAAGGACCAGGCCATGGACTCACTTCCTAAACACCTGCCACACAGAGATAACATTCTCCACATTCATGGAGTCACTCACTGTAACCCTTGTACCAAAGGAAAGAGCTAAGAGAGTGCGTGAATAGAGCTAAATGAAGAGTTCTCCTGGCAAACACACGTAAATCTGGCAACGTCCTAAAAAGAAAATTAGACAAAAATGGAAAAATACTTTGTTATGTGAAAACTGTTACTAGCAAGGTATTTTTCAGCAACCACAAAAACTATGCTGGGCTTGAATAGGTAAATAGAAACCAGACCAGATTACAGATAAGCTTAAAAGCATGCAGATATTCAAATCCAAGTGATATTACTGGGTGCACTTGATCCTTGGACTATGTGGCCTAGTTTTTCTGGATGACCCTCTAATTTCTGAAAAGTGCTACAGGATCCTCTTGACAACGACCTCTCCTAACTCCAGCATGGGAACTCTTAGCATTTCCGATGCGGATTTTAGAGACAAAGATAGAACACTGAGACCTGCCAAGGCTGAAAAGGATATCACTTTCAAAGGTTAAAAAAATCCCTCCCCCCTTTTTTCTGATGACTACCCAATTACACAAGCCAGGCATGATAACTGGGAGCAGTGAAAGAAGTCTTCTTATAGGCATGGACAAAACTGCCTGTTCAAACTCAATGAAAAATGTATGAGACACAGCAATAAAATTCATCTTTGGGGGAATGCACATGGAGTAGCTAATCTACCATGAAAAAAAAATTTTTTTAATATAAAACAGAAAACTCAGAATCTAATTCTATTATTATTCTTATCAGGGGCCTATTTTGTGATATTTAAACAGCACAGCTTTTCATTTTTTAATTTTACATAAGAGCATCAAGTTTTACAAGATATTTATTCTTAAAACTCTGTAGGCAGAACAAAATTTTGTAAAGTGAAACCCATTCTTCCTCCGAGAGCTATTATAAAATCCAACATGTGTATCTATATATAAGCATGTTCCTGAGACCGTGGATTTGGGTTATATTTTTGTGTACCACAATAAAAGCTGTAGCGTGCTGTCCACTTGTATGATATTTATTTTCCACCTGCTCAGTTGACATAGACTCCAACATCTCCTGTCAATACCCAGTAAAGGCAATGTTTTAGTCCTCTTGTTTATTTGCCATTCAAAAAGAGCGTTTTGATTTTATATACAGAGGAGAAATATGAGGCAGGAATCCAAAATCGGAGTCCTTGTTCAACCCCTGGGTTCTTCTAGTTTCTTAGCTGTTGAAAGTATTTGCCATTGCTTCTTACTACAGAGACAGTTTAAAAAAAACAGCTATTTTTGGAATAGTCACAATAAACTACTATCATTTTCTTTTGGAGACCCCAGATTCTATCATCACTTCCCAAGAAGAGTCAGAGAAGCCTTATAGTAATGTTCCCCAAATAGATCTTTTTTTCCGGAATTCTTATGTAATCAATTTCACATCTCTTCCTTCTATACACCTGTTAGAATTTTATACAATAACAGTCTTAGGATGATTCTGACAGTTCTTAGCTGAATTAAAAATCCTGGGTGAATTACAAATTAGATCTCTACATTAGCAGAATACTCAGTACAACAGCCAACTTCAAAAAATATTCCCTTAACTCTCACTCTCAACACATAATTTAAACAAGGCAAAATTAGACTAATCTTGGATAATCACAGATTTGTGATTATTAATCTACTGGTCAAACCATCAGGTGCCCAAAGTGACACAGCTTGCAGGAACCTTAAGAGCTTACATTAGTGAATAAATAAGCA
This sequence comes from Herpailurus yagouaroundi, assembly GCF_014898765.1. NCBI lineage: Eukaryota > Metazoa > Chordata > Mammalia > Carnivora > Felidae > Herpailurus > Herpailurus yagouaroundi. The sequence goes on along the minus strand of NW_024412377.1, from coordinate 29,881,433 downwards.
TGAACTATAAAGAATGTCAACTGTTTGTGAGCAATTTTTTTTCCCCAGAAAAACTGCAAAGTTTATCTTAAAGAATTTGAAACATTACTTCTATTATAACTGCTATGTAAGTACTTATTTGTACTATGAAGGGAAGGTATTCTAAGCAAAGATAAATACAACCAAGTTCACTGTATTTATCCTAATTTGGGGGTTAAAAGAAAGAAACATTTGGGGCGCCTGGGTGTCTCAGTCAGTTGGGCGTCCAACTTCAGCTCAGGTCACGATCTCATGGTTCGTGAGTTCGAGCCCCGCGTTAGGCTCTGTGCTGACAGCTCAGAGCCTGGAGCCTGCTTCAGATTCTGTGTCTCCCTCTCTCTCTGCCCCTCCCCCCACTCCCACTCTGTCTGTCTCTCTCAAAAATAAAGTTTTAAAAAATAAAAATAAAAGAAACATTTATCTCAAATTTTCAAAAACAAAAACAAGCAAAAAAAGGAGGTGGATTCAACAAAATTTTACTAAGTAATAGCAATTAACAATATACTACTATGCTTAATTAAAGCATCCAGAGATGATAAACTATTGTTTACAACATGAGGAAACACATTAATACAATGCCATAAACATTTAATGATATAGAACTTAATTTATGTAATTTCATTAATATGAAGGATCAGTGATATTAAACTATTATTTATTTCATCTTTAATGCGTCAGTTTAAAATTCAATAAGTAACAAAGAGTACATTAGTGGTTGCCAGGGCTGAGGGAAAAGGAAAATGGGGAATAACTGCCAACAGGTATGGGGTTTCATTTGGGGGCAATAAAATGTTCTGAAACTTAAATGGTTGCACAAGTCTATGAATATCTAAAAAACACTGAATTGTATTCTTTAAAGGGGTAGACTTTGTGATATGTGAATTATAGCTCAAAGTTATCGTAAAATAATGCTAAATATTTTCATTACCTATGTGAATTCCTAAAAAGAAAATAATTATTTATTCCAGGGTAATACACTAAGCATATTCAAATCTTCTATCTATAAACTGCATTGTTTTTTATTTTCTAGGAAATTATCTCCCTGAAGGGTTACTCTAATGCTCTACGTAAACACACGCTACCAAAAATTCTTCAAAACGTAGAACTGACACTAACTATTGAAGATTTTCACACCTTGATAGACCCTTTAAAGACAAAAAAGTTTAAATTCCAGTGGGCTACATAATGTAAAGACACCTGTTTTCCTGGGAATTAACAGTTGTAAATACAGACAACATAAGCAATTTCGCACATCAAGCTGATGTGTAATAAAATAAATCTACTCAAGGTTCTTCTTTCAACAAGATAACAGACTCTAACGATAAATGACTACAGCTCATCTTGTTAAGATCAAAAGGGAATGACTTTTGCAGCAAAATATGCCTACCAGCTAAGCTATTTCACCAGCTCAGTTACTAATGGCACAAAAGGAGTCTTGCATGAAGCAGCAAAAGGAAGAGAGAAGGGACTCTTTTTAAAAGACCTGATTTGTCCAGGTTGGAAATTGCTTTCTAACTTTCACTTATTAGACTTTAGAGTTTATAGCTCTGAATTGTGCTGATAAAATACACAATAATTTTTTCCTTAACTTGTAAGCTCTCTGCAGATATCCTGAATCCACCTAAACTGCAGTTATATTAACAGTTCTTATTGCTACCTTGTAACATATCAGAGTCAATTTGCCACAACTGGGACATCAAGAAAGAGCAAGACCTGTACGATCATCTTCTATGCTATCATATAAAATGTCACATAAAGCAGTTCATTTTTATGATGGTGTTATTTCTAAAGGGCTATAAAATCATTTATTCTGTATTTAAATTTTAACCACAGGAGTTACTGCACATGTTTATGCATAAAAACCTGGGCTGCATGCACTCAAGTTGCCTTTGAAATAGAACACAATCAGAAAAATGTCAACATCAATAGAAAAAAAATCCTCTTTCAAATCATATTTTCATATTTTCATATAATTTTCATATTACAATGAAAAAAGCAAGTAGTTATTAGTGAAAATTAAAACAGTACAAACAGATCACCTAATCCTTTTTATATCATAAATTTTATCGTAAGATTGCACACAGATGTCATACCAATTGAAGCCTCAGAATTTCATCCTAAGAGAGGAAAAGGAAATGTTTTTTGAACTCCAATCTAAAGAGCTCAGCTTCTAAACTATCTAACATGGCCACATCTGAGCAATGAGGAAAATAAGCCTCAAAGCCATTAAGTAACTTGCAGATTCCAACCCCAAGGCCTCCACCTTTTCTAGAATATCATTTTAAAGAATAAAGGGAAATTTCCACTTAATTACACAAAATTTAAATATGAATTTGGTGTCATCTACTCATATGCTGACCACAGGACCCTGAGTATATCTTGGGTGTCTATATGAGGGGTACCTAAAGCACTTCCCCTCTCCCACTCCTTCAAATGCCCGTGTCTTCCTTGCCACAGCTTCCCCCAACCTTAATTCTCTAAATCTGTGAGTTATTTTTTTCCTTTTCCACATGAACATATGAAATAATTTTTATATATGTAAATAGCAAGTGTACTTAAAACTTCAGATGCTATCTTTATATTAAAAGAGAGAACTTTTTTTAGCTTATTGCTTAAAAAAGCAATATGTCATAATATAATATAAACTATAATAAAACGAATCCTACCCACCATAGGATTAAGCTTTGCTACTACAATGAGACCTGCTTTATAAAAATAACCTTCATAATGATATGGCCTGTTGCCGAGACCCTCCTACGGCAGATCCTGTCCTTGTTGGGGACAAAACAAGCCTTAGCACCATGCCAACATAACAGCTGCCAAAAATGAATTCTTCCTAATTCTGGAGAACTGTCACTCCAATACCCCACCAAGGTAGTGAACATTGTTTGTTGTGACCATGTTTCTTATACAAATATTTTATACAACTTTAATTAAACAGTTGTTTTAGCACAGTGGCGGCCATCTCTATCATACTGGTCAGTAAGGAAGACTTTATTTCTAAAAGAATTTAGAAATATGGATTTAGAGATTGACCAAACTAATCTTCTCTCTCAGTTTTCTGTATTATTAACTTCTATTTTTCTAGAACTTTGAGAGGGGCTACAGAGAATATAGGAAATTCAAAATATCCCTTCTTTCGTGGCACTTAAAGTAATATTTAAAGAGATAATATAACAGAGTTTAAAATAATTCAAAAACACTTAAGCAGATAGTACTATAGACTTTATTTCCTAATAATCTTTCTCCTGCAATACCCAGGAGGTGAGACAGGGTGAATCTACAGTAGCCAATCACAGTCATCCTTCTTAGCCTCCTTCTTAGCAGATCTCCCCACCCCACCCCCCACAACACTATGTGTAATAGACCACTTGTCCCAAGTATGCGGTTGACAAAGTAACAGGGAACATATGCATGAACTTGCCAGTTATAAGAGCTATATACCACATGGCTTGCTCAGTCAAAGCCAATGCCTGACTACATAAACTGCTTTAAGTTGTATTTTTTTTCCCTCAAGACTGATTTCCATAAGTCTTGTTCAGGTACTAAAATAAATGATAAATAGCTGGTGGGGGTGTCCTGGAAAGGTCCAGTGACCTCAATTGTCACAAAGCTTCTAACAGAGGTACCTGGGTGGCTCAGTCAGTTAAGCATAGATTCTTGATTTGGGCTCAGGTCATGATCTCACACCCGTGAGATCAAGCCCCACATGGGGCTTTGCACTGGGCGTGGAGCCTGCTTGAAATTCTTCTCCCTCTGCCCCTCCCATGTGTGCACGTGCTCTCTCCCTCTCTCTCTCTCTTAAAAAAAAAAAAAAAAAAAAAAAAAAGCAAAGCTTCTAACATGATTAGTCTCTACTTTTTATAAGGATCTATTAATGCATCTCAGTTCATTTATAATTTGAGACATGCACTGCCTTAATTTGAATAAATTACTGGAAGAATCAGCAAAAGCTAAGAAATACAAATTTGTGTTCAAAGGGCACATATTTGAAAGATTGGAAACAGCACAAAAGATAAAGAAAGGTGTCAATCTGATATAGACAGGTTAATAGTTCATATCTGACTTAGCAGACAGACTCTCATGATTGACTTGAAGTTAGGATTCTGGGGAGAAGATACACTGTAGTTTATAACCATACATCTTAACACAAGAAGCTACACTAGATGACCTAGCTGTCAATAAAACTGTGTAACTTTAAACAAGGGAAAATATATGGCACAATATGTCAAAGAGAAGCCTTGGGATAAAGAGAATCTTTCATTGAAAGGCAGTGCTTGCTCTACAATGATTTTGTTTTTTGTTTGTTTGTTTGTTTGTTTTTTTATTTATATATGAAATTTCTTGTCAAATTGGTTTCCATACAACACCCAGTGCTCATCCCAAAAGGTGCCCTCCTCAATACCCATCACCCACCCTCTCCTCCCTCCCACCCCCCATCAACCCTCAGTTTGCTCTCAGTTCTCAACAGTCTCTTATGCTTTGGCTCTCTCCCACTCTAACCTCTTTTTTTTTTTTTTCTTCCCCTCCCCCATGGGTTCCTGTTGAGTTTCTCAGGATCCACATAAGAGTGAAACCATATAGTATCTGTCTTTCTCTGTATGGCTTATTTCACTTAGCATCACACTCTCCAGTTCCATCCACGTTGCTACAAAAGGCCATATTTCATTTTTCCTCATTGCCACGTAGTATTCCATTGTGTATATAAACCACAATTTCTTTATCCATTCATCAGTTGATGGACATTTAGGCTCTTTCCATAATTTGGCTATTGTTGAGAGTGCTGCTATGAACATTGGGGTACAAGTGCCCCTATGCATCAGTACTCCTGTGACCCTTGGATAAATTCCTAGCAGTGCTATTGCTGGGTCATAGGGTAGGTCTATTTTTAATTTTCTGAGGAACCTCCACACTGCTTTCCAGAGCGGCTGCACCAATTTGCATTCCCACCAACAGTGCAAGAGGGTTCCCGTTTCTCCACATCCTCTCCAGCATCTATAGTCTCCTGATTTGTTCTTTTTGGCCACTCTGACTGGCGTGAGGTGATACCTGAGTGTGGTTTTGATTTGTATTTCCCTGATAGGGAGCGACGCTGAACATCTTTTCATGTGCCTGTTGGCCATCCGGATGTCTTCTTTAGAGAAGTGTCTATTCATGTTTTCTGCTCATTTCTTCACTGGGTTATTTGCTTTTCGGGTGTGGAGTTTGGTGAGCTCTTTATAGATTTTGGATACTAGCCCTTTGTCCGATATGTCATTTGCAAATATCTTTTCCCATTCCGTTGGTTGCCTTTTAGTTTTGTTGGTTGTTTCCTTTGCTGTGCAGAAGCTTTTTATCTTCATAAGGTCCCAGTAATTCACTTTTGCTTTTAATTCCCTTGCCTTTGGGGATGTGTCGAGTAAGAGATTGCTATGGCTGAGGTCAGAGAGGTCTTTTCCTGCTTTCTCCTCTAGGGTTTTGATGGTTTCCTGTCTCACATTCAGGTCCTTTATCCATTTTGAGTTTATTTTTGTGAATGGTGTGAGAAAGTGGTCTAGTTTCAATCTTCTGCATGTTGCTGTCCAGTTCTCCATTTGTTAAAGAGACTGTCTTTTTTCCATTGGATATTCTTTCCTGCTTTGCCAAAGATTAGTTGGCCATACGTTTGTGGGTCTAGTTCTGGGGTTTCTATTCTATTCCATTGGTCTATGTGTCTGTTTTTGTGCCAATACCATGCTGTCTTGATGATGACAGCTTTGTAGTAGAGGCTAAAGTCTGGGATGTGATGCCTCCTGCTTTGGTCTTCTTCTTCAAAATTACTTTGGCTATTCGGGGCCTTTTGTGGTTCCATATGAATTTTAAGATTGCTTGTTCTAGTTTCGAGAAGAATGCTGGTGCAATTTTGATTGGGATTGCACTGAATGTGTAGATAGCTTTGGGTGGTATTGATATTTTGACAATATTTATTCTTCCAATCCATGAGCACAGAATGTCTTTCATTTCTTTATATCTTCTTCAATTTCCTTCATAAGCTTTCTATAGTTTTCAGCATACAGATCTTTTACATCTTTGGTTAGATTTATTCCTAGGTATTTTATGCTTCTTGGTGCAATTGTGAATGGGATCAGTTTCTTTATTTGTCTTTCTGTTGCTTCATTGTTAGTGTATAAGAATGCAACTGATTTCTGTACATTGATTTTGTATCCTGCAACTTTGCTGAATTCATGTATCAATTCTAGCAGACTTCTGGTGGAGTCTATCGGATTTTCCATCTATAATATCATGTCATCTGCAAAAAGTGAAAGTTTGACTTCATCTTTGCCAATTTTGATGCCTTTGATTTCCTTTTGTTGCCTGATTGCTGATGCTAGAACTTCCAACACTATGTTAAACAACAGCGGTGAGAGTGGGCATCCCTGTCGTGTTCCTGATCTCAGGGAAAAAGCTCTCAGTTTTTCCCCGTTGAGGATGATGTTAGCTGTGGGCTTTTCATAAATGGCTTTTATGATCTTTAAGTATGTTCCTTCTATCCCGACTTCCTCAAGGGTTTTTATTAAGAAAGGTTGCTGAATTTTGTTAAAGGCCTTTTCTGCATTGATTGACAGGATCATATGGTTCTTATCTTTTCTTTTATTAATGTGATGTATCACATTGACTGATTTGTGAATGTGGAACCAGCCCTGCATCCCAGGAATGAATCCCACTTGATCATGGTGAATAATTCTTTTTATATGCCGTTGGATTCGATTTGCTAGTATCTTATTGAGAATTTTTGCATCCATATTCATCAGGGATATTGGCCTGTAGTTCTCTTTTTTTACTGGGTCTCTGTCTGGTTTAGGAATCAAAGTAATACTGGCTTCATAGAATGAGTCTGGAAGTCTTCCTTCCCTTTCTGTTTTTGGAATAGCTTGAGAAGGATAGGTATTATCTCTGCTTTAAACGTCTGGTAGAACTCCCCTGGGAAGCCATCTGGTCCTGGACTCATATTTGTTAGGAGATTTTTGATGACTGATTCAATTTCTTCGCTGGTTATGGGTCTGTTCAAGCTTTCTATTTCCTCCTGATTGAGTTTTGGAAGCGTGTGGGTGTTTAGGAATTTGTCCATCTCTTCCAGTTTGTCCAGTTTGTTGGCATATAATTTTTCATAGTATTCCCTGATAATTGCTTGTATTTCTGAGGGATTGGTTGTAATCATTCCATTTTCATTCATGATTTTATCTATTTGGGTCATCTCCCGTTTCTTTTTGAGAAGCCTGGCTAGAGGTTTGTCAATTTTGTTTATTTTTTCAAAAAACCAACTCTTGGTTTCGTTGATCTGCTCTACAGTTTTTTTAGATTCTATATTGTTTATTTCTGCTCTGATCTTTATTATTTCTCTTCTTCTGCTGGGTTTAGACTGCCTTTGCTGTTCTGCTTCTATTTCCTTTAGGTGTGCTGTTAGATTTTGTATTTGGGATTTTTCTTGTTTCTTGAGATAGGCCTGGATTGCAATGTATTTTCCTCTCAGGACTGCCTTCGCTGCGTCCCAAAGCGTTTGGATTGTTGTATTTTCATTTTCGTTTGTTTCCATATATTTTTTAATTTCTTCTCTAATTGCCTGGTTGACCCACTCATTCGTTAGTAGGGTGTTCTTTAACCTCCATGCTTTTGGAGGTTTTCCAGACTTTTTTTTGTGGTTGATTTCAAGCTTCATAGCATTGTGGTCTGAAAGTATGCATGGTATGATTTCAATTCTTGTAAACTTATGAAGGGCTGTTTTGTGACCCAGTATATGATCTATCTTGGAGAATGTTCCATGTGCACTCGAGAAGAAAGTATATTCTGTTGCTTTGGGATGCAGAGTTCTAAATATATCTGTCAAGTCCATCTGATCCAATGTCTCGTTCAGGGCCCTTGTTTCTTTATTGACCGTGTGTCTAGATGATCTATCCATTTCTGTAAGTGGGGTGTTAAAGTCCCCTGCAATTACCACATTCTTATCAATAAGGTTGCTTGTGTTTATGAGTAATTGTTTTATATATTTGGGTGCTCCGGTATTCGGCGCATAGACATTTATAATTGTTAGCTCTTCCTGATGGATAGACCCTGTCACTATTATATAATGTCCTTCTTCATCTCTTGTTACAGCCTTTAATTTAAAGTCTAGTTTGTCTGATATAAGTATGGCTACTCCAGCTTTCTTTTGGCTTCCAGTAGCATGATAAATAGTTCTCCATCCCCTCACTCTCAACCTAAAGGTGTCCTCAGGTCTAAAATGAGTCTCTTGTAGACAGCAAATAGATGGGTCTTGTTTTTTTATCCATTCTGATACCCTATGTCTTTTGGTTGGCGCATTTAATCCATTTACATTCAGTGTTATTATAGAAAGATATGGGTTTAGAGTCATTGTGATGTCTGTATGTTTTATGCTTGTCGTGATGTCTCTGGTACTTTGTCTCACAGGGTCCCCCTTAGGATCTCTTGTAGGGCTGGTTTAGTGGTGATGAATTCCTTCAGTTTTTGTTTGTTTGGGAAGACCTTTATCTCTCCTTCTATTCTAAATGACAGACTTGCTGGATAAAGGATTCTCGGCTGCATATTTTTTCTGTCTAGCACACTGAAAATCTCGTGCCAATTCTTTCTGGCCTGCCAAGTTTCAAAAGAGAGATCAGTCACTAGTCTTATAGGTCTCCCTTTATATGTGAGGGCACGTTTACCCCTTGCTGCTTTCAGAATTTTCTCTTTATCCTTGTATTTTGCCAGTTTCACTATGATATGTCGTGCAGAAGATCGATTCAAGTTACGTCTGAAGGGAGTTCTCTGTGCCTCTTGGATTTCAATGCCTTTTTCCTTCCCCAGTTCAGGGAAGTTCTCAGCTATGATTTCTTCAAGTACCCCTTCAGCACCTTTCCCTCTCTCTTCCTCCTCTGGGATACCAATTATGCGTAGATTATTTCTTTTTAGTGTATCACTTAGTTCTCTAATTTTCCCCTCATACTCCTGGATTTTTTTTATCTCTCTTTTTCTCAGCTTCCTCTTTTTCCATAACTTTATCTTCTAGTTCACCTATTCTCTCCTCTGCCTCTTCAATCCGAGCCGTGGTGGTTTCCATTTTGTTATGCATTTCGTTTAAAGCTTTTTTCAGCTCCTCGTGACTGTTCCTTAGTCCCTTGATCTCTGTAGCAAGAGATTCTCCTCTGTCAGCTATACTGTTTTCAAGCCCAGCGATTAATTTTATGACTATTATTCTAAATTCACTTTCTGTTATATTATTTAAATCCTTTTTGATCAGCTCATTAGCTGTTGTTATTTCCTGGAGATTCTTCTGAGGGGAATTCTTCCGCTTGGTCATTTTGGATAGTCCCTGGCGTGGTGAGGACCTGCAGGGCGCTTCCCCTGTGCTGTGGTGTATAACTGGAGTTGGTGGGCGGAGCCGCAGTCAGACCTGCTGTCTGCCCCCAGCCCACCGCTGGGGCCACAGTCAGACTGGTGCGTGCCTTCTCTTCCCCTCTCCTGGGGGCGGGATTCACTGTGGGGTAGGGTGGCCTGTCTGGGCTACTTGCACACTGCCAGGCTTGTGATGTTGGGGATCTGGCGTCTTAGCTGGGGTGGGTAGGCAAGGTGCACGGGGGCAGGAGGGGCAGGCTTAGCTTGCTTCTCCTTAGGTGATCCACTTCAGGAGGGGCCCTGTGGCAGCAGGAGGGAGTCAGATCCGCTGCGGGAGGTTTGGCTCCGCAGAAGCGCAGAGTTGGGTGTTTGCGCGGAGCGAGCAAGTTCCCTGGCAGGAACTGGTTCTCTTTGGGATTTTGGCTGGGGGATGGGCAGGGGAGATGGCGCTGGCGAGCGCCTTTGTTCCCCACCAAACTGAGCTCTGTCGTCAGGGGGCTCAGCAGCTCTCCTTCCCTTTGTCCCCCAGCCTTCCCGCTTTCTGAGCAGAGCTATTAACTTATGACCTCCCAGACGCTAAGTCCCGCTTGCTGTCGGAACACAGGTCGTCAGGCCCCTCCGCTTTTTGCAAGCCAGACTCGGGGGCTCTGCTTGGCCGGCGAGCGGCCCCTCCGCCCCGGCTCCCTCCCGCCAGTCCGTGGAGCGTGCACCGCCTCGCCGCCCTTCCTACCCTCTTCCGTGGGCTTCTCGTCTGCGCTTGGCTCCGGCGACTCCGTTCTGCTAATCCTCTGGCGGTTTTCTGGGTTATTTAGGCAGGTGTAGGTGGAATCTAAGTGATCAGCAGGACGCGCGGTGAGCCCAGCGTCCTCCTACGCCGCCATCTTCCCTCTCCATCCCTCTACAATGATTTTGAAGAATACCTGGCTCTGACTGAATCCCCCAAACCACTACAATATTATCATTTTACAATATTTGCATCAAAAATAAATGTAGTATCTGTACCTACCAATCTTAAGTTAGATAAACTCATAATTCAAGTTACTTTGGGAATACTTAGGTATTAACAGGTTGTCTTTTTTTTTTTTTTTAATGTTTACTTATGTTTGAAAGAGAGAGGGTGATCGGGAGAGGGGTAGAGAGAGAAGGGAAGAAAGGATCCAGGTGGCTCTACGCTGAGAGCAGGGAGCCCCTTGCAGGGCTCAAACTCAAGAACCGCGAGATCATAACCTGAGCCAAAGTCAGAGACTCAATTGACTGAGTGACTCAGGTGTCCCTGGTTTTCTTGGTTTTAAATTCTGCCCATTATTAGTTTTGCTTATACTAGCTAACTACAGTATCAAAATTTTCTTCTACTATCAAAAATAAAGTATGTATGGGTGCCTGGGTGGCGCAGTCGGTTAAGCGTCCGACTTCAGCCAGGTCACGATCTCGCGGTCCGTGAGTTCGAGCCCCGCGTCAGGCTCTGGGCTGATGGCTCAGAGCCTGGAGCCTGTTTCCGATTCTGAGTCTCCCTCTCTCTCTGCCCCTCCCCCGTTCATGCTCTGTCTCTCTCTGTCCCAAAAATAAATAAACGTTGAAAAAAAAATTTTTTTTAATAAATAAATAAAATAAAGTATGTAAAAAACTATAAAAGTTATCTTCTAAAAGTTAAGCATAAGTATAAACACAATAAAAGTTTCATCAGTCAAAGCAAGACAAAATATATACAAGAGGTGAAATTTTTTACTGTAAGAAAAACAAAATGCATTTTGTGTTAGTAAAGGGCAACAAGAGCCAATCCCTAATCTCTGAAGGCTTTCAAAAAGCCTTTTTTATTTATATTTATTAATGCATTTTGGCAATCAAATAACACCCAAATAAATCAGTACTTCATATGACTTTACGGGAGTATGCTCCAGGTTAATATTTGTTGCCGAGAGAGATGAAGGAGGAAGAAGATGTGTGAAGGAAAAGGAAGAAGGGAGGAAAGGAGGAGAAGAAGAAAGTGGAGTGGGAAGAGAGGAAAAAAGGAGAAAAGGGAAGAATAAATGACAAGTGATAAAGTGATAAATTATTAATGTTCTAAGTAAGGGGTGGGGTCGGGAGCAGGAGCAGGTATAACCCCAAAAACGGGCAACAGAATTGGGCCTACTGGTCTAGCACCGTGGAGCCACCTGCGTTTCTCTAGAGAGGGAGTAAAAATTAATCTCTATGGGTAATATCGATGACTGGAAGATAATGCAGAACACGGAAATACACTTTCACCAAGAAGGAGATAGTTATAAATCAAAGAAAAGCATTAAATATTCTGAGTTCAAAACAAAAAATTTGAGGTCAACAGATATTAACATGGCATCCACATGTAATTCATCAACTTTAAAAAGTAAACCACACACCATGTCTGAAAATCTAGACAGACTATTTCATAGTAAGTATTCCTAAATACATGCCTGATATCTCTTTGAAAATATAGATTCAGAAGGGCTTTCTTTGCATCTAAAAATGACTGAAATTCTTATACTACAGATAATATTATATAATGTTACTACTGCTAATGGAACTTAAATATCCAAGGCGGTTGACTTTAATTTAGAGTGAAACAGAGTGGTCATGCTAGTTTTTATAGGAATTGTAATATCCTTGAATATTACTAATGTTAAGAAATTAATATAATTATAAATTAATATACATAATACATAATATATCTCAAAACAAATTCTAAGTGGAAATCTAAATTAGATGCTCACACAATGTAAATATAAATAATTCATTTTTTATACTCAACTATAATTATATAGTCAACTCTTATGAGATAGATTACCTGATGTATACATTAGTCATGGAAAATATGTTAATTTAATAAAATATTTAGAATTACCATGAATCAGAGGAAAATCCTTATTAGATGTGCCTAAGATCTGAAACTATATAGTTACCAAAGACTCACCACGGACCCCATTACAACTTTGAAACTTTCCTCCTACCACTAAGACTATGGCACTTCCCACCTTTAGCAAGTATATCCCCAGCACAACGCGATGATTTCAGATTTCCACACAAAAAGTAGCAGAGGAAGAGAAGAAAAAAGGAAAATTGTCCCATCTGTCTTGTTACGAGAGAATTAAATGAGTTAATGCATACAAAGTGTTGAGAAGAACGCATCTGGCACATAGCAAGCATTCAGCAACACTGACTACTTCCCTCGCACAAAAACAGAGTTTTACAAAAGTCCTAGTCTCCATAAACTATCTAGGAAGAATAAATAGCCCATATTTGGTATACTCATGGTTGATCTATTCAGGGTCAAGGCTTGCCTATGCTCTTCAAGGCCCTTCATCATTAATTAAAACAGCTACTTGGGTGGTCATTAACATCAGTAATTTTGTGAAGCTTTTTTCAAAATTAACTTCATAAATGTCAAGCACTAGTTTTGCTGTTTTGAAACAAGAGCTGACTTTTCATGCTGGCTGCTCATACATTTCATTCCATAATACAAGTACCACCAGATAAAGCCTATTCAATTAACCTTTTCTTTGCAAAGTTACTCAGGTTATTTCTAAAAACAAAATCTCAATTATTTCATTTCTAATATATAATTTTATGTCAGAAAGGAAATAAACATATTAAATCCAGTGAAACCCCTTGATAATACTCCCTTCCTTAACACTAATGTGGATATAAAGCAAATGGTGGTTGGTTTCCATCCTCCACAACAGGCTTACCCCAGTCATTTCATCAATCTTATAATAACATGTCTGTGTTTAATGGCATCCCACCAAACTGAATTATTTGTGGTTCCATTTACAGCATTATGGGAGATTTTGCCATATCAGAAATTGACACATAACATTTTTCAGTTTGAATGCCACACAAAGGAATTTACTTTGACTCTCAAATTCAGTTAGTATCATCTGAAAATGGGTTACATTGTTCTCTCTCTCCAAGCCTGACCAGCCCACCCTTCCTATTTTCCCCTAATCACTACTGTAATTTCTCACAGTCCCAGGATATCTGCCTATATAAAACAGATATTAACAGGTATTTTTAAAAGAATTTAACATCTGACTAAAATTACAAAATGAATTAAAGGAGCATTAAAAAGAGCGCTCAGTTGAAAAATGTGAAGAAAGCATTAATGAAAAAAGCATTTGGAATTTCACAACATTGATGAGTTTGTTTAAGACCAAAGACTGCTAAAAGAAAATGTCATTTGTGAATGAAGACCATATAATGTTATGTTTATTATGATGCAAATATATAATCTAAACATTTTGATTATAAGTGCTAGAAGAGCAACAGAATATTAAAAAAAAAAAAAAATCCCAGAATCAGTAAACTAACAAGTTTTTCCAATAATTTTTATGTCCAAAACAAGATAAATTAAGGAAATCCCTCTGGAATATTCTACCTACTTCTCTGATGGGTCATATTACAGGATACAAAATGGATGGTAGTAACTATCACAGAATTGGTCAAATCGTATTCAAATCATATATTCAGTCAAAGAACTAGTACACACACAAATATTATTTATCAAGTGAGACTTGTTTTCCAAACACGTTTCTGCATCCAAATGTGAACAGTGATAATAAGTATTATTTTTTAAAAAAAGGAAGAAAATCCAAAATATGGAATAAGTTACAAGAGTAATAACATTCAACACACTATTTACAATAAAGAAAAACAGATGACAGAATGCACTGGTAAATTATGCTACTTAAAACTCAGTATTATGCCACAACTGGAAACTAGAGTAATAAAAAGTACCTGACAGCAGGGAAAAGGTTTTAGTATAAATTGATAGGGTTTTGATATAAAGTTACAGGGGGGAAAAAAGTAAGATTTTGTGTAAGCTATAATTATAGCTATATTCAAGTACAGATAAAAATAAGGTATTTCCTCCTCAAAACATTAATAGTTATATTACAGTAAGGCGAATCAATAGGTGAGGGTTTGCTTCTCTGAACTGCCTAAGATTTCTTCAATGTTGTTAAACATACACCTGTATTTTTTTTTAATTAAGCAATAAGGAAATACAAAGGTCACTAGAAAAAAAATGGCATAAAGTTATAACTTCAAAACCTTGAGAAATTTGTTTGTCAACCTAAGCATTTGAGAACTTCATCTCTTACCATGTTTGTATTATCAGAATATTGTGTGATGGAAGTAGGGATAAGATACAATTTATTTAATGCTTATAGTTAACTATTCATAATAATTGTTAATATGTGTTTGAAGATTCTATGAAAAAATATTAACTCATATCACTACATTATACTAATTATTCTGTGAACCAGGTTGGACTTTTCTGGTCAAATCCTATGAATTTTTCTAATGCATGTACTGTCTGCAGTTCTAGCAGCCGCTATTACGTGGTACTTGTTAACGGGAACAAAGGCCCAGAAGAAGAAAAGATGTAAAGCACACAATACAATTACATAAACAAAAGACCACTCTATCAGTAATCATCATAACAAAATGCAGCTAACTATTCACTGTAAGATATGCTTCGCTATATAAAAAATATGTAATTTTTAAAAATACAAACAAATAGGGGTGCCTGGGTGGCTCAGTCGGTTGAGCATCGGACTCTTGATTTAGGCTCAGGTCATGATCCCAGGGTCATGGGATCAAGCCCTGCATCAGCGTGGAGCCTGTTTAAGATTCTCTCTCAGTCTCTGCCTCTTTTTGCCGCTCATACCCTCACTCTCTCTCTCTCTCTCTAACAAAATAAAAAATACAAATAATTCTCTAACACATATTAACATTTATTTTTTTATAGTAAGTTGTTAAAAAGATCTGCAACTGATATCCTAGAAGGTAACAGCTAGACTTTCTTCTGTTCTCTGCTTCTGCTTATTCTTGCCTTGCTATGCCCATTTTTAGACTTCCAGGCTTCAGAGCTTGGTATGCTATCCTATTGGTACCTAAAATTATTTTCCCTTAAACACTTGCCTAGAAGACTTCTATTCATCCTTCAACACAAATTCACATATTATTTCCTTGTGAAGCCTCCCTTGATCACCGAAGCAACATCTTCCTCCAAACCTGTCACAGAGTTCGAGGCAGGTGGACCTAGGTATAGTACATTTTTACACCTCTAACACATCTATTTTATAAGCCAGGAAGCCTGGCCTATGACCAGGATTAAATCAGCCTGTAAAGCCAGCCAGTTCTTTACAGGCCAAGATCTGGCAGAGTCAGGCTCACAATTTTCCACAATAACTCTTAAACAGTTATATGACTTAGTAGTTATCTTAGCTATCTTTGGTGGCATTAGCCAAATAGGAACACTCTGAATGTATAAATAAAAGGGGTATTGCACTAAACGAGTTGCAAAGTTAGCATCCTTGTAGCTTATGAAAGGTTTGCAAGTTAATTAACCAAATGAATCAACTGTGGAAGGCTGTTGTTAAAGCAGTATGTCCATAATCCCTCTAAGAAAGATACAAACTTTTCAACAACACTAACGATAACAACACTAACAGCAGCAAATAACTTAGGGAATGCTACTAGAGACAGACACTATCCTAAGCACTTCAGGGATATAAATTCATTTAGTGCTCAACCCCAATTACAGAAGACAAAACAGAGGTACAAAGATACAAAATAATTTGCCAAGACACACAGCTAGCAAATGGCAGAGCCTGGATTCAAGACTGCATAGCCTGACTCCAGCATCCATGCTGCACATTTTACTGCCTTATAACTAAAATAAAAATTTAATGTTTGTTAAGCCTGAAGACAAGACACAATGGCAGTGAACTCGTGACCATGTCTTGTACCCAAAAAAGAGAATGCTTTCCCATAGTAGGAAATACACTATATTAAGATCTAGCACATGTACACACTCAATTATCCCCCACACCTCCTTCCCACATATCACTGAAGCCAAAATTTCAGGAAACTACTGTGACAAAGTCTGACAATTTCTACTCCATTTTGTAAAAAAAAAAAAAAAAAAAAAAAATGCTGGTTGTAACCCAAAAAAGGGTCTCACAGTGCAGTTTGGGAAACACTTCACTACCCCAAGATCAGCTTTACTATGCAACCATCTCTTCTAAAGGAAGATATAAATAGAATACATATTATTGTTGTGGGCATAAGGTAACTAAAGCTAGTGAGGGGACATGGTATAATGGATCCAGACATGAGTTCCAATTCCTACTCCACCCCTAAATAGATATGTCACTTTCTTCTTCGACCCAATGCTGGAAGGATTAAGTGAGACAATATATAAAGCTCCTGGCTGATAACATATGTAAAGGGCTATTTTCTTCCCCTCACACCAGCTGTTGGAGTTTACATCTGCTGGTTTAAAGTAGCTTTCATAAAAGCACTGGTTAGGTTATTTTGAAATAGGAAAAGATTGAGAAACTGATAACTATGACTTACTTATTGAAGACTCAAGTACCATCCTATCTAGAAAAAGCTTTCTTTGCAAGGTGACTGAGCTAATTCTGAGGCTGAAAACCTGGGAAAATCCTGCTCTTGCACTATGCGACCTGTGTCTCTTAGCAAAAGAAGGCTTCATGTTCCTCTGAAGAAACAATCCAGAATGAGTTACCCCATCCCTTTATGTAAAACATAGTGTTATAGGTGCCCAATGATCCCAAGAGACTAGCAAGTACCTAGGAAAGTAAGCACCATGTTGTATTTATTTCTGTGCAATCAGCTCAAAACATGGTGCCTAATGCAGGGCCTAACCCACAACCATAGATGGAAAATAAATGTTTGCTAAGCCTAACTGAAGAGAATTTTTCAGCTATGGCCTATAGGGAAAAGATCCACCAAATGCAAACCTGCTTCATCTGTTTCATTTGTGTACAGCTCCCTTTTGTGCCTCTTCTTCCAGCATTCCCACAGTAAATATTTTACACCGCCACTGTTTTCACTCTGCCTTCCTAATCAAATCTACTTAGCATTAACTTATTTTCTGTAGTTTTGGAATTGTTCTTCACATGGATAACTGGTATTTCTTGAAAATCCAGAATTAAATTAATCTAGTCAAGGATTTTTTTTTTTTTTTTTAACAGATAAGGACACTGGTCCAGGTGGTGGACTAACACGTTGCTCTAACAGATAGCAGATGACAGACGTTGAGTTGATTGGTGGTCCAAACTTTGTACTATAGTAACAGCAAACCAGACCTTATATACTTTAAGTGCATTTGGGTGAAGGTAAAACAAAAACAAAAACAGAATAAGTGGAAGTAAACTTGCAATGAGCACCAACTATGTGCCCAAGTACTGTGCTTTCTGTGTATTATCAAATTTAAAGCGTGTAACCAACCTACAAAGTTGTACAAATATTTATCTTGTAAATTCTCTGGATGATATGAAAAAACGTAGAGCTTTTAAAATATACATAGCAATTTCTCTGCCAATGCTTACATACTAAATCTCACTAGACTGTACTAATCAGAGTAGTCCAATATGAGTTGCTGAAAATGCTGAGTTACATATTTTGAAGAAATCTAGTAAACATAGAACTTTTCATCACATGTCACCAATAGAATTAAACTATGCATTATGGCAAAGAAATCCTTTAAAGATGGTAACGGATGGCAATTTAACAAAATGCATCAATAGCCATTAAACTCTTCACATACCATAAGGAGCTTGTGTTTATGTGTGCTATACCTATGGGTGTTTACCAAAATAGGCTTCAAAGCAAAAATTTTAAATATTTATTTACTCAATTGAGAATATTAATAAACTCATTACATGACAGTGTTTTTACAAAAAAAAAAAAATATGAAAACCAAAATGTCTCATGAGAATACAACACTTTCCCAAACTAACAAAAATAGTAAGAAATGTGGCACTGTTCAACATTTTTGCAAATCACTTTAAAGCGTGGCTTAGTAGAGAACGGTATTTAATCCTTTTACATTCAATCTGTTATATATGCTGTTCTGGTTAAATCACAAGGAAATCCATTACCCAGATGTGTAGTGGGAAAAAGGAGTACTATAACAGTGCTTTCAGATAGCTGTAGATATTCTTTGATACTACGCCAAAACTCAACAGGTGGTAGTTTTGTGAAAGTTAGTTGCAGTGTGGAATCTGAAACAATGACAATATACTTTTTATATTCTTATATTAAAATCTATAGGTCAATTGTATATTCTGATTGGGTCCTTTAGCTGTGCACATTTATGTAATATCAGGTGCGAAATTAACTTCAGCCATTTTCTGAAACTAATGTTTCAGAATCAATTAAAATGAAATCAATTAGGGGCGCCTGGGTGGCGCAGTTGGTTAAGCGTCCGACTTCAGCCAGGTCACGATCTCACGGTCCGTGAGTTCAAGCCCCGCGTCAGGCTCTGGGCTGATGGCTCGGAGCCTGGAGCCTGTTTCCGATTCTGTGTCTCCCTCTCTCTCTGCCCCTCCCCCGTTTATGCTCTGTCTCTCTCTGTCCCAAAAAAATAAATAAAAACGTTGAAAAAAAAATGAAAAAAAAAATGAAATCAATTAAATTTGATGAATTTAATAAAATGAATCAATGAATTTAATAAAATGAATCAATGAATTTAATAAAATGAATCAATTAAAAATGAAAAAAAGAAAAATATTGGTCAATGGCTTATGCAAGTCCTCAAAATGTTGACACATTCATTGTACAACTGAACAAAAAAAACACTCACTAATGTGATAACTGATGTCATTAAAGAAAAAAAAAACTTTAGGTACTGAGAAGTTGTCAAGCTCAAAGAAGCACTTACAAAGTTCTACATTTTACTTGAAAGCTCAAATTTTATCATTGGACACAAATACTACCAACTGGTTTCCTTAAAATGACAAGTGACTTAGTTCATTTTTTTTTTTTTATAAAATGTCTACCAAATGCCCAGTCTGAATGACCAGAATTTGTCTGTCAATAGTCCTTTTTAAGTAAAAGTGATGCTTCATGAAAGACCAACAGTTGCCTCACAACTGAGTCACACAGTACATCTCCAGATAACCAGCACACTCTGAAATGCAATACAAGGACTTGGTATGTCCCCCCCCTCCATTTTGTCACACATAATAGTAAAGATGTGCTCAAAGGTTGGGATTTAATAAAACTAATAATTTTTACCACTTTATCAAGGACACTCTTAAGTAAAAGTAGATTTTTTTTAAATTTTGAGTATGTGGCAGTAAATACAATGATTACTAATACCGTCTGTTGCCACTGTGACACTCTTAAGTAATTGTTTTTGTTTTTTCTTAATTATGAGTGTGTGGCAGTAAATACAATGATTACTAAAGCAGTCTGTTGCCCCTGCCTTGATGAAAGCCAAGATAACAGCAGTTTCACCCACCATTGCTTTGGTGTCATCAGCACAAATGTTAACACAATGAAAAGGCCAAATTATGCTTTACTGTTACTATGGAAATAATTTCGACCTTATGGACCAGCTGAAAGGATCTCAAAGACCTCTGGTGGCCTATGGATCATGCTATGAAAGTTGCTGTTGCAAACCACTGTTTCATTCAGCATCATCTCCCATATAATGTGTTTACATTAGAGAATTTGTCACATATATTTGATGTTATCCAATAGCCAGCCATAGTAAATACATTCTAATCGATGATGCTAGTCTCCTACATCCAAGAGAAGTTATGTGAAAAGGGCTCTACAAGATTTTCACAACTGTGGGTTGAGGTGCTTGCTCTACCACTGGCTAACTATCTATGTGACCTTGGGTGTGTCACTTCTCTGAGCATCAAGCTTCCTATCGGCAAAAGAAGGTAAGAGCTGGAATAGCTCAGTGATTCTCACTTCAGGGGTGGGTAGCATATGGGGATGAAAACCAGGTTCCCTACAGATGATGAGCAGTGTTACTGATGGGAGTATGTTTCATATTTGAAAACCCTCCAGTCAGAAAAAAGAACCACTTAACCTAACAGTATGAAAGTCATTCATTATAAAAGTTTTAGAATATGGTTATAACTGCTCTCACCTTTGCCCATCCAATTTACTCTCCATAGAGATGCTAGAGTAATTGTTTTTAATGTAAATCTGATTGTGTCACTGCCCTGCTTAAAATTCTTTAACCTCTTGTATGTAGTTGCCCTTGGAATAAAATCCAAATGTATTCAAAATGGTCTACAAGGCCCTGCATGGTTTGGCCTCCATCTACTTCAGCAAATTCATCTCATGCTGCTCTCCATCTTGCTCTACTTTAGTGATGCTGGTTTCTGTCAGTTTCCATAACAGGTATTTCAATGTAATGTCTCCTCTGTCTCGGATGGCATCCTCCTCTCTCTGCCTACCAATAACCATTCACCTCTCATATCTCAGCTTAAACATTATGTCCTCAGAGAAGTACATTCTGACTCTCCAGTCTACTTTAGGTCTTCCTTAAATATTGCTCCTTCATAACACCATGCATACTTTTAATTATTCACTTAATTATTTACTTTTAATTGTTTGCTTAATTGTCAATTATTATGTAAGTATTATCACTGTATTATAAATTGTATAAGAGCAAGAACTACTTCATTTATCCACAGTCTTGCTGAGGCTGAGCACATGGTAGGTTGTCAATCAATACTTGTTGGTTAATAGACAAACCAATGGTTTTACAACAATAACAGAACAGAATTAAGAATGTTAAAAGCTGTGTATTTGCAAATGATATATTTTCCTGTGGAAAAAATTAATTAACATAATGGCTTACAAAAAAGAATTATCTTCAGCCTATGTGGGACATATACATGCTACTGATGATATTGCAAGACTTCAGTGACTATATGAAGTGTTGTCAAACAAATCTGTGCGAGTCGTATTGATAGGTTAGTACAGCTTTCCAAAATATCATTTCTTTTATTCTAATTAATAGAACCCAACCCATTAAGGCCTGTAATTAGTAATTTATGAGATCCTTCTATTTAAGTCTATCTTATTACTATTGTAAGAATCAAAAAAGTGTTATCAAAGGAAATATACTATTTTCACTTGGAGCACTTCTTAAAAACAGTAACAAAAGCTAACATTTTCATCAAGGCACATTTTCATCAAGGCACAAGAAAGGATAGTTTATAAGACAGAAATAGCTTTACAATGTCATGTAAACTTACAAGATTTAGAAAGAGGCAACTGAAAAGGGCACATCATTATTCACACTTCCTTGCAAAGTTCCTGTTAACTTGCCACCCTAACTTCATGAACCTGTCAATACAAAGCTGAAAAGATGAGGTGACAATTTTTTCGAAGTAGGAAATGGATTCAACAGGTCTCTGGCATAACAGCAAAGATCCTGAAACAAAATACATATAAATTTGCCATGCAGCTACAGAAACTTGGGAAAAGAAATGGAAAGGATAATTTAAAAAAGAAAAAGCACTTGTAGCCAAGTATTTCAGGAAAAGTTGGAGAACCAAAACAAAGAAAAACTTTAAGTTTAATTACAAGTTTTAACAATTGCAAAATCCACAGTATGGAAATACCTTTAACCCCATTCCTGCAACTACATTCAATTCATCAATTTTCACCGGAATAACATTCTTCTTCGTATACAAGTACTCCATACATGGCCAACAAGGCCACCACACACAAGAGTACTGCCATACTAGTCATACATGTGGATTCACTTAGACATGCATGGAGTGGACTGGTTGTACTGATGCTACCTTGCTTGACCTAGAAATCCCCAGAAGAAATTCAAACTACTCTCTATTCTTATTCTCAGTTAATGCACACCTAGAGATGCCAGTAAACAAGCAGAGCCTTCAATGTTGGAGACATCCACATTCTTCTTTAAAATTAAATATAGAAATGAAGGGTGCCTGGGTAGCTCAGTCGGTTAAGCATCCAACTTCAGCTCAGGTCATGATCTCACAGCTCCTGGGTTCGAGCCCCACTCAGGCTCTGTGCTAATAGCTCAGAGCCTGGAGCCTGCTTTGGATTCTGTGTCTCCCTCTCTCTCTACCCTTCCCCTGCTCATGCTCTCTCTTTCAAAAAGAAACATTAAAAATAAATAAAAATAAAAATAGAAATGAATAAATATCTTAAAATAAAAATAGAAATGAATAAATATCTTAAAAACTGAACTGATGTAACAGAGATATACTGATGAAATTGATGGTTTCATATGGATTTCAAGACAAATTTAAAAATACTAAAGAGCATTCTCCATAGTTTACAATTCCTACAGTATTGTTCACCACTAATGTTCCTATAGCCAGATTAAGTTACTGATTAACAACTATGAAAAGCATACAAATAAAACATAACAAACTTGGACTTAAACTTTCCCTCAACATTGTTGAAGGTGTGAACCTCTTACCCTTGTTACATATGACAATATAATATACATTAGCAAATTCTGTACAAAAATTATATAAACTTACATCAAGAATAATGTGACATTAAATATTTTCATAATTCCTGGAGATATGAGATAAAATTTTATGCTATAAGCATGACAAAAAACATAACCTGAGGAAGTTGAAAGTACTAGGAAAACTATCAATTAAAGGCTTTTCAAGCAAAATAAAAGCTTGAAAATTAAAAATGTATATAAAATTAAAATGCTTAGGGCACCTGGGTGGGTCAGTTGGTTAAGTGTCTGACTTCAGCTCAGGTCATGATCATCTCGCCATTCACGAGTTTGAGCCCCGCATCAGGCTCTGTGCTGACAGCTCAGAGCCTAGAGCCTGCTTCAGATTTGGTGTCTGCCTCTCTCTCACTCTGCCCCTCCTCCACTCGCACTCTGTCTCTCTCTCTCGAAAATAAATTAAAACATTAAGAAAAAATTTTAAATGCTTAATTATAAACAACTTTTGCCTATTCAGTAAATTCAACTTCCCTACGAATATTTTGTTAGCTTATTTTGTTACAGAATATGAATGACATTATATCTCAATTTTTTTAAAAAGGGTATAAATGAATAATAATTCCACATGCATTTAATTAATAACACTAAAAGACTGTGCTCTAGTTTTCTCAGACACAATAAAAATTATTTTTTTTTAGCGTTTATTTATTTTTGAGACAGACAGAGACAGAGCATGAACGGGGAGGGTCTGAGAGAGAGGGAGACATAGAATCTGAAACAGGCTCCAGGCTCTGAGCTGTCAGCACAGAGCCTGACTCAAGGCTCCAACTCATGAACCCTGAGATCATGACCTGAGCCGAAGTCGGACGCTTAACAGATTGAGCCAGTCAGGTACGCCTTTTCAGACATTATATAATAGGTTCACTAGCAGGTCAAATTATGTCACCAGTAAACACAGTGATAGATAAGTCATCTCTAAAGCATGACGATTCTCCTCTGCCTTTAGTCTCTACTACTTTAGACCAGCATCCAATTACTGTAAATCACCACAAAACCAAAATACTGTAGAATTACAGTAGAATTACAATTTTTAAATCTCTAGGCTGTTTTTGATGTAGTATTTTCAAATTACTTCAAAATATCTGATTATATAAAGCCCTATTTTACACTCTCAGCAATCCCTAAGGTAAAACTAGTTCTAGAGTTCCAAATATTGGATGGTTCTCAATAATTGTCAATTTCACTTTTCAGTTAAAATGTTTCCAGGATTCTTAGTGTCAAAGTATTATGTTTCATGATAGAAACTGAGAACATTGACATTTTTCCGCTTAAAAGAGATTACAAACAAAAAACAAAATCTAACCAAAGTCTTCTCTGTGACAAATTAACTCACGTAAAAATTAACAAAAATTCTTTCCATAATTAATCAAAGATTATAAATGCAGACAATAACTTTAAAGATTCTATGCTTGAACTAAAGGCAGTGGTTTAAAATTACAATGATCACACATTAATCTGAATGGCAGTCCTTATAGGAAACTACAAGCCTTAATTCTAAGTTCTAAACTTGTCCTTTTTTTTTTTTTAAGTAGGTTCAGCGTGGAACCCAACACAGGGCTTGAACTCACAACCCAGATCAAGATCTCACAACCCAGATCAAGCAAGAGTCGGACACTTAACAGACTGAGCCACCTAGGTGCCCCAAAACTTGACCTTTTAAAGAATCTGTCCTGGCGGCTCTGCATTGGGTTATTATTATTACTTCAAAATTTTATGGACTTTTTACCTACTGTGTGTTTCTCAATATAACAAATAAAATAGAGCTGAGTATATGCAAACCATTTTAAGAGGAACTTATACAAACCAAATGAATTTGTGATAAAATTAAAAGAAGATGTACATATTTCTTCCATCCAAGTCTACAGAGAAAGTTTGTCAATAGAAGCTAAATCAAACACCAAAATGTGAACATCTCAATTATAATAGTAATTCGAGAATGGATTCTCATACTCTCAGAACTCTTGAAAAAAAAAAAAAGAGCTTCAAAAAGTGGTAAATTTTGTCTTTTATTATAAGCATATTTCACCATTATCAGCAATTAACACTTTCAGGATTTAGGCTCTAGTGCTAAATCCTAATTAATTTTTCAGCAAAGTTATCTGTTTCATGTAAAATTTCTGTTAACAAATGCTTTAAAAATATTACATAGATAAATTTTTCATTACCCACACAATGAAAGTAAAATCAAAGCTATTAATTTTTAAAATGATGGTAGCTGTTGAAACAGATAATTTAAAAAGCATGCTTATTTAAAATGAAAACGTATGAGAGTATATTAGAGAAGAATTAGAATTAGATTTTAAAAATCAAAGAATTAAATTAGATAAAAGCAATACCAGATATTGCAGCAACATGACTTAAACAGTGTATTTCCTTTTTTTATTGAGGTATATAATTAACATTACATTAGTTTCAGACATATAAGGATTCGTTATTTGTATCTATTGCAAAATGATCACTACAGTAAGCCTGGTGTAAAAAGAGTACACAGTTTCTATGAGAAAATCAGCAAAAAGGAACCATTAAAAATATAACCACCACCTTACTTATTTGGGAGCATCGACACTACAAAACTCCACCCAGAACCAGAAAGGAAGCAAGAAAAAGTCTCCCGGAAGCCAAATATGGCAAAAATTAATGTGCTAACAACAAAAAATCATACACTACACAAATTGCTTATTTCCTCTTCTTCTGTACAAATTCTAAAAAACTTGGACCACCCTACCCCTACCCCAGTCCCAGCCCACAGCTTACTGGAAACAAACAACTGAGAGAAACTGAGGTATTTACATAGGCCGTCACACCAACAGCAGCAAGAAGCAATGATTAACAGAAAGGGAAAACCAAAATAGCAGTCAAGAACTCTAAAAGCTGTAGATAGGCCTATATATGCCAAGACCTTGTAAAGCATTTTATATCACAATATAATAATTTATACATTATAAAGATGTTAAATGATATTGAAAATACTTTTAATAATATAGGAAGCTAAAAGTTTTTTTTAGGTTTCCCAAACAAAAGATACTTAAAATAGAACAAAAAAAAAAGTTTGAGCTATAGAAAACGGATCCATTTATATGAATCACTGTTCCTTAGAGAATTTTATAATTATATTTACACTTTATTGATTATAAAAATTGAAACCTGCCTAGCAGCCTTGCAGCAAAAGCCTGTGAGATCTAACATGCCCCACACAGGCTCTCAAAAAGGAGATGCTCATCAAGATGTGAGAAAAACTCTAAGAAAAACTAAAGACTGAAAGATGGCGGTGGAGGAGGATGCTGGGGTCACCGCGCGTCCTGCTGATCACTTAGATTCCACCTACACCTGCCTAAATAACCCAGAAAACCGCCAGAGGATTAGCAGAACGGAGTCTCCAGAGCCAAGCGCACACGAGAGGCCCACGGAAGAGGGTAGGAAGGGCGGAGAGGCGGTGCGCACTCCACGGACTGGCAGGAGGGAGCTGGGGTGGAGGGGCGGCCCGCCTGCCAAGCGGAGCCCCCGAGTCTGGCTGGAAGAAGTGGAGGGGCCCCACGGAGTGTGTTCGGACAGCCAGTGGGACTTGACATCTGGAAGGTTATAAGCTAACAGCTCTGCTCAGAGAACGGGAGGGCTGGAGGACAACGGGAGGGAGAGTTGTTGAGCCCCGGACGACAGAGCTCAGCTTGGCGGGGAACAAAGGCGCTCGCCAGCACCATCTCCCTCTCCCATCCCCCAGCCAAAATCCCAAAGGGAACCAGTTCCTGCCAGGGAACTTGGTTGCACCGCGCAAACACCCAACGCTGTGCTTCTGCAGATCCATCCCTCCGGTGGGTCTGACTCCCTCCCGGTGCCGCAGGGCCCCTCCCGAAGCGGATCTCCGAAGGAAAAGCAAGATGAGCCTGCCCCTCCCGCCCCTGTGCACCTTGCCCATCCACCCCAGCTAATACGCCAGATCCCCAGCACCACAAGCCTGGCAGTGTGCAAGTAGCCCAGACGGGCCACCCCACAGTGAATCCCGCCCGGAGGAGAGGGGAAGAGAAGGTACACACCAGTCTGACTGTGGCCCCAGCGGTGGGCTGGGGGCAGACATCAGCTCTGACTGCGGCCCTGCCCACCAAAGCAAGTTATTCAAGACAGCACAGGGGCCCCCCCGCAGTCCCACACCACTCCAGGGACTATCCAAAATGACAAAACGGAAGAATTCCCCTCAGAAAAACGTACAGGAAATAACGACAGCTAACGAACTGATCAAAAATGATTTAAACAATATAACAGAAAGTGAATTTAGAATAATAGTCATAAAATTAAACGCTGGGCTTGAAAACAGTATAAAGGACAGCAGAGAATCTCTTGCTACAGAGATCAAGGGACTAAGGAACAGCCAGGAGGAGCTAAAAAATGCTATCAATGAACTGCAAAATAAAATGGAGACAACTACGGCTTGGATTGAAGAGGCAGGGGAGAGAATAAGTGAACTAGAAGATAAAATTATGGAAAAAGAAGAAGCTGAGAAAAAGAGAGATTAAAAAATCCAGGAATATGAGGGGAAAATTAGAGAACTAAGTGATGCACTAAAGAGAAATAATCTACGCATACTTGGTATTCCAGAGGAGGAAGAGAGAGGGAAAGGTGCTGAAGGTGTACTTGAAATAATAGCTGAGAACTTCCTGGATATGGGGAAGGAAAAAGGCATTGAGATCCAAGAGGCACAGAGAACTCCCTTCATACGTAACTTGAATCAATCTTCTGCACGACGTATCATAGTGAAACTGGCAAAATACAAGGATAAAGAGAAAATTCTGAAAGCAGCTAGAGATAAACGTGCTCTAACATATAAAGGGAGACCTATAAGACTCGTGACTGATCTCTCTACTGAAACTTGGCAGGCCAGAAAGGGATGGCAGGAGATCTTCAATGTGATGAACAGAAAAAATATGCAGCCGAGAATCTTTTATCCAGCAAGTCTGTCATTTAGAATAGAAGGAGAGATAAAGGTCTTCCCAAACAAACAAAAACTGAAGAAATTCGTCACCACTAAACGAGCCTTACAAGAGATCCTAAGGGGGATCCTGTGAGACAA
Organism: Herpailurus yagouaroundi; assembly: GCF_014898765.1. NCBI lineage: Eukaryota > Metazoa > Chordata > Mammalia > Carnivora > Felidae > Herpailurus > Herpailurus yagouaroundi. The sequence goes on along the minus strand of NW_024412377.1, from coordinate 29,853,696 downwards.
AGTACAGAGACATAACTACAAGCATGAAACCTACGGACATCACAATGACTCTAAACCTGTATCTTTCTATAATAACACTGAATGTAAATGGACTAAATGAGCCAACCAAAAGACATAGGGTATCAGAATGGATTAAAAAAACATGACCTATCTATTTGCTGTCTACAGGAGACTCATTTTAGACCTGAGGACACCTTCAGATTGAGAGTGAGGGGATGGAGAACTATTTATCATGCCACTGGAAGTCTAAAGAAACCTGGAGTAGCCATACTTATATCAGACAAACTAGACTTTAAATTAAAGGCTGTAACAAGAGATGAAGAAGGGCATTATATAATAATCACAGGGTCTATCCATCAGGAAGAGCTAACAATTATAAATGTCTATGCGCCAAATACAGGAGCCCCCAAATATATAAAACAATTACTCACAAACATAAGCAACCTTATTGATAAGAATGTGGTAATTGCAGGGGACTTTAACACTCCACTTACAGAAATGGATAGATCATCTAGACACACGGTCAATAAAGAAACAAGGGCCCTGAATGATGCATTGGATCAGATGCACTTGACAGATATATTTGGAACTCTGCATCCGAAAGCAACAGAATATAGTTTTTTCTCGAGTGCACATGGAACATTCTCCAAGATAGATCACATACTGGGTCACAAAACAGCCCTTCATAAGTATACAAGAATTAAAATCATACCATGCATACTTTCAGACCACAATGCTATGAAGCTTGAAATCAACCACAGGAAAAAGTCTGGAAAACCTCCAAAAGCATGGAGGTTAAAGAACACCCTACTAAAGAATGAATGGGTCAACCAGGCGAATAGAGAAGAAATTAAAAAATATATGGAAACAAACGAAAATGAAAATACAACAATCCAAACGCTTTGGGATGCAGCGAAGGCAGTCCTGAGAGGAAAATACATTGCAATCCAGGCCTACCTCAAGAAACAAGAAAAATCCCAAATACAAAATCTAACAGCACACCTAAAGGAAATAGAAGCAGAACAGCAAAGGCAGTCTAAACCCAGCAGAAGAAGAGAAATAATAAAGATCAGAGCAGAAATAAACAATATAGAATCTAAAAAAACTGTAGAGCAGATCAACGAAACCAAGAGTTGGTTTTTTGAAAAAATAAACAAAATTGACAAACCTCTAGCCAGGCTTCTCAAAAAGAAAAGGGAGATGACCCAAATAGATAAAATCATGAATGAAAATGGAATTATTACAACCAATCCCTCAGAAATACAAGCAATTATCAGGGAATACTATGAAAAATTATATGCCAACAAACTGGACAAACTGGAAGAGATGGACAAATTCCTAAACACCCACACGCTTCCAAAACTCAATCAGGAGGAAATAGAAAGCTTGAACAGACCCATAACCAGCGAAGAAATTGAATCAGTCATCAAAAATCTCCTAACAAATATGAGTCCAGGACCAGATGGCTTCCCAGGGGAGTTCTACCAGACGTTTAAAGCAGAGATAATACCTATCCTTCTCAAGCTATTCCAAAAACAGAAAGGGAAGGAAGACTTCCAGACTCATTCTATGAAGCCAGTATTACTTTGATTCCTAAACCAGACAGAGACCCAGTAAAAAAAGAGAACTACAGGCCAATATCCCTGATGAATATGGATGCAAAAATTCTCAATAAGATACTAGCAAATCAAATCCAATGGCATATAAAAAGAATTATTCACCATGATCAAGTGGGATTCATTCCTGGGATGCAGGGCTGGTTCAACATTCACAAATCAGTCAATGTGATACATCACATTAATAAAAGAAAAGATAAGAACCATATGATCCTGTCAATCAATGCAGAAAAGGCCTTTGACAAAATTCAGCCACCTTTCTTAATAAAAACCCTCGAGGAAGTCGGGATAGAAGCAACATACTTAAAGATCATAAAAGCCATTTATGAAAAGCCCACAGCTAACATCATCCTCAACGGGGAAAAACTGAGAGCTTTTTCCCTGAGATCAGGAACACGACAGGGATGCCCACTCTCACCGCTGTTGTTTAACATAGTGTTGGAAGTTCTAGCATCAGCAATCAGGCAACAAAAGGAAATCAAAGGCATCAAAATTGGCAAAGATGAAGTCAAACTTTCACTTTTTGCAGATGACATGATATTATACATGGAAAATCCGATAGACTCCACCAGAAGTCTGCTAGAACTGATACATGAATTCAGCAAAGTTGCAGGATACAAAATCAATGTACAGAAATCAGTTGCATTCTTATACACTAATAATGAAGCAACAGAAAGACAAATAAAGAAACTGATCCCATTCACAATTGCACCAAGAAGCATAAAATACCTAGGAATAAATCTAACCAAAGATGTAAAAGATCTGTATGCTGAAAACTATAGAAAGCTTATGAAGGAAATTGAAGAAGATATAAAGAAATGAAAGACATTCTGTGCTCATGGATTGGAAGAATAAATACTGTCAAAATATCATTACTACCCAAAGCTATCTACACATTCAATGCAATCCCAATCAAAATTGCACCAGCATTCTTCTCGAAACTAGAACAAGCAATCTTAAAATTCATATGGAACCACAAAAGGCCCCGAATAGCCAAAGTAATTTTGAAGAAGAAGACCAAAGCAGGAGGCATCACAATCCCAGACTTTAGCCTCTACTACAAAGCTGTCATCATCAAGACAGCATGGTATTGGCACAAAAACAGACACATAGACCAATGGAATAGAATAGAAACCCCAGAACTAGACCCACAAACGTATGGCCAACTAATCTTTGGCAAAGCAGGAAAGAATATCCAATGGAAAAAAGACAGTCTCTTTAACAAATGGAGAACTGGACAGCAACATGCAGAAGATTGAAACTAGACCACTTTCTCACACCATTCACAAAAATAAACTCAAAATGGATAAAGGACCTGAATGTGAGACAGGAAACCATCAAAACCCTAGAGGAGAAAGCAGGAAAAGACCTCTCTGACCTCAGCCGCAGCAATCTCTTACTCGACACATCCCCAAAGGCAAGGGAATTAAAAGCAAAAATGAACTACTGGGACCTTATGAAGATACAAAGCTTCTGCACAGCAAAGGAAACAACCTACAAAACTAAAAGACAACCAACGGAATGGGAAAAGGTATTTGCAAACGACATATCAGACAAAGGAATAGTATCCAAAATCTATAAAGAGCTCACCAAACTCCACGCCCGAAAAACAAATAATCCAGTGAAGAAATGGGCAGAAAACATGAACAGACACTTCTCTAAAGAAGACATCCGGATGGCCAACAGGCACATGAAAAGATGCTCAATGTTGCTCCTCATCAGGGAAATACAAATCAAAACCACACTCAGATATCACCTCACGCGAGTCAGAGTGGCCAAAATGAACAAATCAGGAGACTATAGATGCTGGAGAGGATGTGGAGAAATGGGAACCCTTTGCACTGTTGGTAGGAATGCAAATTGGTGCAGCCACTCTGGAAAACAGTGTGGAGGTTCCTCAAAAAATTAAAAATAGACCTATCCTATGACCCAGCAATAGTACTGCTAGGAATTTACCCAAGGGATACAAGAGTACTGATGCATAGGGGCACTTGTACCCCAATGTTTATAGCAGCACTCTCAACAATAGCCAAATATGGAAAGAGCCTAAATGTCCATCAACTGATGAATGGATAAAGAAATTGTGGTTTGTATACACAATGGAGTACTACGTGGCAATGAGAAAGAATGAAATATGGCCCTTTGTAGCAACATGGATGGAACTGGAGAGTCTGATGCTAAGTGAAATAAGCCATACAGAGAAAGACAGATACCATATGGTTTCACTCTTATGTGGATCCTGAGAAACTTAACAGAAACCCATGGGGGAGGGGAAGAAAAAAAAAAAAAAAGAGGTTAGAGTGGGAGAGAGCCAAAGCATAA